>NC_090451.1:100311740-100622008 GCF_031143425.1 Pleurodeles waltl | reverse complement strand
GCTGATTTATTGGCTCTGGGTACCTAGGGTTCTTGATGAGCCTACAAGCCCTATATATCCCCACAACCAGAAGAGTCCAGCAGACGTAACGGTATATTGCTTTCAAAAATCTGACATCGCAGGAAAAAGTTACAGAGTAAAACGTGGAGAAAAATTGCTGTTTTTTTCACCTCAATTTCAATGTTTTTATTTCAGCTGTTATTTTCTGTAGGAAACACTTGTAGGATCTATACAAATTACCCCTTGCTGAATTCAGAATTTTGTCTACTTTTCAGAAATGTTTGGCTTTCTGGGATCCAGTATTGGTTTCACACCCATTTCTGTCACTAACTGGAAGGAGGCTGAAAGCACAAAAATAGTAAAAAGGGGGTATGTCCCAGTAAAATGCCAAAATTGTGTTGAAAAATTGGGTTTTCTGATTCAAGTCTGCCTGTTCCTGGAAGCTGGGAAGATGGTGATTTTAGCACCGCAAACCCTTTGTTGATGCCATTTTCAGGGGAAAAAACACAAGCCTTCTTCTGTAGCACTTTTTTTTTTTATTACATTTTCGCTGTATTTTGACTAATTTCTTAATCTCCTTAGGAACCCACAAAGTCTGGGTACCCTTAGAATCCCTAGGATGGGAAAAAAATTGACGCAAATTTGGCGTGGGTAGCTTATGTGGACAAGAAGATATGAAGGCTCAAGCGCGAACTGCCCCGAACAGCCAAAATAAGGCTCGGCACCTGAGGGGGGAAGGCCTGGCAGCGAAGGGGTTAATAGGGCAGTAGAGGCGCATTTCTGCGAGATTGCTGCACTTTTACTGGGACAGTACTGGAACTCTGCGTGTCTGATGCTTCGAGGCGCTGCCAATCATTCTCCAGTGAACTCCTGCGCGGGGTGTCGGTGGCGCCGCGGCCGCCTCTGGGTGTGACTCGGGTGTCCCCGGGCCCTCCTCCCTCACTCGCCGCTCAGGCGCCCAGCATGGCTCGCCTCATGAGAGCGTCCCCCTGCTACCTGCCGCTGTGGATGGGGCTCTGCTTCCTGCTGCCGGTGAGTCCAGCCGTCTGCGCCCCTTCCATCTCCCACCCACGACCGCTGCTCTGGCTCGCGTCTTCCGGGCGCGGGGACCCGAGGCTTTCTTTCTCAGGGTTGGGGGGTTGGTCTCTGTAACTCAGGGGCGCGGGGACCCGAGGCTTTCTTTCTCAGAGTTGGGGGGGGGGGGGGGGGGGGGGGGGGGGGTGTCGGTAACTCCGGGTATATTTCCGCCGGGCGCGAGCTCAGCCTGTCCTCCGCGCTCTGCTCCTCAGGAGGACTCCGTGCCTCGCGCCTGCACCTGTGGAAAACGGTACTTCCGTTGGTCCGTTGGGCGAGTCCTTCCCACAGGAGGGTGGTCTGTCTCTAGGGAGGGCTCCGCTCCTCTGCGGCGCCGGACTTCCCCCGGGACCAGTGCTTTAAATGGGCCGGTACTGTCCGGTACGGAGTACCGGCACTTTTTTATTTTGAGATGGAGAGTACCTGCACTTCTCAAAAGAAACGTAATACTTTTAATTGGAGAGTACCGGCACTTCTCAGAAATAAACTTCTATTTTTGCATTTCAAGCACTGCCCGGGACCGAGCATCAGGGAGTTCAGTACCAACTGTACTCTGCCTGATGGTCCCCCCCGAGGGGTCTCCATGCCCCAGGAAGGGTCGGGTCGTCTGTGTGCGTATTTAACCCGTTCTTGCGCGTTTTACGAGGCAGCATGCCGTGCGTGTTGATCCCAGGTCTTGAAATGGAACTTTGGAAAAACGTACTCACTTTCCAAGAGTACCTGTTTGACACCGGGAAGTGCTGGTAAGTCCCCTATTAAAATTATCGTATCAGTACTGAGAAGTGCCGGTA
The DNA here is from genome assembly GCF_031143425.1 of Pleurodeles waltl. Taxonomy (NCBI): domain Eukaryota; kingdom Metazoa; phylum Chordata; class Amphibia; order Caudata; family Salamandridae; genus Pleurodeles; species Pleurodeles waltl. The sequence continues at coordinate 100,620,143 of NC_090451.1, read as the reverse complement.
CCCTCCTTTTCAGATTTTAGGAGCGCTGCACCCTTTACCCGACACCACCTGCCCCTTTAAAGGACAGTTTACACAGTCTTCTGTTTTTAAGTCAAGCAGTGGAAATCGTGTATACATGTTAACATCAGTTTCTTCTTAGGCCCTTAAAATGCCTGTGCCCCTCTCACCCCTTGCTGAACTCCCTTTGGGTAGTTTGCGCTTAGGCTTCCATAATGTTTTGTCCACTTAAGGAATCTATGCCAAATTAGCATCTGATTCTAAAGGTGCCCAGGTATAGTTTATTCCTGTGGAGAACACCGAGGAAATAGGCAAAATGTAGCTACGTTTGGGGTTGTGGGGAAAAATATGAAAATGTGCTTTGCAAAAAATGTCAGTTTTTCCCTAAACATGCCATGAACGAAAGGTCTGTTGTGCTGAAGTCACTATCTCCCTTATCAAAGCTTTATTTAGCATAAACTCAACCCTAAGGTATTGGTGCACTTTACAAGACCACCAGTTACATTACACAAAATCATTTTCAATTTTTGGATTTGGAGATGTTTGCTATCCCATAGGGGCATGTTGGAAAGTGGATTATTGGTAAGGGCAGGTAAGCACCTACACTTAGCAATAGGCCACTAACCTCTACTAAGGTCCAGTTAGGTCTCAATAAATTAAACCCAGCTTAACCCTTGGTAGCTTGGCAACGAGCAACCAGGCTTAAAGTGTGTAAAGCATTTAAAAATCATGGAACAGTAAATAAGTTAAACACAATAAAAATCCAACACCAATTTATAAAAATAGATTACATTTTTATCTTTAAAATGACACCAAACCGATTAAAATCGGATAAGGGGAACCGGAGATATGAATTTCTAAAGAATTCGTGGTTTTTAGCGCATAGAAACGAATAGCGCCAATCTGGTCGCACCTCGACCGGGGCAAAGTAGAAGTCTAAGGCCGACAGCGATGGAGCCCTGCTCGGCTACAGCAAGCGGGAGGCCTCGTTCAAAAGTCTACCTTCAGACTTAGTCGTTTTCTTTAAGATTTTCTTCAGCGGGAGGAAGTCGCCAATCCGATCCGACCTCCCTGGAGCCCTTCCTCGGATACGTTTCGCAGGAGACCTCAGTGAAGATTTCTACATTCGGCATAGATGATTTTTCGGGATGAAAAGCCTTCGGCCGGGCCAAACCAGAATCTTGATCTGAGGATTTGATGCAAAGGACTCTGGTAAGCTATTTTTCACCTGTAGCAAACTAGGAGTCCCTCCTTGAACCAGTTGAAGCCAGGCACAGTCCTTCTTGTGGTGAAGCCCAAGTGTGCAGCTGGTGCAGTCCTTCAGAGTGCAGTGTCCAGGTGCAGGTCAGGGGTCTGGCAGGGGAGTCCTTCTTCTGACGATGTTCTTCCTTGTAAGGATCTGAGATGTGGGTGCAGCTCTGCCATGTTTATCCTCGCTCCTGGATGAAAACCCAGGGGGTCCTGGGTATCCAATCAAAGGCAGGCTCCTTCCCCCTTTTATGACCACTTCCTGGGAACTGTGGCAGAAACCAATCACTGGAATCAACATCTCAAAGTGATTTTTGGAGGTTAGATCTGGCTGAGCCCACCCACTGGTGTGGCTAAAAATCCTAAACACCCCCCCCTCTTAATCTAATCAAGAAGGCACCTAATTGACTGGGGTTGCAGGATGCGAGGGAGGGGCTGGGCTGCTCCAAATGTCCTTCCCTGCCATTGAAGACCAGTTTAGCCGCCCTCTCACCTTCCTGCTTCCCCATCTGCTGAGGCAGATCTCCTCCCCTAGGCATATCCTTTGTGTTCAGCCCAGGCCACTTCACACTTCTTCAAGGCAGCCTGGCCAAGCTGCCAGAGGCTGGCCAATCAGAGAAGGGCACTACAGAGCTGAAGTCGACAACTTTCAGGTAGAGTTTTAAAACTCTTTACCTGAACTAGTTATATTAAATCCAACAATTGTGAGTTGTGGGATTTAATATAACAATTACTTTGATACCAAACTCAAGGTATCTCACACTCAAGGGGACTTTATTAACTAAAATAAAGTCTCCCCATTTTAGCCTATGGAGACCATTCACTACAGCGAGAGGAAAACTAATTTGGCTATTTTACCTCACCACGGCTTATAGTTACATGGCACCCAATCCTAGGGGCACAGAGGGCACACCTTAGAGGTGACTTATATGTAAAAATAAGGTAGTTTAAGACTTTGGAAGTACTTTTAAATCCAAAGTCGAATCTGCATATAACTTTAGTTTAAAAGCAGCCAGCAAGGCAGGTCTGCCTTTAAAATGACACTGGGCACCTCAGCAGTGCACCTACCTATGTTGGGGTCCCTAAAACTACATGCCCTACCATATACTAGGGACTTATAGGTAGGTTGACATAGCCAATTATAATTAGCCTAATTTGTATACTAATTTTACAGAGAGCACAGGCACTGGGACTGCTTAGCAGTACCAAGGGCACCATTAGAGTCAGGAAAACACCAGCACAAAGTGAAAAATGGGGGGAAAAAGTTAGGGGACCTCTGCAATCAGCCCTGTTTTATCACAGGGCTCTATTGCACCACCCAGGGAATAGCAAACATCTCAATAGTCCAAACAAAAATGTATCCTGGTGGCCGGCCCCTATGCAAAAAGGGCCGAACCCCATAGTTATTTTTTTTATTTATATAGCACTAGCTGAACCTGAAGGTATTGGTGCGCTTTACATGACCACCAGTTACATTACACAGTCATTTTCATTTTTGTGGCCACGGAAATGGTTGTTTTCCCTTGGGGGGCACAATTGCACACCCCAGAGGTAAGCAAACATCTCTATGGCCACAAAAATATATGCCCCACAGGGTTCGGCCCACATGCAGAAAGGGCTGACCGCCACTCAATTGTTTATCTAACAGTTTTCCCCTTGGGGGGGTGTGATTGCGCCCTCCAGTGGTAATCAAACTTTGACAAATGAATATTCCGCCTGTCAAGGGGAAATGGGATATCGTCTAGTGGCATTCCTGCTCGTGGATTGCAGCATGTCCTCGTTCCACAAGCAAGAAATGCTTTGTGAAAGGCATTGCTGGAAAGGGTAGACTCTCCCCTTTCAAACAATGCCCTCCAAAAACCTTGGGAGGTATTGTGGGCAGAGAAAACCATGCTGGATGCTCGAGCAGTTTTCTTACCTGCTGTGTCTCTGCTCCCGTGGGGGTTTGTGACATCAGCAAAAGTGCGTGGCAGGGGCCAGTGGAATGGATTCCATTTCAGCCCCACCATTAATCAACATTAAAGGAAACATCTGGTGCAAGCACCAGAGGTTCATTTAAAGCCTTCCGCATTGTTGGCCAGTGGCAGACAGACACACTGGCGAGGGGGTGCAGGTGTCTGCCGTTGGCAGACACCTACACCAAAAGGGTTAGTGATGAATAAGGTCTCCATTGAGCCAAGCCATTGTCTCTGCATGGACGTCATTGAGGGGGCACGAGGAGTGGCAGCTGTGCCCCCGGCTTGCCCTTGTGACCCCTGGCACCGTCTTTGCGACCTCTGGCTTCAGTGATGGCAAAGGCAATGCCAAGAACAGAAGGTAAACCGTGCTGTGATGTGCACTGTTTACTTTCCGCAGCTCCAACTGTGGCCTGAGGCATTAAACTTTTTGGGCCAGGTTTACAAGGCCCTAGTGCCACCGGAGTATCACTTTTTGCGACGCTCTGGTGGCGCTAACCACTTCTCCATATTTACAAGGAGGTGTAATGTCACTTTTTGTGGCTTTACGCCTCCTTGTAAATATATGCCCCATCGATGCAGTTTTCTGCTTCAGTGGGGCGTGCAATGGATGTTGCAGTGGGCGTTCCACCGCAACACCTATTGCTTTTAATGCTGCCCCAGATTTACAAGAAGGCGTTAATCTGTGGCAGCGCCAGAAACTATTGCCACTCCAGGGGTGGTGTTAGCATGGCACAACGAGGAGGAATACTTTTGTTCTTCCTCGTTTTTTGCTTTTTCTATGTGTGCTGCATTGTGCAGCACACATAGAAAAAGAAAAATGCCATGGATGATTGTTTATGTGCAGGAAGGGACACCTCCCCTCACATAGACAATCACACCCCTCAATGCAGACACCCTTGCACTATGGTGCAAGGAGGCACGCGTTGGCATAGGCTGCCTAATTTAACACCGGCGCAGGGGGAAACGCAGGGGTGCACCGTATTCTTGTAAGTACGGCGCATCCCTGCGTTTCAAAACTGGCGCTGCTCCATGCTGCTAATTTTGGCTCCGCGCCGTGCTGCACCAGTTTCTTGTAAATCTGTCCCTTTGTCTGTAAAGCAAATCATTACAGGAGCGCAATGTATACTCTCCTAAATCAAATTTAAAAATTAAATAAAAGTATACTTATTAAACAAGATGTTGATGATGTAGGATATTGGGAACATATGGAAAACGATGTATGTGAATAAACAATTCATCTATGCTTTGAATACATGATTAAAAATGCCAAGTAATAATTTAAGTTAATATCAGTTCACATTCAGTAAATTGTCTAAATCAAGTAGTACACCACCATGGTTTGTTTTTTTAATCTTTTCGCTAGTCTTTGTGTAAATTACTAGCACATTTTATGCTTTGGTTATAGAACATGGGAGCAATCATATCATGACAGTGTAATAAATAATTTGACTCCTCAATGTTTTGAGTGTTTGTGGTACTGTATTCTCCTTTTCAACAAACACATACTTTTGCATATAAGAATGAGTATATAAAATGAACATTTGTCTGTATTAGTAACTGTTGTGTTGTTATTTATTTGTGCGTTTAACAGCCTCTTAACTTCAGCAATATTAGTGTCTGTGGTGCCTTTAGGATTAAGATCATGTGACATCACTTCATGGGAGGATTCATCATCAAAGATCATATGACGTTACTTCCTATGATGTCATTGGGTCAAAGGGTGGTTATGTGATGTCATTCCGGCTAAACCTGGCACTTTTGTGATGAGACACAAATGAGTCTGTATGTGCTATATCAACTCATTTTCATTTTAGTGTCCTGGATCAGACTAGTTTAAGTGTGTAAAAAGCCCCAGCCCTCGCACGTTGTATTAGATCACATTCTTTATTACACTCATTCATTAAAATACCTATAAAACTATGCCTCTGTGTTGTCTACAAGATCAATTCATTTTCTGTGTCTCACACAGCATTAGCCTCTGTGCTCTCTACCAGATCAATAAAATTTCAATGTCACACAGCATTGGCCTCTGTGTCCTATAAAATAACCTTCATTTCAGTTCCTCAGAGCGCTCAACGCTTGGTGAGATATCATGTCACAATAACTTCAGTGGTTATAAACTTCAACTCCTAAGCGGTGAATAAGAAAAAACACATACGCATTTGCACGCCCACGGCCAGGGTTTTGTGGCTGCTGCCACTACTGGCAAAGGAGTGTAGTGCAACAGAAGCGACCCCCGCCCCATAGCCTGACAGTCTGTTCTGCCGGCTTGTGCTGAGAGACAGAGAAAACAGTAAAGAGAACAATTACAATTTCAGCTTAATAAGACACTGGCTGCCAGTTCTGGATCTACTAAGATATTACGTTTTTAGTTGTATAGTGCTTTATCCCACTAGTAGGCAGACTCAAAGTACTGGAAGGGTGGCATGAGAAATGGAGAAGAACACCAAGGAGAGAGGAAGATAGCGGTAATGAGGTCAGAATCAAATTAATGAGTAGTCTTCCCCAACATTGTGATATCTCACCAGATAAAGACATTGGGGGTGATTCTAAGTCTGGCGGGCGGCGGAGGCCGCCCGCCAGACTTCCCCCCTCCAGAATACCGCACCGCGGTCGGAAGACCGCTGCGGCTATTCTGTGTTTTACACTGGGCTGGCGGGCGACCGCCAAAAGGCCGCCCGCCAGCCAAGTGTAAAACTACCTTCCCACGAGGACGCCGGCTCAGAATTGAGCCGGCGGAGTGGGAAGGTGCGACAGGTGCAGTTGCACCCGTCGCGAATTTCAGTGTCTGCAAAGCAGACACTGAAATTCTTTTTGGGGCCCTCTTACGGGGGCCCCTGCAGTGCCCATGCCATTGGCATGGGCACTGCAGGGGCCCCCAGGGGCCCCGCGACACCCCATACCGCCATCCTGTTCCTGGCGGGAGAACCGCCAGGAACAGGATGGCGGTATGGGGTGTCAGAATCCTCCATGGCGGCGCAGCTTGCTGCGCCGCCATGGAGGATTCATTTGGGCAGCGGAAAACCGGCAGGAGACCGCCGGTTTTCCACTTCTGACCGCGGCCGAACCGCCTCGGTAAGAATGCCCAGCGGGGCACCGCCAGCCTGTTGGCGGTGCCCCCGTCATTTTAGCCCTGGCGGTCTTGGACCGCCAGGGTTAGAATGACCCCCATTGTGCTCTATGGGTACCCTGTGGTTGAAAATAGCCCTTTCTGCAGGGTTATCCCCAAACTTTTTGCCTTTCTCCTCCTACTTTCCTGACCCTCTTTTGTTGACTAAAGGCCTCTGGGCACTTTACCACTGCTAATCAGTGCTAAAGTGCATGTGTTCTCTCCCCTAAAACTTGGTATGATTGGCTTACACTTGTTTGGCTTTTTTAATTTACTGGTAAGTCCCTTCTAAAGTGGTATAACCCATACCCAGGGACTGTAAGTTAAGTGCTACTAGTGGGCAGCTCAGGTTGCGCAATCCACATAAGTAGCTTTTCAAACATGTCTTAGGCCTGCCACTGCAGGGCCTACGTACGCCATTTACTGCTACACTGACTTGGCAAGTCAAACCCCTTGCCAAGGCCTAAACTCCTTTTTACCACACCTAAGTCACCCCTACGGTAGGTCCTAGATAGCCCTATGGGTAGGGTGCTGTTTATGTAAAAGGTAGGGCATATTTCTTTATGTGTTCCATGTCCCAGTAGTGACAAACAGCATATTTAGTTTCTCACTACCATGAGTGGTGCTCCACTCATAGGATTGATTTGGAAATGCCCTTACATATGTCTACATATGTCTAAATGGTATCTTCTGATCCATGAGGAATAGCATGGGCATGTTTGGTATGTTTGGAATGGTAGTGAGAAATCCTGCTTATTGGTGTAGGTAGATTTTTATTACCATTTTAGAAATGCCACTTTTAGAAAGTGGGCATTTCTCTATGCTTATAACTCTGGTGCTTTGCAGCCTGACTCCAATCCACATCTGGGGCAGAGTGACAGCTCCACTTGGTGCATACTTTCCAGACAGCCATCGCAGAGGAGGGGCTCGGTGGGGCAGAAAATGTATCTGCATACTGATAGTCTTCCTGGGCTGGGGAGAGGGAGGGTCGTTCACACCTTACATGTGAATAGGCTGTGTCCTGCCCTCACACAATAGATTGATTACCCCCTACTGATGTCTGGAGACAGGGCTGGGTGGAAATGGTGTTGTGCTTCACTTGAAAGGGCACTCTTAAGGTTAGTCCCTGAACAAAGGCATTTCTGAGTATAAGTAGAGGGGCTGTAGCCCCCTGATTAACAGAGCACTTTTCGAACCAAGACTGAAACTTTTGTCAGAAGGGCTGCTTGACTACACAAAAGGACTTTTCTGATGGATACAACTACCTGTGGATTCCTCACCTGATGAATACTCCCATGGCGCCAGCATTCGACGGAAATCTTCTTACTAGTCTCTGCACGTCGACGAGGACGTCACTCTAGCCCACGCGACGCCGTCTGACGTCATACAGGCAATAAGAGGTCCTCGCCGACGTGCCGATGACAGTTCCCTTTTTTCCGTGCATTCGAAACGGTTATCTTCGAGGGAGCTACTGTTACCTTCGTGGTTACAGTGTATTGTCTGCTGCGTAGTCTTCTCTGCGGTAATAATGTCTCAGAGGAAGTCGGGTTTCAAGCCCTGTCGAGAGTGTGGGGGCAAGATGTCAGTTACAGATCCTCACTCCGACTGTCTATGGTGTTTGAGCTCCGACCACGACGTCTCGACTTGCGATTCATGTCAACACATGAATCCGAAGGCCCTCAAAGAGCGTGAGGCCAAGTTATTGATGGCAAAGTCAAAGAAGAAGGAGAAACATCATAAGAAGTCTTCTTCGCCAAGGTCTCACCGGCGTCATCGAGACTCCCGGCGCCGTAGAGACTCACGACGTCATTCCAGCAAGGAGTCTCGTTCGAGGTCACCTTCGGCTCGGCGTCGGAGGACTTGGGAGGTCAGCCCCACGGTCATGCCGCATTCATCGACGCCGTTGCCCTCTCCGGCGTCACCGACTTCGCCTGGTCAGGCGTCAGTGATTGAGGTGGTGCAGCCTCTTGTGTTTTCTCCGGCGTCGCAGACGTCGAGGTCGGGGTCGCCCTCGATCCAGGCACCCCAGTATCCGGTTTTTCCCACTCCTGGAGCCGATAGTACCGCTTTTCTTAATGCGATGTATACCATCTTTCAGCAGATGGCTCCAGGAGCTGCTCCGGCTGGTCCTTCGGGGCCTTTGGCCTTTTCGTTGGGTGATCCTGCGCCTCTTCGGCCGGCACCCTTTATGCCCTTTCTCCCTTTTGGGAATGTGGGCTCGGCGTCGGTGGCCGCTCCGGTGGCTTCGGATGTTTCGGCCCCGGAGGTTGCCCTTCCGTCGAAGTCAGGATTTTGCCCTGTGACTCCGGTTGGTCCATCGGCTCCAAGACCTCGTCCTCCGGCTCCTACCTCGGCGCCGAAGCTGCCTGTGGCGCCGGACGCGGCGTCAGATGCTTCTGGAGATCGGCGCCGTTCGTCGGCGGAGGCCATGTCGACTCCGCGTATCGAGGAGAGACTTCATTCGAGGAGGCGTGCTCTCCGTCTTTTAGAAGAGCAGGAGTACCAGCGAGTCTTAGAGGAGGGAGAGATTGAGGACTCTGGAGACGGACTACATGGTCTGGATACAGCCAGTGGGCTGGACACTTCCCCTGAGTGGGACCTTTCATCTCCAGGGGAATATACGGAGGAGGCTGCTTCCTTTCATGCTGTGGTGAGGAAGGCAGCGAGCTTTTTGGACCTGCCTTTGCCGGTGGCAGAGGCGAAGCAGAATTTGCTGACAGAGGTATTGCATCCGGCCTCTGCTGCAGCTGAGCCTCTCTTGCCATTTAATGAGGCTTTGCTGGATCCGGTGTTGGAGGTGTGGAAGAAGCCGGTGTCTTCCTCGGCCGTTCATAGGGCTGTGGCCAGGAGGTATCGAGCTGCACCATCTGACCCTGGCTTTCTCTCTAGACACCCTACGCCGGAGAGCTTGGTGGTGCAAGCCTCCTGTTCCTCAAAGTCAGCGCCTGGTTCCTTCCCGACGGTGCCTGGAGACAGAGACTCCAAGAAACTGGATGCGCAGTCCAAGAAAATATTTTCGTCATGCAGTTTGGCGTTGAAGGCCACCAACGCAACGTGCATTCTGGGGAGGTACATCCATGCTCTGATGGATGATATTTCGTCTTCATTTACGGAGCTCCCCCAGGGTCTCTTGGATGTGGTCTCGGACGCCCAGGCTGCCGCGACCCAGATTATCCAGTCTGGGCTGGACACGACCGACTCGGTGGCCAGGGCGATGGGCACGGCTATGGTGGCAAGAAGACAGGCCTGGCTCCGAAACTCAGGGTTTTCTGCGGATGTGCAGTCGACCCTGCTGGACCTCCCGTTTGATGGGGACAGACTGTTTGGAGCCAAGGCAGATTCGGCCTTGGAACGATTTAAGGAGAGCAGAGCCACAGCCAAATCGTTAGGACTGCAAGCTCCTTCTTCCTCTGCCTCTTCTAGATTTTTCAGGAGGTTTCGGGGATTTGGGCGTGGCTCTTCTTCCTCTTCCTTTCGGGGGAGGTTCCAGCAACCTGCCTCTTCCCTCCCCTATAGGTCATTTAGAGGGAGGGGGAGGGGTGGGGCCCGTACCAGAGGAGCCTCTCAACAGCACTCTGCCTCTTCCTCGTCCTCTGGAGGGGTGCAGCAGGGGAAGCAGCCTTAGGCTTCCACCGTTTCCCACTCACTCCTCTCCTGTAGGGGGAAGATTACAGCATTTTCTCCACAAGTGGAAGTCTATCACCACGGACACTTGGGTTCTCGGCATTGTGGGGAAAGGCTACGCCCTTCCCTTTCGGGAGTTCCCGCCCCTCATCCCGCCCCGCCCATCTTATTGTTCAGAAGAACACCTCCTGTTGCTAGAACAGGAGGTTCAAGTCCTCCTTTCAAAGGGCGCGGTAGAGTTGGTCCCAGAGCAGGAAAAGGGTCGAGGTTGTTACTCAAGATACTTCCTGATTCCCAAAAAGGATGGTCAGTTGAGACCAATCCTGGATCTGAGGATCTTGAATTGGTTCCTCAAACAGGAAAAGTTCAAGATGCTGACCCTAGCACAGGTGCTTTTGGCGTTGAACAAGGAAGATTGGATGGTGTCTGTCGACTTGCAGGATGCTTACTTTCATATCCCGATACTCAAGTCGCACAGGAAGTATCTCCGGTTTGTGGTAGGGTCGCAGCACTATCAGTTTGCGGTCCTCCCGTTTGGTCTTACTTCAGCACCTCGAGTCTTCACAAAGGTGATGTCAGTGGTTGCGGCGGAGCTCAGAAGGAAGGGGATAGCAGTATTCCCTTACTTGGACGACTGGTTGATCAAAGCCAAGTCCCCGGAGCTTGTGTCGCATCATCTGCAGTCAACAACCCAGTTGTTGTTCGACCTGGGCTTTTCGGTGAACGTGCCCAAATCTCACCTGGAGCCCTCTCAGCGCCTCCTGTTCATAGGGGCAGTACTGGATACAACATTGAGTCGAGCCTTTCCTCCGCCTCAGCGGATTCAAGATATTCAGGAATTGGTTCCAATGTTTCGAAATGGAGCGGTAGTTCCAGTCCTCAAGGTCCTTCGTCTGCTCGGTCTGTTCGCCTCCTGCATTCTGTTGGTCACGCATGCTCGCTGACACATGAGGGCTCTACAGTGGTGCCTCCGAAGGCAGTGGTCTCAACACAAGGGAGATTTAGAAGGTACTGTCAAGATCTCCAGAGATGCTGCTGTGGAATTGAAGTGGTGGATTGCGGGCAACAATCTTTCACAGGGAAAGCCGTTCGCGCAGTCGCCACCAGTGGCCACGGTCATAACGGATGCTTCCACCCTAGGATGGGGAGCTCATCTGGGGGATCTGGAGATCAAAGGGCTTTGGTCTCCAGAGGAACAGGTGTTTCATATCAATCTGTTGGAGTTACGGGCTGTACGTCTGGCTCTCAAGGCCTTCCTCCCATCCCTTCGTGGTCAGTCGGTACAGGTCCTGACGGACAATACTACCACGATGTGGTACATAAACAAACAGGGAGGAGTAGGGTCGTACCTTCTCTGCAGAGAAGCTCTTCGGCTATGGTCCTGGGCAAAGGACCATCAGATTTGCTTGGTGGCAAATCATCTGGCCGGGGTCTTGAATGTATGTGCGGACAGTCTCAGTCGCCAATTCTCGGCAGACCACGAGTGGCGTCTCCATCCAGATCAAGTCTGTTTAATCTTCCAGATGTGGGGGTTTCCTCGGATAGATCTGTTTGCCACTCGGGAGAACGCGCATTGCCCGTTATTCTGCAGCCTCCAGTATCCGATGCAGGGAGCGTTGGGGGACGCGTTTCAGATAACCTGGTGCGACCAGTTGCTTTACGCGTTTCCCCCCATACCCTTGATTCCTCGAGTGTTGAGGAAAATTCGCCAAGACCGGGCCCAAGTCATCTTAATAGCTCCGGATTGGCCAAGGAGGGTATGGTACTCCGACCTTCTCCAACTCTCACTGTGCCCTCCGCTCCGTCTCCCTCTCAGGGCAGACCTCCTCTCGCAGTCGCAGGGGCAGGTTTTACACCCCAACCTCCAGAGTCTGCACCTACATGCTTGGAGATTGAACGGGGCAACCTGAGTTCCTTCTCTCTCCCGCCTGATGTAGTGGATGTTATCTTAGCGGCCAGGCGACACTCCACTAAATCTATCTACGCTAATAGGTGGTCTAAATTTGTTATGTGGTGTGGAGAGAGACAGATTGATCCCTTACATGCTCATCTGTCACATGTTTTGTCTTTTGCACTGTCTCTAGCGCAGAAAGGTTGTGCAGTGGCTACCATTAAGGGTTATTTGTCGGCCTTGTCAGCCTTCATTTGTCTTCCAGACCAACCATCGCTATTTAAATCCCCTATTGTTCTCAGATTCTTGAAAGGTCTTCTGAATCAATATCCTCCAAAACCATTCGTTATGCCTCAATGGGATTTGTCCTTGGTCCTGACTTTCCTTATGGGGTCCCCTTTTGAGCCTATGCATTCTTGCCCCTTAAGGTATTTGGTTATTAAAACAGTATTCCTGGTAGCTATAACATCTGCAAGGAGAGTGAGTGAGTTGCAGGCCTTATCGGTTAAACCCCCTTATATAACGTTTTATGGGGATATGGTGGTGTTGAGGACCAAGGCTGCTTTCCTTCCAAAGGTTGTTTCACCCTTCCATTTGGCTCAGACAATCACTTTGTCCACGTTTTATCCTCCGCCTCATCCTTCAAAGGAGGAAGAAAGACTACATCGCCTGGACCCAAAAAGGGCGTTGAGCTTCTATATTGACAGAATGAAGGATATCAGGCTGGAGGATCAGCTGTTTGTCGGATACGTGGGCAAGAGGAGAGGAAAGGCAGTCCACAAGAGAACACTCTCCAGGTGGGTTGTTCTTTGCATTAAAATCTGTTACTCTTTGGCAAAGAAGGATCCGCCTGAGGGCATTAGAGCTCACTCCACCAGAGCTAAGTCGGCCTCTTCGGCCTTGGCCAGGGGTGTTCCTGTGGTCGACATCTGCAAGGCCGCAACTTGGTCGTCCCTTCACACTTTTGTGAAACATTACTGTTTGGACTCTGAGGTCAGAAGGGACGGTCATTTTGCACGGTCAGTGCTGCAGGATTTCTTGGTTTGACCATTTAGGCACCCACCGCCGGGCGTGGTACTGCTTTGGGACTCTATTCATCAGGTGAGGAATCCACAGGTAGTTGTATCCATCAGAAGAACGAGTTACTTACCTTCGGTAACGACTTTTCTGGTGGATACATTAGCTACCTGTGGATTCCTCACGGTCCCACCCGCCTCCCCGTTGCCTTTTTGGTCTCTCCAAGCAATCCTTGAGTGTGCTCCTTTTGGTCTTCAAAGTTGCAATACATTTTGCATATATGATATTTGTATATATGTGTATATTTATATATATAAATCTATATATATTGTGTATATACATGATTCGTATGTATAGATATATTTATTTGTTTAAAAAAAAAAAAAATGTTATATTAAATCTACAGCTATTTTATTGCAATGTTGTGTGATTTACAATATTAAGAGATGTTGCTTTGCTCTTTCATTACATTGGGTTATTATTATTCTCATGCACGTAAAAAATGTTGGTACTGTCATCGGCACGTCGGCGAGGACCTCTTATTGCCTGTATGACGTCAGACGGCGTCGCGTGGGCTAGAGTGACGTCCTCGTCGACGTGCAGAGACTAGTAAGAAGATTTCCGTCGAATGCTGGCGCCATGGGAGTATTCATCAGGTGAGGAATCCACAGGTAGCTAATGTATCCACCAGAAAAGTCGTTACCGAAGGTAAGTAACTCGTTCATCTGGACTACTCTTCTGTTTGTTGCTCTGCTGTCTGCTGGGTGGCACAAGGTACTCATCTTGATTGGTTTTCTGCTTGGTGCCCTGCTGCCAGCTGCTTCTTGACTTTGGTTCCTCTAGACACTGTGTGGACTTGGCACCAGATGGTGCTAGAAGGGACTGCTATGCCAGAGGAAGCACCATAAGGACTGTCTTACTGTCGAGCTGACCTGTGGCCTGCTAGGTCAACAGTAGGACTGTCACTCTTGTTTGCAAGGACCCTGATGTGCTGGCCTGCTACTGGCTCGCTGCTTCTCTGTGCTTACCAGTTGTTCTCCAGGACTGGGGTGGTGTATGTACGTTTCCCCCAGTACCTGTTTTCAGTGCCACCAAGAAGTGTGAGGTGCTTTGCCTGAAGCACTTGGGGAAGCGCCGATCGCTCTCTGTCCCAGTTCATGGTTGGTGCTGCAGAGATGTCTAAGATCCTATCCCCCGCTGGGTGACCCTGTTATTTTGGCCCAGAAGTGTGGTGGCATGGTGCAGCAGCTGAGATGAGGGAGCAGGGCTGTGGCAGCGTTCGCCAACAGTCTCTGTGGATCCTGGTTGACGCACACCCTTGTGGGTAACCATAGGGCATAGGCGGGCACCTACTTTGGCGTCCGAGGCACAGAGCGCCGAAAGCTCTCCTTGGCCGGTCTATTCCTGCCCACGCTACCCTAGAGAAAGGAGGAAGGGCCCATGAGGTTTCCCCAGCGAGCTGACCTGGGGGAAGACCCTGGAGGGCCCTGTTCACGCTGCTCCAGTAAGGTATAGCTGCAGCTATGGGCTGTCGTGGGTGGCTGCCGGAGAGGATTTCCCTCACGGGGAGATCTGGAGAGGTCTCCCTGCCCACGGTTGAATATGTGTGGGCTTTCTGCCCTTCCCCCAGCCTGCGCATACCTACACGGGGAAGGCATAGTTCATTAGGGGACACTTGCTTTACTCTTTGCGGGATGGGATGGACAGGACACCTCGACAGAGGCCTCATTTCCGCTGAGGAAAAGTGCAGCACTTTCCATATGAGGAGCGCAGGAGCTCCTGTGTGGACCAAGGGGGATTACCACCTTGATGTACTAGATGTGCACAGGTGCTGTGATCCTCATGTGGGACTCGCTGGTTGGGAATGTTCATTTTTGTGGTCCCGCCCATCACCTGGATGTGTTTATACCCTCATATGCTCTTATGCTGTATGTTGTGATCTGGAGTAACTTGTTATGTCGTTTTGCCTTGCTGTAATGACAAACCTTTCAGGATCTGCATTATATACATTGGAGGAGATATGGTTTGGTATAACATATGCTGGGAAGGGTAATGTTTGATTACATATGCAATATGGGAATGTTTCTCTTTTTTTGCATTCATGATGATGATGGACTGACAAATGCCTATTTGGTACGATATTACTTATTTATGTTGTTTTGGTCTATAAGTTTTATTCAATACAGTTCATTTTTATATAACTTGTTGTGGAGTTCTTTTGTGGTGTATTTACTGTGTCACTGGGTGGTGTGCGTTGTGCGAACGCTTTACACATTGCCTCTGGGATAAGCCTGACTACTCTGGCCAAAGCTACCAAGGGGGTGTGCAGGAGTTATCTTTGGTGTGTAACTTACTCACCCTGACTAGAGTGTTGGGCTCTGCCTGGCTTAGGTGCATACTCTAGCCAACCAGAAACCCAATTTCTAACACCTGCCATGTGTTTATATGTGTGTATGGGATTTATAGAGCCAGAGGGTGGAAAGTTAAATAGGAGGACATATAACGCGGATCCATAAATAGCAGAAAGGAAAAGCAGGTAGAAGCACGGAGTTGTTTAAAATTGTGATTTTGAAAATCACAATTACAGGCAATCACATTTTCATTTTTTGACAAATTTGATTAACTGCTAAAGGAGATATTTGTTTTCTCTGCCTTGTGGAAAATCATGCTATTTAAAATGAATCATTATTTTCGTGCTCTATTAAAAACTATTTCCACAGCAGTATGGGATTGGTTGAGGGCACCATGAGAGGGGCCCAAACCCAGAAGACTGCTGATGAGTGCTCAGAGGAATGGAAAATGGTTTTAAAAAACACCAAAAAATGATTTTGTGCGTTGACATTGTTATTTTCTTTATATAAAACTCGCAGGCCACCATTTTATATTCAAACAAAAGGGTGCCATTTTGTGAAGAAAATTTGAATTTTTATGAAAATCCCAATTTTAAAAGGGAAACAGAGAAAAAAAGAAAATAACTCCTTATGTAAACTGCCAAAGGAAGTGCGTCGGGGTTGTTCAACTGGAACAGGTTGGTGCAGGGCTGGGCTGATGGCCAGGGCCTGAAGCCAGTCCCCTGTGTGCTCGGCTGTGCACTGCCGTGGTTGCTCACCTGTGGGAGGATTCGCCTGCCCAGGGGACCTTGGTACAGGATGTGACAGAAAGGTAGGACCTGTGTCCAACCCCTGCTGCTAAAAGCGGTGTGCTGTTCTAAATAGGTAGATGCCAAGAGAATAAAATGCTTTTTTTAAAAACAAAAAAACATAACATTTAATGAATAAGCACAGTTAAAAATGAGTTATGGTTCAGTGAAATCATTCCCGTAAAACTATTGAGACTGCTTGTGTGCATGGCTGAATGGTGTTGAATGTAGGGGATACTATGTGGGATGCTGGGAGCACGATAAGCGAGATGAGCAGGGTGATTTAGGGAACATGATGAGCAGGTTGATTTAGGGAACAGAATATGATTGCAATGATGGGACAGGAAGGAGAAGAATTGTGAGATGGCTGTGTGAATCTATTAGGCTGCAAGCACCTCATCTTGTACTGGGTGATAGCTAGAGACTCCTTTCATTTTACTTGATTGGCAATGTTTAATTTTGGCCTGTGGCTGTAGGTGGGCTCACCAACAATCAGTTTTGGGAACCAGCACTTATTTTTTCTCGACAGATTCAGAGTAAAAGAGAGAAAAAAAAACACAAAGGGGAAAGAAGGAGGGAGAGTAAGGTGCAAAAACAGTGACAACAAGTGGAAACATGGATGAAAAAGAACCGGCAAGAATGAGATAAACAGGCAGGGAGTGGCATGTGATGGATTATAAAGGCGAGGTGGAAACAAGGCTACTCAGACTTGGGATTTGGCACCCAACATTTGATAGTTCAGGCGATGGCTTCTGATCCAAACTTTGTGCCCCGGAAATCGTTCCTCTACAAATAAAGCACCGCTTATTGCTAAATAAGGTTTGTTACATTCAGTGGCGTAACAAAACTTCAGCTGCAAAGTACATGGAGGTGCCCCCCTCCAGACTCACTCAGGAGCTCTCAGGCTAGGGTACTATGCTCCCTGGAGCTCGGGGTCCCCCCGCACCTGGGGACTGTGGAGGCCTTTGTTATGCCACTGGTTCTATCATCCATTACTCATTTGACTCATGTGTCCTTGTCACAAAGCCCCTGAAATTATCCAGCTGTGGTTTGAAACACACACAACACACGCCATAACTCATGCTGCCTGCCATGCTGTATACACCACTTTGCCACGGGCACAGACAATATAGCAAAACTTGGTGGGCGGCATCAGTTATGCTATGTGTTAAGTGCACTGCGAACCATAACTAGTAAATTAAGTTTTTTTTTACAGGTTTTCAATTATTGAACCATATATTCCACCAACCCCTGGCTGCCTACTTTTCAGGGGTGCTCTCATTTGCCTGTCTGCCCCTTAGGTTTGATCCTGGTCCAGGGCCTTCCCCTTTGTCGCCTCTTGGTGTCCACCACGTGCCTTGCATGCTCCACTATTGCTCGAGCTGCAGCCTGGCCTGGGGGAGGAGGGAGGTGTGTGTGTGTGTTTGGGGGGAGGGGGCGAGCATCAATTGATACTACTGTCACAAGTTCTGCTGGGCTCTCTTTCCAGGTCCCTCCACCACAAGCCATCTTGGCACCCACGCTCTGTGACCTGTTGACCTGGGGAGATGCTTGAGGGACGCTCCTTGCTCCAGTGGGCCCAGATGCTTCCTTGGCTCCTATCTCCCTGGTCGAGGGAAGTGCCCTGGACTTCCTCTATGCCTGTCTGGTGGGCCCCATGCGCCAAGGGGTGTCCCTCCCCACCCCCCACCCAAAGGCTGGCTCACCTGCGATTCTGCCACGCCTCCGACAGTTTTGTTGCTCTGTCCCCCAGCATGTCTGGTGCAGAAAGTAACTCTTTTCCTGCTGTTGCCCCTTTGTTGATTCCAGGAGGATTGTATAGATGGAGCCATAGTCCTCTTCTGGAGGCCCCCTGCCTTTTCCCAGGAGGCGCTGTTGGGGCTTTTTGTTCCCCCCAGACTCCTGGCCCTCTTTGAAAGGGCACAAGCTGCCAATGACCCCAGTGGATGCTGTCTGCCGAAGTTTGCAGCCACCTTCCTTCACTGTGTGTGTGTCCTAATCACAGTAGGTGGTAATCCTTGTGCATCCTTCTTTTTTTTTGTAAACATATTTTTATTGCAGTTTCAGTTATCCACTTAACATGCAGTCATAGTACAATACAACATATAGCAGTCATTTTTGTTTCAATACAGTGCTTCAACTCAATCCATACTTTTCTGATCCCCTACTGAACTGGGACACTAAGATCTCACCCAGCTCCCTCCCCTTATCCACCCCAACTTCCCCCTCCCCCCCTTAGTGAGTCCATTGACGTATTGTGGGAGGAGCATTGTGCGTTGGAGTTAGATACGTATTTGCTCTCCTTATGTGTGGCAGCGTCAGGTTCCTTATCAGTAAAAAGGGTCTGTCAACAGGTGGTGCGCGATTGGGCCCCTATAGTCTGTCATTCAGACATTCAGTCAAGGGATCAGATCAGTCTGGATCTCCTCCTCCAAGGCATCCATTAGTACCTCCCATCCTTGCGCTATTTCTGGTGGTCTCATCCCTCCCTTGGCCTCTCTGTGAAGAACATCTCCCTCGCATCTGGCCCATTTTTTCAATTCCCTTTTCCACTGGGATATCCTTGGTCCTGTCAGATTTGTCCAGGTCATTGCAATTTCCCTCTTAGCCAACACGCATGCCAGGTCCTGAAATCTGCCAGTAACTTTCGTCTTGGACGAATTTGGAAACCACATGAGCAAGCAATGGCCTATTGTACAGGGAATTTCCTAGCCCATCGCTCTTGCCACTGATTGATTCACTGCCTCCCAGAACGCCTCCAGCTTTGG
Source organism: Pleurodeles waltl (assembly GCF_031143425.1). NCBI lineage: Eukaryota > Metazoa > Chordata > Amphibia > Caudata > Salamandridae > Pleurodeles > Pleurodeles waltl. Next base: position 100,601,392 of record NC_090451.1, on the reverse strand, counting down.
GCAGTCCCAAAACATGTGCCTGAATTCTGCTCCCAGCAACCTGCACCTAGGGCATATTGCTCCCTCCATTCCAAAGTGCTTGTTGATCTGACCAGGAGTTAAATAAGCCTGATGCAGCACATAAAAGCTAATGAGCTTAAATCTAGCATTTCTAGTCATTTTGTGGACCCCCTCCAGTATATGCTCCCAGTCTTTGTCAGAAATATCGGTGCCCAGATCTCTCTCCCAAGTTAGTCTAAGATGGGTCAATGGAAGGGTCTCATCTGCCCATATCCTGCCATATAAATTTGTCACTGCTTTAAACTTGCCGGCGGAGGTCGCTAGGTAGGTGCAAGTTGTCTATGTTGGGGGTTTCTCAGTCCCTCCCGCCAGTGCCGCCAAATACTAGCCGTGAGTGAGCCGTAGAGTAGGAAATGACCCCTCGGCAAATCAAACTCCACCCTAAGGTTCTCAAATGGTATTATCGTCCTCTCCCTAAACAGTGTTCCCACCGTCTGAATCCCAGCCTCAACCCAGGTTTGGAGCCCATCTCACCCACTTCGATGTGGCAAAGCCAGCAAGGACAACAGGGGCAGCACCGGGAAGTAGGGGGTCTTTATCTTAATTTTACGTAAATAGCTTTTCCAGCATTGAATCAAAATGTTGAACTCTGGGGAGTCCCCCGTTTTGCCACCTTGGCTCCCCAACAACACCTCCATTAACCTTGTCCGCGGAGGGGTGAATGGTTTCACTATTGCCTCAGGGCCCGTTCTGCTTGCTATCCACTGTGTAAGCCATTGGAGCTGTACTGCCAAATAATAGGCTTCAAAGTCGGGGACCGCCAACCCCCCATCCGTGGACTGCCTCTGGAGTTTGGTCAATGCCACTCTCCTTCGTCCGCTACCCCACAGGAATGCTATGACCATTGTCTCCAGTTCCCTAAAGGTTGCCCTGGGTATCCACACCGGTAAGACTGTAAAGTGATATAATAGCCTAGGCAGGACTATCATTTTGAGAATCACTACTCTACCTGCTGCAGACTAGGGCAGTGTTTGCCAAAAAGCCATACAGGACCTGACGGTCTGTAGCGTTCCTCATACGTTACCCTTGAGGATGTCCTGCGGGTCGTGGTACACCTTAACTCCCAAATAAGAAAGGCATTGCTGCTCCCATTTAACCATACCCAATCCCAATGGGGGCGCTATTGTGGGTCTTAGTGGGAACAACCTGGTTTTATCCCAGTTTACTCCCAGTCCAGAATGTCTACCGAACTGATAAAGCATCAGCTGTGCCCTAGGCAGGTCTCTATGCATACCTCCCCCCCCAAAAAAAAAATTAGCAGATCTTTGGCATAGAAGGCAATTTGGTGTCTCCCCCACCCTGCCCCTACTCCCCGACCTCCCCCCCCACTGCGCACCGCAGCTGCCAGCGGCTCCATTGCCAATGTAAAGAGCAGCGGAGACAGGGGGCACTCCTGTCTAGTGCCTCGTTCCACCGCATAGCTTTTTGATATTGACCGTCCGGTGCGCACTCTGGCTGTAGGCTTGGTATACAGTAACCTCACCCATGCAATATATTCTGGACCTAGTCCCAGCCAGGCCATTACTGCATAGAGGAATCCCCACTCTAGACTGTCAAACGCGTTCTCTATATCTACAGCTAACACCCCGGATGTCATACCATCAAGATTGTGGTCCCTCATGACTGCTAACAACCGGCGTATATTATCCGCTGTGTTTCGACCCAGGACAAACCCTGCCTGATCTGGGTGTATTAGTTTTGTCATGTGAGGAGGGAGCCTTATAGCCAAGATCTTACTGAGGATCTTGTCGTCCAAATTCAACATGGATAAATGTCTGTATGCGCCACACTCCATGGAATTTTTACCAGGTTTTAGCAGTGGTATCACTATCGCCTCTCGCGCTGACGCCGGTAGTACTCCACGCTCCTTGGCGACCCTATAGATAGTCTCTAGCCTTGGAGCCAGTAGTTCTGCATATGTAGCATAAAACTCGACTGGGAAACCATCTGTCCCCGGTGTCTTCCCCCTGGCTAATGCCTTGATGGCCCCCTTGATTTCTTGCTGAGTGATGGCCTCTCCCAACTGCCCTGCTGTATAAGGGGTTAGTGGCGTTAGTTGCATCTGGGTTAAATAAACCTCTGTGGATACCCTTTCATATTGGAGGTTACTTTTATATAATTGTTCATAGCAGGTTAGGAAATGTGAGTTAATTTGTTCCTGTTCATATATGTGGTCCCCCTGTGCTGTTTTCATTTCCAGTATGGTTGAGCTTCTCTGAGTCGGTGATACCACCCATGCTAGCATCCGGCCTGCCTTGTCCTTCTCCCCATGGGACCCTGTGATATAATTCCTATAATCAAAGCAGCGAAGATGCTCTATGCATTCTGCTACTGTTTCTCTAAGTTCCAGTATGGTATGCTGTGAGTTGGGATTTTCCGGGCTATTCTTTTCAGCCTCCCTCAGTTTATCTTCCTCCGCCTTAGTGACTATAAGTAGTGTTCTACGGACCCCTACCGCTCCTGCTATGCACCTTCCTCTCATCACCACTTTAAAAGCATCCCATTCAATCAAAGGGCTACTGGTTGTGGCCTCATTATCCGTAAAGAATTGAGTGATGTGCTGTTTCAACTCCCCCTGATATTGTACGTCCCCTAATGACTCTGGTTTCATTTTCCATGTGGGAATGCGGGAAGGGATAGGCCACATTTCAGCGATAACAAGAGTGGGTTATGATCTGAGATCGTGTGAGACAAGTACTCACCATTATGTATATGTGGGAAGACATTCGGTGTGCAAAAGAACGCATCTAGCCTCACATGTAGCTCATGTAAATAAGAGAAGTACGAGTAGTCCCTTATGTCTGGGTGCAACCGTCGCCAAGCATCTACCAGGCCCCAATGTGACTGGTAGGATGTAAATTGCCGAGCCACTCTAATTAGTGGAGAATCATGCAAAGGGGGGTGTAAGCGGTCTATAGTGGGGTTTGCCACACAGTTAAAATCTCCCCCCAGAACCAAGGGATGTTGCAGGTATGTGGCCAAGAGGCCTGATATGCGTGTAAAGAACTCACCTTGTTCCGAGTTTGGTGCATAGACATTAATCATTGCTAACTCCCTGCCCTCCAGACGCCCCAGAATTGCCACAAATCGCTCCTCCAGATCAGTAAGACTATCCAATAACTGGAATGGGACCCCAGCCCGTATCCATATCAAGGTCCCCCTTGCAAAGGCAGAATATGTAGTATAATATACTTGATCCCTCCACCGTTTCTGTATAGCTTTCCCCTCTGCTTGTGTTAAGTGCGTTTCCTGGAGCATTGCAATCTGAATCCCCTTCCTCTGTAAGTATGAAAAAACCTTATACCTCTTGACCATTGTATGCATACCCCAGATATTCCACGAAAGGAATTTATATGAATCAAATGTAGCCATACCATTGTGTCATCCGTTGTTGTTCTTGCGCCCAACACTGTACCACAATTAATGAAATCCCAACCCTTCTGCACCGCTGCTCTAGCTCCACTGCTACCAATCTCTGTGACTCACATGACCAAATAATCTTAACCCAACAATTAACTTCTCAACTCCCCATCCCCAGGACAAAAGCTTGAATGACTCTCATCCAAACCCAAACGGTTACTTCAGCTAGTCTATCGAAACTGGGGGCAGTCCGCAAGTTCTTGGAGAGGAGTATGCCACATTGCCTATCCCCACCCCCGGACTACTAAGCTTGCGGGTGTTTGTGGGCCCAGTCCCACTCTTACAGATTCAGTCCTCTCCAGCTGCGTCGTTCACCGCTGCAGGGGGGCGGGTCGTTGCTGTACTATTCTTGGTAGCCATTCCATGTCCATGCTGGATCGTCCATATAGGTCCAGAGTTGTGTGGATCAGATGTTGCAGTCCGACGTCCCTGGAGTCGCCTCTGGACACGGCCCGTCTAAAGCGTGCGACGCTTCTGAGTCCTGATCTGATCCTGATTGTTCCAGCTCCTCATCTGCCCTTAAGTGAGAGCAGAGGTCTGATCCGCTTAGTGATGCCACTGCTTCCATTGCTTTCTGATGTTCTTTTTGTATCTCTTTATTCCGCTGCTATTTCTCTACGGTGTTAGATGATGGTGGATGCAACAGTCCCCCTCCTCTTTATTGTCTTTCCTAGCTCCTAGACCCTCCTGTTCCAGCGGATATCTGGCTATTTCGCTTTTTATCATGAGCTCTGTAGATTCAACCTCATGGATGTATTGGGGGGCTTTTTCGGTCCCTCACCCGACGTGGCCTTCCCAATTCTGTGCCATTACAAACCTGTGTCACTGCTAGGGGTTCCTTTCGCTTTGGGTTTGAAGGTGCGGTCAGTATTTGTAATCTCCCCCATTATGGGGGTGCCTCCTGTGCTGCCTTCTCTTTTCTACGAATCACCCCCTTGTTCTGCTGTAGCAGAGGAATGTGGGATATCTCCTCCCTCCGGGCAAGTCTCCGTTTCCTGGGTCTTATCAGGGCAGACACCCAGCAGTTCACTCACCAGGGCTCTGGTCACCCTCTTGGGCCCTCTGCAGTACTCACAGTTCTGGGCCGCCTGCTGCGCTTCTGCTGTCCGTTCGCTAGTGCTTCCAAATCAACTATTGTAACTCCCTCCTAACTGGTCTTGTCAAAGTACATGTCACCCTCCTGAAATCGATTCTGCACCGGGCAGCTGCACGCTTCAGGCCACATTACCACATCACTCTCAGGCTTGTCTCTGTCCGTTAGTTGCCATTTGAAACCAGCACCATATACACACTGCTTGCATCACCCATAAGGCCTTACATACATCCGCTCTCTATTACCTGCAGGACAAACTCAAGATTTCAGGAGGTTCTAGACCATCCCAAAATGCCAAAGCTTTGCAGCTAGAACCCCCAACCTTTAAAAAGTAACAATTCCTAGCACAATTCTTCTCGATTAGCTCAACCAGTATTTGGAGTGAATTACTTCCAAGACTTTGCATTACTATCTCACTGGTGACCTTCAAAACAGAACTGGAAGCCCTCCTCCTTCAACGATACTTTAGCTAAGACATTGTTGCAGCCAATTCCGTCCCCTGCCTCCCCCCCCCCAATTGTGAACATGCTACCTTATTCGCACAGATCTGCACTTCCTCCTCTACATCAGAAGCTTACTGTACATACTTACTGTACATAGCTGGGGTATAACTTACCTCTTTGCGTAATTTTGTAGTTATAGAGCTTAGAGCTTATGTAACTATGAACCTGATTTATATTTAGGCGGACGGCCCACCATTCTTCCATGGCCAGGGAGTAAACTACTCAGTCTCCATGGTGGAGACAATCTGCAAATTCACAGACAGCTCATCTACTCATTAACCAAACATGACCGGTGGCACCGCAAAGGGTCCTCACCAGTGGTGTAACGATACTTAAGGGGGCCCCCTGCAAAGTACCTTAAGGGTTCCCCTATCCTCTGGACCCAGCCAGGGACCTACCACCCGTGCCCAGTACTGTGCCGAGATTGCCCACCTAATTTATAAGTGACCACCAAGCAGGCAGTCATTTATGAAAGCATTTCCAGGAACAGCCATGACTGCAGTTCCTGACAATGGATATTACTCTGTGCTTGGGGGCTGCGGCAGGAGGACTCAGCACTGTAGCACCCAGCAAACCTTGTTTCTTTTTAACAGTAAAATCCAGAAACTGGATTGTTTTTTTTTAAAGAAAAAATATATAATGCTCCCTGCCCCGTGGAAGTCTTTTCCCATGGTGGGGACCGCATTATAGCAATTTTACTGTTACTCATCACCAAGTTTTAACTGGGGTAAGAAACAGTAAAAGATTTCTAATCATCCGCCCATCCAGATGAGGCGGGCATGTAGCCATTTCTCCAATGGCCCTCACTCCCCAGGGCTGTTGGAGAAGCGGGCGGGTCTTCATGTTGGCGGTATGTATACTCTGGAATGTGTATATATATACCAGGCCCTATATTTGCTAACTCTTTGCCACATCCTATTTTCTCTGTGAAGTGCTCCGGCACCTTCGGGTAATGTTCGCTCTGTATAAAAATGCAAAAATAAATTGTGCTGCCCTAGGCCGGAGAGGATGTTTCCAGACCCTCCTTCCCTGGGGTACTCATTGCCATACAGTTAATGAACAAAAATCAGCAAGATACCCCTGCAAAGCTCACCGGGAAAAAAAAACATTACACTCTGAAGGGAGTGCCCTCATCCGCTTCCCAGCTGTAGTATAAACAAGTATTATGTCTGCACCTCACAGCACTTTATCTTTACTTAAAGTCCTGCATGTGCCTGACAATCTGCAATTTCACAGACAGCTCACCGGTACTGTGCTGAGTCCCCGAACAACCCGCCCTCCCCCATCCTTCCACCCACCCTCCCCCGCAAGATCGGGGCCTCCCAGCGCTGCAGGTGCCGCGGGGGCATTTGTTACGCTACTGGTCCTAGCTGTCCCTGTTCACCGGGTCAGAATGTTTAGCCGGCGGAGCCAGCGGAACAGGTTAATCAATGCCGTCGCCCGCGTCCATGTGTCGACGCTTCCTTTAAAATGTCCCCATTGCTTTATTCTGGAAACACAATGCCCAGCATCAGTATACATGCTAAGAGCGCTTTAGTGGAAGACGGGCAGCATTCTGCGCCTGGCCCTCCTGAGAAATATTATTTAAAAAACATGGCAGAGGTGGAGGGGTGGCAACAGAAGGAGGGCAGCGGGAGCGAGCTTGGCGAGAGCAACGGGAGTTGGAGGGCGGCATTAGGAAGAGAGTAATACAGCAGGGCGGGGTGAAGCACATGGAGACAGCAATATGGAGCAGTAGTGTGGTGGAGAGATACACAGGGAGCAGGGGTGAGTAATTTCTGGAGCTGGGAGAAACATTAGGGTGAAAGAGCTTGACAACACATCCTGTGTGGAGCGTTTAACCAAAGTAGTTCCCTATACATGAGCGGCGGAACGACAGGTCAGCCAGTTAAGAAGATAGTAAAGAGGCAATGCTCCAGGGGAGGGACAAACCCAGGGCACAAGTCGGGGGTACACGAAGGTACACAGCGTTCACCCACTATTTTCACAGTTATTTTCGTTATCACTTCACAAATATTTAAGAGAGGCATACTGTTTATGGTGTTCAGCCCCTATATACAAGAGATATGCGTGCACTGTATGAATGTCAGGTGTGTTGGCCTGTCCCATTATTTAGACAAATAACAATTTAAATACCACTAGTTTGTTTAAATCAATGTCCAAGATGTGTTACATAAGACAGTGAGGGTTTCAAGGTGTAGCGGTCATATTTCCTTCATAGATTGCTTTGCTATATTAAAAGGATTACAATTTACAGACTGTGAGGTACAAAAGAATGTCTGTTTTAAAAGCAATAACTCACTTACTCAGCAACATAAAATAAAAATCTGTCATCTGCCAGTGCTTTGCAGGAGACACATTAACCCTCTACGCTACTTTGATTCAAAACGGGGACTAGAGAATATACGGGTCTCGCCTGCAAATGCGTTACCCTCCAAAGTTATCTTACCATTATTATTGTTCCCTGGGATGTACTGGGCACACAAAGATCTCTGCAGCAGGTGCCTTAACCCCATAAGATATTTTAAAATGCAGACTTTGCAACCAATTAAGCAGAATAGATTTACTGCAAATGTTTTCCTTGTTGCAAACTTCTTTGTGGCAGAGTTTTTAAAACATAAATGTACAAATTGAGGATCACGTATTGTGTCAGGTTGCATCATGATTTTGGCACAGACACAAAATCTCATTTGTTAAATCTCATAATGCATTCAAACGTACTCATGATAGACCTGAAAAACGTGTGTGAAGAGTTAAGATCTGCTGTCACTTCTTGTGATGTCACTTCCTGTGAGGTAATAGGTTGTGATATCACTTCCTGTGATGGCGTGATGTTGCATCGTGATATCACGCACCATGATGTCACTTGCATACTGTCTAACTTGGTTAGTCACCCCACTTCTTTTCTTAGGACTTGTGCCCTGGACAAACACAAATGGAGGAAAAGCCATCAAATAAGTATGCAAATGAGATAAGGTGACCATATCTTGAGGGCCAAAAACTGGAACATTTCACAAAAACAGAAGAAGGACCAGAACTTTACTTCAACGAAGTGGCACAGAATGCCAGCCCTCATCAACATAGAAACACATAAGAGACACTAAGAGAATAAATGAAATGCAATTTTTCAAGTAAGGATCATAGCTGTTATTTAAATTGCTTGCTTATATCAGCTGCTAACTAGCCCTGTTTTAGAACATCTAAAAAGTGCCTCTCACTGTTTCAGTCATCCCTCTCTAAAAACTGGAACATGAGTTAAATTTTCTAGAACGGCTGGCAAAAAACAGGACTGTACCAGCAAATCTGGAGTGCCTGGTCACCCTAAAATGAGAGTGACAATAAAGCAAACCAATGGCAAGCAATGGGTGGACTCTAAACACCTGTAAGTTCTTGGTAAGGCTACAATAGGTCTTTTGCAACTAGCCAGCTGGTAGGCTCGACTCAATAAGCACATAAAAGGATTTTTTGAAAAACAAATTTGTTCCTGGTAAATGGTAAATTACATCATTAAACCATTTCCATGAAAATGTTTAGGAGAGTTATTTCCTCTAAGCTGATATTGTATAAATTGAATTATCTTTGAAATCGCATACAACCACAAATAACTATGCATATCACAGATACTACGGAGTAACCTATCACTGTCCCAGAATGAAAATTAGATGCCTCACACCTGTAACCAAAGAGATCCTTTCCCTATACATGACATTAAGTTACCACAGCCTTCCATATTTAAGACTAACATAAGGTGTCCCTACACCTGATTCCCATGCCCTGGTTTTGATAATCTTAATTGTCCAATCAAAGGCCACCCTCTAGGACATGGACAATTAATCCTCTTTCCATGCAAGATTCAGACTTGCCAACTCATGTGGGCACGGATCACACAATCTCAGCTCCCTTCACATGAAGGTAGGAAAGACACCTTGAAATCACAGCACAGAGGAGGTTTCCTGCTGTCTTTGGAGGTACTCAACAGCCAATATCCATCAAAGAGTGTGAAAATACTCCAGGCCAGGACATCAGGGCAGCAGCCTCAGCAAGCTTTTTTTTCCGTTTGAATCAGGAAGGAATCGATGGGGGTGGGGGTAGAATTGCCTATTAGGTAGTTCATAGCCTGAGGCCCCACCCCCTCCTCAGACAGTGAACTTTTTTTTTTAAATGACAAGTCTGAAGATTCTGTTGTTTGGCTAATCTCTGTGGTCTACAAGCAGAGTGAGTCAGCAGGGGAGAGAACAAAAGGCCAGGTACGGCAGCTAAGCATCCTGCTGTGCCTGTTATAAAGAAGTGCCCTTTTATCCATCTGCTGGCAATCTTTGGCTGTTTAGCCGGCAGATGGATATATGTAGCTCCCACCATATCTTAAAACATTGTCCTGGAGAAAAAATACTCTGTTACATTGTGCATAGTGCTCCAAAAAACAAAGCTACGTGTACGCCATTTTAGTTGTCGAATATATCAGTTTTCAAAAAGCTACTTGTATAATAGCAATGTAGTTATGGTAGTTTCACACTCAAAGTGTCCCAGTTGCCTGTCGCCCCTAGTTGCATATGTGTTCCTTGTTCACTCATTCCATGCTAGTTATGCCTGGGTGGTGATAATCGTGAAGTTGCCAGAGCTGAAGAATTTTGGGCGATGGAAAACAAGTGCTAGCTATAGAGTGGACTGGTGCCCCCACACCAAGTCCTAGGGTGGGAGATGGGGTGAGGGACATAAAGTCAAGAATTCTGACTGCCTCCGGCTGTGCTCCATGAACTGCAACACAGATGCTCACACCAACAGCTCAAGCTTTTTCTAGGTTAATTTGTGCAGTGCTTGCAAAATCTCTTGTAAACAAAAGAAAATTCTTAATATGGACTTGGGGATCACCCATACTTACCATTACTTACCATAGGTGGGCTTCCACATCACTCACGTTTCCTTGCTCCTTATTGGTCAGCGCTTTCTTCTCGTTTCCTGCTTCCTCTTGGGACTTTGTGTATGTCCTTGCCATAGAGCATAGATCAAGTACAGGTGCCTGCGGCAAGTGTTCTTCCAATAGCTGCAATAGCTGCGGATGCTCTTTTTTTTTTTTACTTTTGTATATGCACTATTATAGAGTGCATGTTTCTGCAGTCACCCTACCTTACCCTTGCACTCCTCCCACTGTTAATACCACCTTGTCTTGCTTTCCCCGACCTCGACTCGCTGGCTGTTGTTTTGTCACACAACCCTTCCTGATGTTCATTGTTTCCCCATTCCCGCCCTCCTCTCAATGTCAGTTGTTTCCCTACCCTCCTCCCTTGTCTGTTTCTCACCACCACCCTTGCCTTCGTCTATCTGTCTGTTCTTTGTTCCCCACGATCCACCCTTGTGTTGTTTGCCACCCAACCCCAGGACTATTTTCAGACATAATTGCACAGCAGCGTAGCCTGCTGTGCTACTATAACACTGTTAATGTTGGTCACGTCATAGCGCTTTAACAACAAAATTAAGCCATTTTCATAGCAGCTCAGACACTTGTGGTCACCACGGATTTTGTTCTTCTCTCACATCAGCGGTGGGTTCTGACTCTTGTTTTATTTCAATTACCCCATCCAATAGTGTTTAGCTTTTCACGTTCGCAGAGTGTGCAGTTGGATCATATTAGAGGAAACAGTTAATGCTTCTGGAAGAGGAAGACTTTGTGGTGTGAGAGCGAAAACTCAGACTGACTAGCGTCTCCTTCATTTGTAACTGACCTCCACTTACTGCAGTTGTGAATATATAAATATCATTTTTTTTACAATAAAATGTAGAACAGCACTGTGCCAAACCAGTACAGTTGGCAATGTGAAAGAAGAACTATTAGTCTTGCAGCTACCCCCACACATGTTTAAAAAAAAAATCTAATTATATATTGTGGGCAGCACAGGGGGCGTTTGTTAAAAACTGGGTTTCTGGTTGGCCAAGGTGTGAACACTGTCCAAGCAGGAATCACAATCCTAGTCAGGGTAAGTCACAAACACACCGTAGGTTAACCTATGCTCACCTTCTGATAGGTTGGCACAGCGCAGTCAGGCTTAACTTAAGAGGCAATGTGTTAAGTATTTGTGCAACACTTCAAACAGTAAAATAGTGAAAACACCTCTCAAAAGGGGCCACACCTGGTTAGAAAATTCGAGCTTAATTGAATAAATAAACAAGACCAAAATGACAAAACTCCAGTAAGTAGAACTTGAGATATGACTTTTTAAAGAATAAACTGTGAAATAGCACTTAGAAACAAGAAGCGCCAACAAGGGATATTTGGTTGCACCGGATCAGGACAAATTCAAACGTTCAGGCCGACCATGTTAGAGGGCGGGCTGGCTAAAGGGTCCCGTTGGGCTTGCTGAACAAAAGTACCTTAATCCTTGTTGCATTGATGTTGAAGATGCGGGGAGCAGGCTGAAGCAATTAATCAGTGTTGATCTCCACTGTAATGGTGACCTGTCGATTTTCTACACGTTGCAGCAGCAAAGCATCTGGTCTGCGATGCAGCGGTTCTAACGGCAATGAACAGAGGTTGATCTACCCTAGGGAGGTGATGTATCAACTCTGATCCAGACATTGGGGCTGATGCGATGGTTCTAATCCGTGCAACATGGGTGATGCGCTGGTCCGATCCACGCATCAGCAGTGTTGCATTGGTTCTGACTGGAGCAGCACATCATACCCACTTCCAAGAGACCAGGTCTGGATTGGCACCACATGGCAGGGCAAGACTCACAGTTGGCAGAGTCCAGATTCTGTAACAGATGAGCTGGAAGTCTTTTGTGTCCCTGAGACTTCAGAAAACAGGTGGTAAGTAAGCATGCCCTTGGAGTCCCTTTGGTTCTGGGTTGGAGAGTTGCAGTCCTTCTCACTACCAGGCAAGGAGGGCAGCAGATCAGCACAGAAGAGCAGTATCCCAACAGAGTAATAGACCAGTAGAGTGGCAGTCCTTGTAGCAGCACACCACACCTTCTTTACAGGTCCAGAAGTGTACTGAGTTGGTGGTGTCTGAGGTCCTGAACTTATACCAAGGGGTAACTTTGAAGAGAGGCCTTTGAAGTGCACAGAGTCCCTGCCCTTCCTGTACTGGCTCCAGATTCACTACAGGGGGGTTTGCAGCTCTTTGTCTGGGGACAGGACACAGCATATTTAAGTGTGTCAGATCCTGCCCAGAATGGCCCATCAGGCTGTGGATGGCCCAAAAGTCACACCAATGCTCCCTTTGTGTATGGCTGTTTGGAAGGAATGCACAAAGCCCAGCTGTCACCCACCCCAGACATGTATTCACAGACAGGCAGAAGGCGCCAAATGGTTAAAGTCAGAAAATGCCAACTTCCTAAAAGTAGTATTCTCAGAATTATAATGTAAAATCACACTTCACCATAAGTTTTGATTTGAAATTGTGATTCCAGAGACAACAAACCTGGGGGGTCCCATCCCTTCCCAATTGGAAATGACACTTATAAAATGTAATAAGGTATTCCCAATGTTATCTTATGGAAGGGATAGGCCTTGCAGTAGTGAAAAACTAATTTAAGAGTTTTTCACTACTAGGAGTTGTAAAATTTAAAAGTACATGTCCTACGTTTTAAATACACTGCACCCTGCCGTTGGGCTGCCATGGCCTGCCTTAGGTGGGACTTATATGTATTAAAAAGGAAGGTTTGGGCCTAGCAAGGTTAATTTGCCAGATCCACATGACAGTTTATGTGGATTTGTAGAGTGTGGCTAATCACCTGTGAGGGTAACCAGGCACTGAGTAGGACAGGCCTGAAGGTGGAGGAGGATGTCATGCCTGTTTCATCTAAAAGAACCATGCTTTGAGGTTCCTTTGGAAGTTCGCAAGGGAGGGGGAAGTTCTGGAGTATTGCAGGGGTCATTCCAGCTCTTGGCTATGAGTTATGGGAATGAGTGTCCTCCACTTCTGGTCTGCCCGGTGTGAGGGATAAGTGCTCTTGCCTGAGACACAGATCAAATCTGTCTGGTGGGTTGGTAGACATTGAGGGAGTGGTTGAGGTATGCTGGACCGGTGTTGTGGAGAGCTTTGTATGCATGGGTGAGTAGCTTCAACTTGCATCTTTCCTGGACTGGGAGCCAGTGGAGATAGCTGTGGTGAGGAGAGATGTGGCTATTTCGTGGGATGTTCCGGATGAGTGTGGCGCTGGCGTTCTGGGTGGTGTGGAGTTGGCGTAGAATATGGTCTGGGATTCCGAAATAGAGTGTGTTTCTCTGTTGCAAAGTCATCTTTTTGCCCTGTTCATCCCCATTTTTTTTGTTGCTGATTGGTGCTGATGATAACTGACTCTGACTGTGCCCTGGACTCTGTTAACCAGACCCAGGCCAGTGCTATGTTAAAACACATACTTGTAGTAGAGTATACTGAGTATTGGTGTAACCTTTCGGTTGTCCTGACAGACCCTGTAAGTTCCTAGTATATAATGGGCAAGGGTGTACACTCTGCCTATAAGCCCCTATATAATAGGGCATGGAGATTAGCGGCCCAGCAGAATTTTTGCACTTGCATGTGGGCACTGCTGAAGATTTTCTGTCATTTTAAAATGCAGCCTGACTCTGCAGACTGCATTTACATGGAAATGGTGTCCCAATTCGACTTTGGTGCTTTGGGCACTTTAAATGTGATGATCTACCTTATTTTCACATATTAGGTACCCCCAGGATCTCCCCTAGGTATCCCAGGGGCGGGGGTCATGTAACCATAAGCAGGGGTCTTATAAAAGAAGTTTTATAAACCCAGGTAAGGGAAAACTGACCATTTTATTTTCCCCCACTATAGATACTTGCCTTCATAAGCTATCATTGCTATATGGTATTTTCATGGTAAAAATAGTAAGGAAAGGCGCAGAAAAGTAGTTCAAGGACTTAAAAGATTTGTTTTGATAAATCCAGCAATTGGACATTGGTGAATTTATCACAACTTGTACAGAAAATAAGTTATAAGGCTTTTCTTTCTGTAAGCCAAAATCCAGCCCTCTGACTGTCCCTTTTGATTGGTCAGTGCTAACAGTATTAGCAGAGCTGCTTGATTAAGTGCTAAGTGGCTGTCCAGAGCATATCTGGTGAAGGGCAGCTCAGGGGCTACACAGGAATGCATGAGCAGGGGGAGGGGTAATAAAACATACAAACTCAAAGGAGAGCAAGACAGGAGAGAATGCCAGATCACCTAACCCCCACCTTCTGGACCCCTCAGTCAGATACTAGGGTTAAGGAAGGAATTTGCAGAGGTTAGAAGGAGGAGAGCTATGGAAATGAGCCACACTGGAGGATGGTTTAGTCAGCTCTTAGTTTCAGACATCATGGATTTTGGAAAAATTGTGCTTTCTGGGGCAGGAATATGCCACACTTTGCAGGAAGTGGTCATGCATCTGGGCGTCAGGCTGCATTCTATTGGTTGGGCGCCCCCCTTCCTGCTGCCCAGGAGCTGGGAATAAATATGTGAGAGCTGCATAGCCTCTCAGATCTGCTGCCTGAAACTACAAGAGAAAGAAAGACTGCCCTGCTGGAATCTGGATCTGCACCCTTGGCCTGCAGTGAACTGCGCCTGCTGCACAATCTGGTACTACAGCCCTGGGGACAGTGCCTTGCTTCAAGAAGGACTCAGGAGTGGACTCCCTGCAGCTACAGGTTAACAGAGCTTCACCTGCATCATCCCCAGCAAAAGTCCCCAGCCTGGAGTGCATCCAGTGGACTTTTAAGGATTTGGCCAGGTGCATTGAAGGAATTGTGGTCCACCTTTCCAAGGACCATCTAGGAGATTCCGGACCCTTGGATTTGTGTTTTGGACCCTCTGTACCTGCAAGGAGGACTTCAGGAGCCGCCTCCTGAAGATTGGAGAAGTTTGGAGAATTTTAGTAAAATTGGCGCTTTGTGTTTCTAAGCACTAGGAAGTGTTTATTCTTTTAAAAATTCATATCATTGGTTCCAAGGACCCACCCGGAGATTCCAGACTCTTGGGTTTGTGTTTTGGACCTTTTGTACCTGCAAGGAAGACTTCAGGAAACACCTCCTGAAGTTTGGAGAATTTTGGTAAAGTTGGCACTTTGTGTTTCTAAGCGCTAGAAAGTGTTTATTCTTTTAAAATTCATATCTCTGGTTCCCTACATTGAATTTTTGTCGTTTTGGTGTCTATGTACTCATAAAAATATAACCTATTTTTATAAATTGGTGTGGGATTTTTATTGTGTGTTGTGTCTCACTTATTTACTGTATTGGTGTTTTTGAATGCTTTACATTCTTGTCTCCTAAGTTAGGCCTGCCTGCTCGGTTATAGCTACCAAGGGTTGAGCAAGGGGCTAATTTACTGGGACCTTTGCTGAACCTGTATTTGGTTGGTGGCCTTAGTGCCAGTGGTAGGTTCATAGTTACCACTGCCAGTAACCCACTTTCCAACATTTTGGTGTTCAGCGGTGTGGATGAGGACTTGTGTTCAATTTACACCATACAGTGTTTAAGTTGAGATCAGTAAAAATCTGCTAAATTGCCTTAGAACAAAACTTTTGATTTTTGAATTTTGGAAATTTGGACTAAGCTGATTTTTAATCCATTGTTTTGATTTTTCTAAATTTGTTCTAAGTCTGACTGATAGTTGTTGTGACCCAAAACTAGGGATACCATGGAGCTGGACCTGGCTAAACTGACTAAACTCAATGTGGCTGAGCTTAGAGTTTTGTGTAAGGCGAGGGGGCTACCTGCTACTACCAAGATTAGGAAGGCAGCATTGGTTAGTTCCCTAAAGGCCTGGGCCAGGTCAGCCCCAGAGAGGGAAAGGGAGGGGGAGGTGGCCCCCTTCTACCGTATCACAGAGGAGGATGAGGAGGATAGAGCTTCCATTGCTTCCAATTCTAGGTCTGTCACTTCAGATGGTGGGAGGAGGGCAGGGGCCCCTACTCAGGAACCACCACTGTCACTTGCAGAGAGACAGCTTGAGGCGCAATTAGCTTTAATAGCTTTGGAGCAGAAGAAACTAGAGTTAGCTAAGGAGCAGTGGGAGGAGAAAAAAGCAAAGAGAAATGGTGGCAGCGACAATGAAGGAGATGTTGAGGTGCCCAGGGGTGGGGGGTTTGATTCCAAGCTTCCCAAGGGAATAGTACCCAGATACATAGAGGGGGACGACATTGACAAATGGCTAACTGCATTTGAAAGGGCCCTTGAGATGTGGGGGGCCCACCCCAAGCAGTGGGGTTCACTCTTGTGGGAACTGATTCCAGTAGCTGGGAGGGATAGGCTCTTGACCCTGCAGGGAGAGGAGGCTAAATCCTACACCCACATGAGGAGATGCTTAGTTGAGAAATTTGGTTTGACCCCAGAACAGTACAGGGTGAAGTTCAGAGACACCCAGAAAGTGAGTACACAGTCTTGGGTGGATTTTTTGGACACCTCAGAGAGGGCACTAGAGGGCTGGATTGTTGGTAATCAAGTGAGCACATATGACGGATTGTATAGTTTGTTTTTGAAGGAACACATTTTGACTCATTGTGTACAGGAGAGGTTGCGCCAGTATCTAGTAGACTCTAAGCTGTCTAGTCCTAGGGAACTAGTCAAGGCAGCTGATGAGTGGGCCAGAACCAGGGTTTCCAATCAGCACCAGGGGGCGACCAGAAGAAAGGAGGACAGGTCCCTTCCCAGGGGAAAGCCCAGGGGAAAGAAGCTCAAAAACAGAAGGAGTCCTCCACAGACCCACAAAAACCTGAGAAAGGAGGGGGGGCCCGAGCCAATCCAACTTCAAGGGGAGGGGGTATCAGGGAAAGAAGGGTAGGTTCTTTGATCCCTCAAAGGTGGGAAAGTGCTATGACTGTGGTCAGCCAGGGCACAAGAGAGGAGATGCTGTCTGCACAAAGAAGCCCTCCACTGTTGGGCAGTCCCCAGGGATTGCTAGTATAAGTGTGGGGGTAGAGAGTGCCCCAGAGAGGGGTAGGGAAGTGGCAGAAGCAACTTTAGTATCCTTTGGTGGGGTGGATCTTGCAACCCTAGCCACATTACCTCCAAGCATGGACAAGTACAGGCAGAGGCTTAACATCAATGGGACGGAGGTTGAGGCTCTGAGAGACACAGGAGCCAGTGTGACTATGGTGAGAGATACACTGGTGTCTCAAGAGCAAATGCTACCTGGTGAGTTTCACCAGGTGACCTATGCAGACAGCAGGACCAAACTCCATCCAATGGCTAAGGTGGATTTAGAGTGGGGAGGTGTGACAGGCCCTAAGAAAGTAGCTGTGTCACCTGCCCTGCCAGTACAGTGTTTACTGGGAAATGATCTTGAAGCATCTGAGTGGTCAGAAGTGGAGAGAGGGCTCCATATGAGAATATTGGAGCTCCCTGAGTGGGTATGTGCTGTGACCCGGTCACAGACTGCTCAGAAGGAAAATGCTGGACACTTGGACCCTGGAACAAAGGGCCAAGCCTCCATGGACAAGGGTGCTGGGTCTGGGGAGTCAGCCCAAGGAACTCCAGAACTTCAGGAGGAATCTGACCCTGATGGGAAGGATATAACCTCTGACGATGGGACTCCATCCCTACCAGATCTGTCAGACTTGGCAGAACTGACAGGAGCCGGTGGACCCTCCAGAGAGGAGTTTTGCCAGGGGCAGAGAGACTGTACCACCCTTGAGGGCTTGAGGCAGATTGCCTTAAAGCAAGAGAAAGGGGATGACAGTGGATTTCATAGGATCTATTGGGAAGATGGTCTGCTCTATACTGAGGCCAGAAACCTCAGGGAGGGGGCCACCAGGAGGTTGGTGGTGCCTCAGAAATACAGAGAGTTCATCCTGACTTTGAGTCATGATATCCCCTTGGCAGGACATTTGGGGCAGAGCAAGACTTGGAACCGGTTGGTGAACCATTTCTATTGGCCTCATATGTCTCAGAAGGTAAAGGAGTTTTGTAGCTCCTGTGTCACCTGTCAGGCCAGTGGCAAGACAGGGGGCAAGCCCAAGGCTCCCTTGATACCACTGCCAGTGGTTGGGACCCCGTTTGAAAGGGTGGGGATGGACATTGTTGGTCCCCTAGAACCACCTACTGCATCAGGGAATAAATATATTTTGGTGTTAGTGGATCATGCCACAAGATATCCTGAGGCAATACCTCTCAGAACAATAGCTGCCCCTGTGGTGGACAGGGCCCTGCTAGATGTGTTCACCAGAGTAGGTTTCCCAAAAGAGGTTGTTTCAGATAGGGGCACAAACTTCCTGTCCAGCTATCTGAAGGCGATGTGGGATGAATGTGGTGTTACCTACAAGTTCACCACCCCATATCATCCCCAGACCAATGGTCTGGTGGAGAGGTTTAATAAGACCCTGAAAGGCATGATCAATGGGTGGTCTCACAAACTCAGGAGGAGATGGGATGTTTTCCTTCCATGCCTACTGTTTGCCTACAGGGAGGTCCCACAAAAGGGGGTTGGTTTCAGTCCCTTTGAGTTGTTATTTGGGCATCCTGTGAGGGGGCCATTGTGCCTGCTGAGAGAGTCTTTGGAGAAGCCTCTCAAGGAAGCAAAGGACAATGTGCTTGACTATGTGCTAGGCCTGCGCTCACGCATGGCAGAGTACATGTATAAGGCAAGCAGGAAACTGGAGGCTAGCCAGGAGCTCATGAAGCACTGGTATGATCAGAAGGCTGCAATGCCTGAGTATACTCCAGGACAATTGGTATGGGTGTTGGAGCCTGTAGCTCCAAGGGCCCTTCATGACAAGTGGACTGGGCCCTATCCAATCATTGAAAAGAAGGGTGAGGTTACCTATCTGGTAGACCTGAACACCCCCAGAAACCCTCATAGGGTCCTGCATGTCAATAGATTGAAACCCTACCATGACAGGGCAGACATGACCATGTTATTGGTCACAGATGAGGGAGAAGAGGAGGAAACCGAGCCAGTGCCGGACCTCCTCTCCAGTGCTATGCAAGATGGGTCAGTGGAAGGAGTGGTACTCTCTCCCAAACTGACAGACCAACAGCACAGAGACTGCAAGCAGGTGCTGGGGCAGTTTGCTGGTCTGTTCTCTTTGACACCAGGTGTCACTGATTGGTGTGTGCACCACATTGACACTGGTGACAGCCCACCTGTCAAAAATAAACTGTACAGGTTGTCTGACCATGTCAGAGACCGCATTAAGGCTGAGGTAGCAAAGATGCTGGATTTGGGGGTAATTGAGCCCTCTGACAGTCCATGGGCCAGTCCAGTGGTGCTGGTGCCCAAACCTAATCCCCAGGGGGGAAAGAAGGATTTAAGGTTCTGCGTGGACTACAGAGGACTGAATGCAGTCACAAAGACTGATGCTCACCCTATACCTAGAGCTGATGAGCTCATTGATAGGTTAGGGGCTGCTAGGTATCTGAGTACATTTGATTTGACCTCAGGATACTGGCAGATTGCCCTCACTGAAGGAGCAAAGGAGAGGTCAGCATTCTCCACATCCGAGGGCCATTACCAGTTCAAAGTAATGCCTTTTGGCTTAAAGAATGCCCCTGCCACCTTCCAAAGGTTGGTGAACAGGGTCCTGTCTGGGTTGGAGCAGTTCAGTGCAGCATATCTGGATGATATAGCTGTGTATAGTTCCACTTGGGAGGATCACTTAAACCACTTAAGGGAAGTGCTTCAGGCCATGCAGCAAGCAGGTCTGACTATTAAGGCCAGCAAGTGCCAGATAGGGCAGAGTTCTGTGGTGTACCTGGGTCACCTTGTAGGTGGAGGCCATGTACAACCTCTCCAGGCCAAGATCCAAACCATTTTGGATTGGACAGCTCCTACAACCCAGACACAGGTCAGGACCTTCCTTGGTCTGACTGGGTACTATAGAAGATTTGTTCAGAACTATGGGACCATTGTGGCTCCTCTGACTGAACTTACCTCTAAGAAGAGGCCAAAGAAAGTGATTTGGACTCCAGAGTGTCAGAAGACTTTTGACAATCTGAAGGCTGCCATGTGTTCAGCGCCAGTGTTGCTGGCCCCTGACTACACAAAGGAGTTTGTGGTGCAGACTGATGCTTCAGAGCGAGGAATTGGGGCAGTGTTGGCACAGGTAAATGATGAGGGCCTTGATCAGCCAGTTGCCTTCATAAGCAGGCGACTTCTCCCCAGAGAACAAAAATGGAGTGCCATTGAGAGGGAGGCTTTTGCTGTGGTCTGGTCCCTGAAAAAACTGAGACCATATCTGTTTGGTACTCACTTTCGTGTTCAGACTGACCACAGACCTCTCAGGTGGCTCATGCAGATGAGAGGGGAGAATCCCAAGCTTTTGAGATGGTCCATTTCCCTACAGGGGATGGACTTCACAGTGGAACACAGACCTGGGGTTGCACATGCCAATGCAGATGGACTTTCCAGATTTTTCCACTTAGCTGATGAGGACTACCTGGGTGCAGGTTAGTGACCCATCACCTTTCGTTTGGGAGGGGGCCATGTTGCAAAGTCATCTTTTTGCCCTGTTCATCCCCATTTTTT
Source organism: Pleurodeles waltl (assembly GCF_031143425.1). NCBI lineage: Eukaryota > Metazoa > Chordata > Amphibia > Caudata > Salamandridae > Pleurodeles > Pleurodeles waltl. Next base: position 100,580,868 of record NC_090451.1, on the reverse strand, counting down.
TTGTTGCTGATTGGTGCTGATGATAACTGACTCTGACTGTGCCCTGGACTCTGTTAACCAGACCCAGGCCAGTGCTATGTTAAAACACATACTTGTAGTAGAGTATACTGAGTATTGGTGTAACCTTTCGGTTGTCCTGACAGACCCTGTAAGTTCCTAGTATATAATGGGCAAGGGTGTACACTCTGCCTATAAGCCCCTATATAATAGGGCATGGAGATTAGCGGCCCAGCAGAATTTTTGCACTTGCATGTGGGCACTGCTGAAGATTTTCTGTCATTTTAAAATGCAGCCTGACTCTGCAGACTGCATTTACATGGAAATGGTGTCCCAATTCGACTTTGGTGCTTTGGGCACTTTAAATGTGATGATCTACCTTATTTTCACATATTAGGTACCCCCAGGATCTCCCCTAGGTATCCCAGGGGCGGGGGTCATGTAACCATAAGCAGGGGTCTTATAAAAGAAGTTTTATAAACCCAGGTAAGGGAAAACTGACCATTTTATTTTCCCCCACTATAGATACTTGCCTTCATAAGCTATCATTGCTATATGGTATTTTCATGGTAAAAATAGTAAGGAAAGGCGCAGAAAAGTAGTTCAAGGACTTAAAAGATTTGTTTTGATAAATCCAGCAATTGGACATTGGTGAATTTATCACAACTTGTACAGAAAATAAGTTATAAGGCTTTTCTTTCTGTAAGCCAAAATCCAGCCCTCTGACTGTCCCTTTTGATTGGTCAGTGCTAACAGTATTAGCAGAGCTGCTTGATTAAGTGCTAAGTGGCTGTCCAGAGCATATCTGGTGAAGGGCAGCTCAGGGGCTACACAGGAATGCATGAGCAGGGGGAGGGGTAATAAAACATACAAACTCAAAGGAGAGCAAGACAGGAGAGAATGCCAGATCACCTAACCCCCACCTTCTGGACCCCTCAGTCAGATACTAGGGTTAAGGAAGGAATTTGCAGATGTTAGAAGGAGGAGAGCTATGGAAATGAGCCACACTGGAGGATGGTTTAGTCAGCTCTTAGTTTCAGACATCATGGATTTTGGAAAAATGGTGCTTTCTGGGGCAGGAATATGCCACACTTTGCAGGAAGTGGTGGACACTGGAGGATGGTTTAGTCAGCTCTTAGTTTCAGACATCATGGATTTTGGAAAAATTGTGCTTTCTGGGGCAGGAATATGCCACACTTTGCAGGAAGTGGTCATGCATCTGGGCGTCAGGCTGCATTCTATTGGTTGGGCGCCCCCCTTCCTGCTGCCCAGGAGCTGGGAATAAATATGTGAGAGCTGCATAGCCTCTCAGATCTGCTGCCTGAAACTACAAGAGAAAGAAAGACTGCCCTGCTGGAATCTGGATCTGCACCCTTGGCCTGCAGTGAACTGCGCCTGCTGCACAATCTGGTACTACAGCCCTGGGGACAGTGCCTTGCTTCAAGAAGGACTCAGGAGTGGACTCCCTGCAGCTACAGGTTAACAGAGCTTCACCTGCATCATCCCCAGCAAAAGTCCCCAGCCTGGAGTGCATCCAGTGGACTTTTAAGGATTTGGCCAGGTGCATTGAAGGAATTGTGGTCCACCTTTCCAAGGACCATCTAGGAGATTCCGGACCCTTGGATTTGTGTTTTGGACCCTCTGTACCTGCAAGGAGGACTTCAGGAGCCGCCTCCTGAAGATTGGAGAAGTTTGGAGAATTTTAGTAAAATTGGCGCTTTGTGTTTCTAAGCACTAGGAAGTGTTTATTCTTTTAAAAATTCATATCATTGGTTCCAAGGACCCACCCGGAGATTCCAGACTCTTGGGTTTGTGTTTTGGACCTTTTGTTACCCGCAAGGAAGACTTCAGGAAACACCTCCTGAAGTTTGGAGAATTTTGGTAAAGTTGGCACTTTGTGTTTCTAAGCGCTAGAAAGTGTTTATTCTTTTAAAATTCATATCCCTACATTGAATTTTTGTCGTTTTGGTGTCTATGTACTCATAAAAATATAACCTATTTTTATAAATTGGTGTGGGATTTTTATTGTGTGTTGTGTATCACTTATTTACTGTATTGGTGTTTTTGAATGCTTTACACTCTTGTCTCCTAAGTTAGGCCTGCCTGCTCGGTTATAGCTACCAAGGGTTGAGCAAGGGGCTAATTTACTGGGACCTTTGCTGAACCTGTATTTGGTTGGTGGCCTTAGTGCCAGTGGTAGGTTCATAGTTACCACTGCCAGTAACCCACTTTCCAACATTCTCTAATCAAGTCTACTTGTACTAAGAGCCTGGGTGACTCTTCGTACGTGGTGTTAAATGGGATCCACTTGAAAATCTGTGCTGCATTTGCAGGATGTGGAAGCATGTTGAGGAGACTGCGTTGATTTGCCTACTCATGGAGACTTTGGTGTCCAGGATGATCCAGGTACTCTTGCTATAATCCTCACGGATGGGTTAATGGCCAGGTTTGGAGGGTCTCCAAGGCATCTAAGGGGCAGTTGTTGCTACAGAAGATAAGGACTTTGGTTTTGTCTGTGTTGAGTGGATGGAGTTGTTTTTAATCCAAGCAGCTCTGTTGCTGATGCAGTTAGCTAAGTTTGCTTTGGCAGTGCTAGTTGAGTCAGTAAGGGACAGGATGAGCTGTGTGCCATCAGCATAAGATACTATGTTGATGCCGTGGGCTCTGATGATGCCCGCAAGGGGTGTCATGTAGACATTGAAGAGTGTTGGGCTGAGCAACGATCCTTGAGGGACTCAGTGGATGAGTTTCTTGGGTTCTAAGGTGAAGAGGGGAAGTCTAACTCATTGTGTTCCATCCGTGAGGGAGGAGGATATCCACTTGAGGACAGGTCCTCAGATACCCAAGTGGTGAAGCTTTCTGAAGAGTGAGTTTGGGAGACCGTATCGAAAGCTGCAGAGAGGTCGAGGAGGATGTGTGACCATTTCTTCTCAGTTGAGGATGCTTCTGATGTCTCAGTGGCTGCAATGAGGGCTGTTTCTGTGCTGTGATTGGTGTGAAAGTTAGATTGAGGGATGTCTAGGAGTTGATAAAGTTGTAGGTGGTCTTTTGGTTGGGTATTAATGTTTTTCCCCATGGCTTTAGCTGGGAAAGGCAGGAGCAAGACGGATCTGTAGCTACTGAGGGTGTCGGGGTCCACTGTTGGCTTCTTCAATAGGGCGTCGACTTGTGCATTTTTCCAGCAAGACAACAAGGTGGTGGTGGTGGTTATGGAGGTGTTGATGATAACAGTGAGATGATGGTTCTTCTAAGGCTGTAGATGGAGTAGGTGCATGGGTCTGAGTAGGATTCTGAGGGAATGGTGTTCATCACGGCGGTGGTATCTTCAATCTAGAGGGGTTTCCAGTTGCCTAGCCTTTGTTTGGCGACGAGGAAGTGTCATGCTGGGCATCTGTATTGGTATACTGTGAGTCAAATGAGTTATAAATCTTGGCAGTCTTCTGTTTGTATGATGATGTTGGGATGATGTCATTGGCAGCTGCAGGGTTAGAGAACTCCTTGACGACAGTGAAGAATTCTTTGGCATGGTTGGCGCTGGCTTCGAGTCAGAGATTTAGGGCCTTTTTCTTGGCATCTCGTAGTTGATGGTAGAGGTTGAGGGCGGCTTTGTATATATAGCTTATGGTGTATTTTCACTCAAGTTGCTTGCAGTGGCGCTTGGATTCCCCGAGGTCGTTCGTGTACCAGTTTGTTGTTTTTGGTGGTCTTGTTTATGGTGGGAGCAGTGCGTCTGGTGAGGTTGGTAAGCCATTTATTGAAGAACATCTTGTCAACATCGAGGTTCCCGGTGTGGTTGGGTGGGCGTTCCTTTAGGGTCTTGGGTGGTCATTACAACCTCAGCTGTCTTTTTACAGGACCGCCGAGGGACGGCCGTGCGGAAGACCGCCAGTAGTGGCGGTTTGCCGCTCGGCGTATTATGACTGTTGGCTGCTCTCCGTCCTTTTTCGGACGGAGAGCCGGCAACAGCCATACTGGCGGGCGGCGGGGAAGTGGAGGTTGCTCCACCTCCACCGCCACGCCAACAGAACACCGCCCTCCGAATCACGCCCTGTGATTCAGCGTGGCGGTGTTCTGTTGGCGGTGTGGTGTTGGCAGAGCAGCCCCCATGGCTCCCGTCCCCTCCCGGCAGATCGACGGACCAGGTAATTCGATCGCCCATTAGGGGAGGGGGTTGGGGTGTTGTGTGGGTACATGGGGGTGTGCGTCTGTGTATGTAGAGGGGGTGTTTGAGTGCGTGCATGCTTGCTGGGGTGTTGCATGTTTTGGGAATGAGTACGTGTATGTCTGTGGGTATGTCTGTATGGATGTATCCATGTATGTTTGAATGTGGGCGTGCGTGTTTGACTGTGTGTGTGGATGTTAGCATGTATGTCGGTGTGTGTGCGTTTGAGTTATGTTATGTTGGAGGTCGGGGTGGGGAGGGGGGCCCTGCCACCTTTGGGGGGTGGCAAGGGTGGTGGGGGGTGTAGGGGAGGGAGTCGGGTGGGGGGTGGTGGAGACCCCTATCAGTGCCAGGGAAGGAATTCCCTGGCACTGATAGTGCTTACCGCCATGGATTTCATGGTGGTTTCAAACCGCATGAAATCCATGGCGGTCAGTCGGATCAAAATATCGCCGGCGGTATAGTGATGGCCGCCGGACTGGAGACCCAGGTCTCCAGCCTGGCGGGCGGAACGGAGAAGCGGCGGTTGACCATGGCGGAACCGCCATGGTCATAATGCCAAGAAAAAGACCGCCAGCCTGTTGGCGGTCTTACCGCCGCTTCTCCGCCTTCCGCCAGGGTCATAATGACCCCCTTGGTCTAGTTTTCTTCCGGATGTGTGCCATGTTGTATTTTCACTTTTGTCTCCAACAAGACACGCACCCTGCAATGGCAGCCTGTCATATGCTTGGTGAGGGCTCCCTTAGGGTGGCGCAGTTCGTGTTTCAGCCCTGGGTACCAGAAGTTCCATTTACCAGAGACTTACAAAGGGTTTGCCAGTTAGGGAAACAATGGTACAGGGCCTAATTGGCAGGAACCCAGTGCACTTTCAGTCGAAATCACACCAGTTACCAGGCAAAAAGTGGGGGTAACCATGTCAAAATAGGGCACTTTCCTACATGAGTGCCCGCACCAGGCATTCATGTCAGTCACAAACACATTGACCCTACTGGCGAGAGCACCTGTGCCAACAGGGGAGGACAAATGACAGTACTGTCAGAGATGGCGTCCACGCATGAGCTCCTAGTTACATCAAGGTGTTTTTGTTGTGATGACCAGTTGCGTAACGAAACTTGAGGGAGCCCCCTGCAAAGTTCATGGAGGAGCCCCCCGACTTACTCAAGAGCCCTCAGGCCTGAGTACTATGCCGAGGGGGCCACCTGGAGCTCAGGCCCCTCCAGGCACAGCAGGGGGCCTTTGTTACGCCAGTAGTGATGGCGCCAGGCACCTCATGAGCCAGTCGTTGCATTGCTGTCTGGCCAGGCCATAGCCTCACTACCCCTCTGATGAAGGCGCTTCTCCAGGAAGGCACCGCCACCTCAAGAACATTTCTAGTTATTCTCCCCTTGTGTGTCTTGTAATTCTGCTGGTGTCTTGCGCACAGGCTGTGATGATGGTTCATGCTTGTTGTGTGGTTGTCTGTAGCGGCAACATTAGGCAGACTTTGCTTGCATTCATTAGTTTGTTTGATTGTAAAGTCCAAGCCCCATAAGTTCATATTTCCAAGAACAGAGTGTCGCTTACAACCTGTGCATCGAGTGTAGGCGCTACTTAGATGAGCAATAACCCACAGACATTGATTAATGGTGATGGTATGGGGTTAGGTTATTGAGAAACTTGAGGGGATTAAATGCTTTCAGAAACTGGATTTTCCGTCACTGCCTTAGGCTGTAATGGGTGTGAGAACAAGTACAGAGAGGGAGTTCTATATATGACTTTTTGGGAATGTAAACATAAAATACAACTAAAAATGCTAGCTGCAAACCTTAGTATTATGCCATACTGACAAAAGCTTAATATCTCCATTTGGGCACCCCTGTTTCAAGTTAGATGTACATGTTTCTATTAAATGTTTGTAAACATTGGCGTTCTTCCGTCTCTGCGCAAGAGCACACAGTGCTGGTGTGTTTTAACCCCTTCACTGCCAGGCCTTTTCCCCTTCAGGTGCCAGGCCTTTTTTTTGGCTATTTGGGGCAGTTCGCGCTTAGGCCCTCATAACATTTTGTCCACATAAGCTACCCATGCCAAATATGCGTCCTTTTTTCCCAACATCTTAGGGATTCTAGAGGTACCCAGAGTTTGTGGGTTCCCCTGAAGGAGACCAAGGAATTAGCCAAAATACAGCAAAAATTTCATAACAATTTAAAAAATAAAGGGAAAATGGGCTGCAGAAGAAGGCTTATGATTTTTTTTCCGTGAAAATGACATCAACAAAAGGTTTGCGGTGCTAAAATCACCATCTTCCCAGCTTTCAGGAACAGGCAGACTTGAATCAGAAAACCGCATTTTTTAACACAATTTGGGCATTTTACTGGGACATACCCCATTGTTACTATTTTTTGTGCTTTTAGCATCCTTCCATTTAGTGACAGAAATGGGTATGAAACCAATGCTGGATCCCGGAGAGCTAAACATTTCTAAAAAGTAGACAAAACTCTGAATTAAGCAAGGGATCAGTTGTATAGATCCTACAAGGTTTTCCTACAGAAAATAACAGCTGAAATTAAAAAATATTGAAATTGAGCTGAAAAACACCAGCCATTTCTCTCCATGTTTTACTCTGTAACTTTTTCCTGCGATGTCGGATTTGTGAAAGCAATATACCGTTACGTCTTCTGGACTCTTCTGGTTGCGGGGATATATAGGGCTTGTAGGTTTATCAAGAACACTAGAATCCAGAGCCAATAAATGAGCTGCACCTTGCAATGGGTTTTCATTCTATACTGGGTATACAGCAATTCATCTGGTGAAATATAAAGAGTGAAAAATAGGTAGCAAGAAAACCTTTGTTTTTCCAAAATGGGCACAAGATAAGGTGTTGAGAAGCAGTGGTTATTTGCACATCTCTGAATTCTGGGGTCCCCATACTAGCATGTGAATTACAGGGCATTTCTCAAATAGATGTCATTTTTACACACTGTCTTCCATTTGGAAGGGAACAATGTAGAGAAAGACAAGGAGCAAGAACACTTATTCTGCTATTCTGTGTTCCCGCAAGTATCCTGATAAAAATGGTATCTCACTTGTGTGGGCAGGCCTAACGCTGGCGACAGGAAACGCAACATGGACACATCACATTTTTACATTGAAAACTGATGTGTTTTTTGGAAAGTGCATAGCTGTGGATTTTGATCTTTAGCTCAGCTGGCTTCTAGGGAAACCTACCAAACCTGTGCATTTGTGAAAACTAGACACCTAGGGGAATCCAAGATGGGGTGACTTGTGGGGCTCTCACCAGGTTCTGTTACCCAGAATCCTTTGCAAACCTCAACATTTGGCCAAAAATCACCTTTTCCTCACATTTCGGTGACAGAAAGTTCTGGAATCTGAGAGGAGCCACAAATTTCCTTCCACCCAGCGTTCCCCCAAGTCTCCCGATAAAAATGGTACCTCACTTGTGTGGGTAGGCCTAGTGCCCACGACAGGAAATGCCCCAAAACACAATGTGGACACATCACATTTCCCCAAAGAAAACTGACGTGTTTTTTGGCAAGTGCCTAGCTGTGGTTTTGGCCTCTAGCTCGGCCGGCACCTAAGGAAACCTACCAATCCTGTGCATTTTGAAAAACTAGACACCTAGCGGAATTCAAGATGGGGTGACTTGTGGGGCTCTCATGCCCCAAAACACTATCTGGACACATCAAAATTATCAGATACAAAACTACCTGTTTTTGCGGGGGGAGAGGTGCACCTGCGTTTTTGGTCCTGGGCTCAGCAGCCACACAGGGAAACCTACCAAACCCATACATTTCTGAAAACTAGACACCCGAGGGAGTCCAGGGAGGTGTGACTTGCATGGATCCCCCAGTGTTTTCTTACCCAGAATCCTCAGCAAACCTCGAATTTAGCTAAAATAATCATATTTTTCCCACGTTTCTGTGTGGGATCACCGCACCGGAACACATTTCCTACCACCCAACGATCCCCTCAGTCTCCCTGTAAAAACCATACCTCACTTGTGTAGGTGGGCCAAGTGCCTGTGACAGGGAAGAGCCAAAAACATGGCGAAATTGAGGGGGAACCAAAGCGGGTCCAAAAGGGCAGTTTGAAAAAACACATTTCTAGGCTGACAAGTGGGGCAGAATTTTTATCGGTATAGATGAGACAATGCTGGGTAGTAGGAATTTTGTGGATTCCTGCAGATTCCAGAAGGTTCCAACACAAAAATATGGAAGAAATGTGTGATTTCCAGCAAAGTTGGAGGTTTGCAGGGCATTGTGGATAAGAAAATGGTGCTGGGTGCATGTGAAGCACACCACCCTGGGCTCACCCACATGTTTAGTTTTCAGATGTGTCTAGGTCTTGTGGATTTTTCTACATCGCAGCGTCCCAAAGTCCAAAAAGTGCAGCCCTCACCATTCCTAGAGGTACGATTTTGAAAGTTAGCCAAGCTCTCATGGCCCAAATGTAAAACCAAAACCCCAAATAATCAAATGTCCTCTTGCTTGCCGAGGGATAAGATGTTTTAGTGTGCGGGGGGAGAGCTGAAAGACTGTTACCCCCTTCAGTTGGGGTGGGAGAATAACCATTCCCATACTGGTTGGTAGCCACCACCCTACTATTTTTGTTTTTTTTTCTAATTCCCTGGCATCTAGTAGACTTTCTGCCCCCCCGCCCCACCATGTAGTGGATCGGGGGGTTATTGCTCCATTGGGCAGAACAACTTTGCCCCCATTTATTTGGGGTGGGGGTATGGCCATAACCCCACCCTCTTATTTAAAAAAAAAAATCTTCCCTGGTCTCTGCTAGGCTTTCTGCCCCCTTGGGGGCAGATGGGCCTTCCAAAAATAGGCTGATATGCTCCCAAGGGGAGCAGAAATGGCCTAAAATAAATTTGCCCCCCCAAGGGGAGCGACCCTTGCCTAAGGGGTCGCTCCCCCTGCGTGAAATTGGCGCAAAAAGAAAATCCCTGGGACCTAGTGGCAGATTGGCGTAATAGTAATAGGCCGATAAAGACAATTTGCCCCCCGGGGAGTGACCCATGCCTAAAGGGTCCCTCCACACATATAAAAAAAAAAAAAGCAAAAAAAAATCCCTGGTGTCTAGGGGCTTCTGCCCCACCTGGGGGCAGATCGGCCTAATTACAGTAGGCTGATCTGCCCTCAAGGGTGGCAGAAATGGCCTAAAACAAATCTCCCCCCCCGGGAGCAACCCTTGCCTAAGGGGTCGCTCCCCTCACGTGAAACTGACAAAAAACTTAAATATAAATTGCTCCCCTTATTCAGTAATCAAAAAAAATAACAAACTCCCAGGTGTGTAGTGCCATTTCTGCTGCCCGATCGCATTGCAATCGGGCAGCAGAAATGTTGAAAAAGACATCAAAGGAAAGGAAAGGCCCTTCCTTTCCTTTGATGCCTCTCTCGGCCCCTCCACGTGATTGGAGAAGAAATGCTTTTGCATTTCTCCTCGGATCCAGCGTGGAGGGGTAGGCCTCTGATGAGGTCAGCACGTGATTCCCCTTCCATCCCTGCTCAGGGGAGGGGGGTGCGAGGCCCCTGGGGGGCGCGCTAGCGCTTCCCCCGAGGGCCCCTATCTGGACGTAAGGGTTACGTCCTGCACACCCGAGCGGTGCTGACCAGGCCGTAACCGTTATGTCCAGGGCAGCGAGGGGTTAATCCTGCCACTGTTGCTGATAATATTCTGCTGGAAAAGGCTGGACAGCAAAGGAAAATAAGGCTCTCAACAAATGAGGCCAATCATAGAAAGCACCTAATTTCTACTATAATTAGGAAGATAAAAATTATTATTTTGTGGCTTTGCAGGAGTCCTGTATTTCCTAGGGGTGATATTTGCAGTTTTGTCATAGGACATGCATTGACTCCAAACAGTAAATAAAAAATAAGTTCATTTGAGTTTTATTTAACAATTATACTGCACATTCCCCTGGAAAGAAAGCAAATTGGAAAAAAAGACATAGAGTTTCTTCAGATAAGTATAACTATTAATATAGCTATAACTGTTGATTTTCTGTGGTTTTGTGCAGGTAAAATGTCACTGTAATTTCTATGTTTTTTGTTAACATAAAATAGTATATAATTACTCTATGCTAATACAAACACCGCCGTGCACGGTCTTCGGCTGTGCACAGCAGGGGTTGGCCCCAGGGGCTGGACACCACTCCCCAGCATGCACCCAACCCCACGCTTTGGCCCTGCGCAGGGGGTTTTGGGTTTGGTGTGTGAGTTGGTGTATTTTTTTCCATCTGGGTTTGGATCCGCGGATCTCCTGTGTATTCCTTGCAGATTTACACTGGCGGTCGTGCTGAATGCTGTGGAGGATCCGGATCGGGCCCAAAAAAAAATTCACATTTTTTTCCTATGGGAAATGTATGTATCCTGACCCCATATGTCAGTTTTTTACACTCCCGGCTGATGCAAGGAACAAAATGGCGTCCACAACTTTCCGCTCATGTTGCAGCCAGCCAATCAGGGCCTTGCTTTTGCTCTCAGATCTATGAATCCTCCGCAAGTAGATCAGCGAAGGATCCAAGTCCCCAGATATCTATATTTCTTTTTTACTTTAATAACTCCAAAAATACTGCACTGATTAACACCAAATTGTAAAAAGGTCTCTTTCTGGCACAAGAGATAGCTTTCTTACAAATTTGGTGTAATTCCTCCCAGCTATTTGGGCTGTAGTCTTGTCTAAAATCTCGATGGGAAATTGCATGGGGAAAACACATTTTGGAACCCCCCCGTCTTTCTCTTGGCCCCCGCTTAAAGAATCACCCTGAAACTTTCCATGCAGCGTCAGAAGTGAGTGCCAAACTAGTTTTGAAAATTTTGTGAAATATTCCTCAAACGGCGCCACTGAAAGCGTGATCAGGGAAGACAAAATTGTGGTCCTTACCTAAAGTGCCCTTTCAACCTGATTAACAGAATTTGCAGTCCCACCTTTTACTTCCTACCATCTAACTAAAGGTGCTGCTTTAGGAAGTCTAGTCTGCAGCCTTTTACTATCAATGTCTTCATTGACTTTGAAGAGAGAGCCTTGACACCATCCTTCTTACCCCAGTGTCTGCATTTCTACTCTTCAGCCACTGAAATGCAGGCACTACCCTTCTTCTGTCTGGCAAGCTGTTCACGTCCTCAATCTTGTGCCGCTTCAAACCAGTGGCGTCATGGATTCCACTCTACTTTTTTAACTAATACTGTGAGCTAAACTTGAGGATGAACCCCAGAAGACATCTGCACCAACATTTTACAGAATCTCCTTTCAATGTGTATATTAAGTGCCCCTGTATTTTCTCACATTGCTATGACCTTGGATTCTTCTTCCTCTGAGCATTCACAGGCAAATAATGTTTCATTTTGCTGTTCTTCTTCCTCAAATTGCATGCTATCTCAAAAATAACCTTTATATCCCTAAACCCTAGCATGAAAAATTAATCTTTACTTAAAACGTCTGACTGTCACCACTCCTTTTTTCATTCAAATGTCCCTCTCCTTACTTTCCACCCTCTGCGTGCCTCTTCTCTCTGAGCACAACGTACTCTGTCACATGAATGTTTGCCCTAATCTCTATTTTTGTATCCCTGCAATTTGTCCAGAAGTAGTTTACAAGATCACAACTTCTCCTCCTTCCTCTGAAAGTCAGTCGCCTGCAACCTAACAATACCTAATTTCCCGTAACTCATCTATGAATCCCACCAACCATGTGCATGTGTCACTTGTCCCCAACTAATGATCACATATAACGCCTATTAATCTAATCCACCAGAAAGAAACTGGAGTGAATGCACAGAACATTTTACTTGTTCACGCAAGACTAATCCCAATAACCAATAACTCTGGACTAACCTCTAAACTAGGGTTCTGGAGCAGCATGCTGTCTGGTGTCATGGGGTAGTAAATGCTACATAAATACCATTACAATGACTTTAATGCTGCTGTGCAACATGTTGAAAGAAACACTGACAACGCCAATAGATCTTGCATAGGCAAAACCTATTAGCTTTGCCACTGCTTGTTTGAGTTGGGCTACCTTTTAGTATATTTTCAGAATTATAACAATGCATATATGCATGGTAGGCACAGGGGGCTATGTTGGCTGTGCCAAAAGGAGAGAGGGAGGCTCTAGTTGCCTGCGGGTCCAGGGCCTATCTGGCACACCTTGTTAATTCACTTTTAGCTCCTTTAAATGCTCGGTCCCAGGTAAGTTTTACATGGCAATGTAAGGTCCTGTCCGGTCTCTTGAACACTGGGGGTTCAGCAGCATGGGAGGCAGTTGGAGGAGGGGACACATCACTACATCACAACAGTGACTACGCACAGAGGTAAGAATTGTCTGGGTGAGGTAGGAATAAGCTGGTGGAGAGGGCTGATACTGGGGGGGGAGGGTGCCTAATGTTGTAGACTCTGTGTGCCAGTGTTAAAGTGAAAAAAAACAAGAGCATAACTTTTCCAACGTTCACTCAGCAGTTACCTGTAAAATCCTGCAGTCTGTGGCGCCGCCATCTGAGTGCTGTCTCTGGGCGGGTCATGCTGAAGAAGGTAATGCAATATGCTGCATGTTTGGCTTCTGCGCTGGGAAGTGCAGCACATCTCATTATACATGTAAATATTATTTGTATAGCACTTACTACTCCTGCCAAAGTGTTGAAACCCTTTGTGGCGATTGGCGCGCTAACCGGAGCCCAAGATTAGAGGTTAACAGTAGATGAGTATTCGTCTTTTTTTTTTTTTTTTGCTTGTTGCATTAGTTGTGTTAGGTTGTGCTTTTGATCCTCTTGAAGTTAGAGATATTGGTGGTCATTACAACCCTGGCAGTTGGTGTTAAAGTGGCGGTAAGACCACCAACAGGCCGGTGGTAAAAAAATTGCAATTACGAGCGTGGCGGAAACCGCCAACAAAGACAGCCACTTTAACACTCTGACCGCCACGGCGGTACAAACAAACAGCACGGCGGTCACCGCCAACAGACAGGCGGGAGACAATGTACCGCCCACACTATTATGACAGGCCAATCCGCCACCTTTTTCGGGGCTGTTTCACCGCGGATAAAAACACGACGGAAACAGGAATTTCGAAGGGAAAACGCTCACCTCTACACACCCCACGAGGAACGAGGACACCATGGACCTGAAACTCCAAATTCTCCCTGCAATAGTCTTCCTGCTCCTCTACCAGGAGCACGAACGCCGGCGGCGAAGACCACGGTGAGTACTGCACCTACGACACAGGGGAAGGAGGAGGCAAAAAACAGGGACACACACATGCAACACCCCCACCCACACCCTCACCCACTACAACACACACACTAATACAGCATAATACATTACAGTTACACCCCCCAAGACCCCCGGAAGAATGCAAAGACAAAAGGAAATTAGTGTAACCATTGTAATATATTAAAATCCAGTACTCAAATATATATATGCACTATAAACAAATATATACACCAATAATACAAGTCCATGTATTGCACCATTTATAGTCTGTGGACCACTAGGCCCAGAATGCATGGGTGAGGCCCACACTCGATACACAATCAAAACAGAGAGAACACTGCAGGGGCATCAGATAGAAATACAACAGGCACCTCAGGGGGAAGGGAAGGGGGGGCATCTCAGCCGGATGAGTGCACAACGCCAGATCCACGAGGGGGCTCCATGCCCACTGGTCCATCCTGGGGAGTGCAAAGCCACAGTCTCACAAGTCTGTACAGTGGGTGGGTTGCCCACTGGTCCATCCTGGGGAGTGCAAAGCCACAGTCTCTCAAGTCTCTACAGTGGGTGGGTTGCCCACTGCCATATCCTGGGGAGTGCAAAGCCACAGTCTCTCAAGTGGATAACAGTCTCCACTGGTTCTGGAGGGGACATGGTGCCCAGAGTGCTTCATCCTGTGAAGGACAGAGGTAGTGGATGCATGTCTCCACTGGTTCTGGAGGGGGACTTGTGCCCAGAGTGCTTCATCCTGTGAAGGACAGAGGTAGTGGATACATGTCTCCACTGGTTCTGGAGGGGGACCGGTGCCCAGAGTGCATCACTCACCCCGTGACGGACCCAGTTGCATCAGTGCCCCTGCCGATCATGGGCTAGCAGTGCTTGAGTTGGCGCCATGCCCTGTTCAGTGGTGCTTGAGTTGGCGGTGCCCTGTTCAGCGGTGCTTGAGTTGGCGGTGCCCTGTTCAGCGGTGCTTGAGTTGGCGGTCCTTCAAGGCTCAGCTGTGCTTGTGCTGGCAGTCCTTTATGGCCCAGTGGGGCTTGTGCTGGCGATCCTTCATGGCCCAGCAGGGTTTGTACTGGCGGTCCTTCATGGTCCAGCGGGGCTTGTGCTGGCGGTCCTTCATGGCCCAGCTGGGCTGGGGCTGGCGGGGCCCTCCTGGGCCGCTGGGCTGGGGCTAGCGGGCCCTCCTGGGCAGCTTGGCTGGGGCTGGCGGGGCCCTCCTGGGCAGCTGGGCTGGGGCTGGCGGGGCCCTCCTGGGAAGCTGGGATGGGGCTGGCGGGCCCTCCTGGGCAGCAGGGATGATGGCCGTCTTCTCCGCCGTGCAGCTCTTCCCAGACTTGCCAGGTTTCTTGTGGCCCTTCCCCACCTTGGGAGGTGTAACAGCTGAGTCCACACTCCCACCGGGACCCCTGGGAGCGGCTTTGGTGGCTGGAGTCTTCCCCCTCTCCCACCGGGCACTGGCCAACTTCTGATGCTTCACGGGATGGGGACTGGCTGTCCTGGTGGCCGGTGCACTCCACATACCTGTGACAACAGGCACCACTGGTCCGTAGATGTTGTGGCTGAGGTGCTACCTCGGGACCTATGAGATGGACGGGGTGGGGGAGGTGTGGGAAAAAGGTCAAGGCTGGACAGGAAAAGTTTTTTGGACACACTGGGAGGGGTAGCTGGAGGGGTTTGGTAGTGGAGGAAGAGGTGGTGGTTGTAGGAGGTGTACGTTTGGTGACTTTGGGTGCAGGTGCATGCTCTGGAGGCTGTCGTGAGGTGGATGGCTGTTGGGTGGGTGTGTGCCTGCGTTTGTGTATCTTGGGAGGGCGTCACAGACACACTGGGAGAGGACACAGGGGACGTGTGAATGGTAGTGGAGGGTGGTGACTGCACGTGAGCGGGGTGTGCTGGTGGGTGTGCTCGTGAGGGAGGTAGTGGCTGTAGAGGTAGTGCATGCAGGTGTGATTGTAGATGAGACTGGGAGGGAGGAGGGCGACGAGGAGGACACAGTGGAGGCAGTGGATGTTGGTGTGTCTGCATGTGTGTGTTGCTTGCGTGAGTGCCTGTGGGATGTGTGGTGCTTATGTTTGCCAGAGCTTCCCTTGTGTGTTGAGGTGTGTGCAGGCTGGTCTGATGGTGTGCTTGGGATAGGCAGAGGTACAGGGGATTGGGTCTGGGTGGAGGAAGTTGGAGGGGGGAGGCTAGAGACGGGGACAATGGCTGCCATCATTGCTGAGGCCAGAGTTTGAAAAGCTCGGTGAAGGGCCGCCTGACCAGAATGAATGCCCTCCAGGAATGCATTAGTTTGTTGCAACTGCCTTTCTACACCCTGGATGGCATATAAAATGGTAGACTGCCCAACAGTGAGGGACCTGAGGAGGTCAATGGCCTCCTCACTGAGGGCAGCAGGGGTGACTGGGGCAGGGCCTGAGGTGCCTGGGGTGAAGGTGATGCCCACCCTCCTGGGTAAGCAGGCACGGGGCGAAGGCTGAGGGGCTGCTGGGAGGGTGGTGCTGGTAGGGGGGGGTGGCGGCTGTACCTGTAGATGCAGGGGGCACAGATGTTGCCGCCACCACAAGGGAGCTCCCATCAGAGGACGAGTCCGTGTCGCTGGTGTCAGCTCCTGTCCCCGCCGTGGAGCTCCCCTCGCCCTCCGTCCCACTGGTGAATTCAGACTCCGTAGTGTCGCCCTCCATGGCCATGTGGGATGCAGCTCCCTCGTGCTCCGGTGCCACTGCTCCTTCGCCTGATGATGCTAATGCACACAAGAACAGGAAGACCAAAAAAAAGGGGGGGGGGGGAGACAGAAGAGAGACATGTTGAGTGCATAGATTACTGCTACCGTTGGCGGACAGGACAGACACAGAGGTCACCTGCACTACGCTGCACTCTTGGGCTCCACAGTGCAATTCCTGGGAAATGGCCTACAAGGCTATGGACGACATCTGCACACATAGATGACACAGGGGCATGAATAGCTGTACTTGGCACTCTACAGGGGTGGGGTGGTGGGCCACAGGGCCATGCCTTACGGAGGGGCCTATCTGACGGAACTTGCCCTGGCCTAGGGAAACCCACAGCCCTCCTCCCCCACCCAGACAACTCCACTGCGCGCAAAGTCAGTTGAATGAGAGTGTACTCACCCCCTTGTGTCTGCTGTGATGCCCTCAAGCGCCCATCCAACTCCGGGTAGGCCACCGCCTGGATCCTGAACATCAGGGGGGTCATGGTTCGACAGGCACCCCTTCCACGTTGGGAGGCCATCCCCAGTTGAGCCTCCGCCGTCTTCTTGCTCCAGCGGCGAATGTCCTCCCATCTTTTCCGGCAGTGGGTGTTCCATCTGTGGTAGACCCCCAGGGTCCGGACGTCCTTGGCGATGGCACGCCAAATATCTTTCTTCTGGTGGGCGCTTACCTACATGAAATGTACAGGGGAAGAAGAGAAGTCATTACCAACTGCACCTTCAAAGTGAGTGGCCCCCATCCCTACCCTTGCCATGTGGCACATGCACTCTTCTTACATGCACGCAGCACTCTGCCCCCTTCCTTCTAACATCCAGCCCTCTCCACACAGGCATAGCCCATACAACATGCTCCCTGTGTAGTTCCCTGTTGGTCTGGAGGTCCGTAGAGTAGCGTGTACTGGGGGAGGACCCCATCAACGAGCTTCTCCAACTCCTCCGATGTGAAGGCAGGGGCCCTTTCCCCAGACGCACGAGCCATTGTCTCTTCCAGACTGAGGTCACAGCAGCACTTGCAGTGTAGGTCCTCTCCTGTCGAAGATCAGGTATTGAGTGATTGAAGTGATAGAAAATGGCAGTCACGTCCGCGGCGGTCACGTCCACAGCGGTGCGTGCCATCACCGCCGGCGTACATCGTCATTGGCTCCTGGGACCCTTAGGGTCCAATGCTAACCAATGCAGCATTGCGCTGCGGTCTCCGACCGCCTACTGCGACGGTGTACAATGCCAGCGCAGTTACCTCACATCCCATTGTCTCACTTTAGAGGTCAGGCAGCCGCCATTTCAGATGGCCTCATTTTCAACTGCGTCACACATACCTAGGCCTAGCCTCAACACACATACAGGCCACCTTTTGTATATGAACAGTGTTCTGGGTAAACTGTGGGTACGTACCTCTGAGTTGGTTGACTCTGTGGTCGCTGTTGTCCTTCATAGGCACCGTCCGCTGGGATGGCAGCATCCTCCGGTGTACCGACCGTTGGTGGACCTGTCGACAATGAAGGAGCGACATTTGATAATCACCTACAGGTTTGACCGTGCCACAATCCAGGAACTGTGTACAGCAATCCGCCATCCCACAGGAATCCCCCCTCAAGTGCAGGTGCTGTCAGTGCTCCATTTCCTTGCAAGTGGGTCATTTCAAACAACAGTGGCCATGGCATCAGGGATGTCCCAGCCTATGTTTTTCAACGTGTTGTATAGAGTGTTGTCTGCCCTTCTGAAACAAATTCGGAGCTACATCGTTTTCCCTCAGGTGTAGGATTTGCCTACAGTGAACAGTGATTTCTATGCCATGCGACATATCCCCAACATCATAGGTGCCATTGATGGGACATATGTGGCTTTGGTCCCCCCCAACAGGAGTGAACAGATGTACAGAAACCGGAAGAGTTATCATTCCATGAATGTACAGATGGTATGTTTGGCCGACCAGTACATCTCCCATGTGAATGCCATGTTCCCTGGCTCAGTGCATGACGCCTACATCCTGCGGAATAGCAGCATCCCTTATGTGATGGGTCAACTCCAGAGTCACCGTGTGTGGCTATTAGGTGAGCCCCTGGAAGCAAGACAGTGGGAATGGTTGTCTGGGGTTATCCCTACAGGTTAGTGTGTGTCTAACAGTTGTCCCTCGCCATTTGCAGGTGACTCTGGGTACCCCAACCTGTCATGGCTACTGACCCCAGTGAGGAATCCCAGGACCAGGGAAGAGGAACGCTACAATGAGGCCCATGGGCGAACTAGGAGGGTGATCTAGCGGACCTTCGGCCTCCTGAAGGCCAGGTTCAGGTGCCTCCACAAGAAAGGTGGATCCCTATTCTACTCGCCAAAGAAGGTGTGCCAGATCATCGTGGCCTACTGTATGCTTCACAACTTGGCTTTGCTACGACAGGTGCCTTTTCTGCAGGAGGATCGTCCAGATGGCGGTGTTGTGGCAGCTGTGGAGCCTGTGGACAGTGATGAGGATGAAGCAGAGGAAGAAGACATGCAGAACAGGGACTCCGTGATCCAGCAATATTTCCATTGACACACAGGTGAGAATACAATCCTGCCTACTACACGTACTTTTACACTTCTACCTCTATCCTGTCTGTCGTTTTCACCCAGTGTATGGTCACTGAGTTGTCACTTTCCCTTACGGTTTCACAGATGTGGGTCCCACTGTGTGTCATCTGCTAACATTCCTCATGGACTAGAGCTGTGTGACGTAGGTATGTTGACATTACTATTTCAAACACATTTTGTCACTGTAATTGCTAATACACTATTTCGAAATCACAGACAGACTCCAGATCATTTTGTGCTTTAGGTGTGTTTATTTCAATGCAAAATATTGGAGGGGGAAGTTAATTGGTGAGGGGTGATGGCGGAGGAGTGTCCATTGCAGAGACCAGTCTATTAGTCTCACAGGTGCATTGCCCATATGGGCATAGGAAGTGGAGCTGGGGCAGTTTAATTATGGAGAGGGTGACAAAGTCAGACAGTAGGATGACAATCAGGGTGGTTTCATTTCTTGGCGGGGGTCTTGGCATCGTTCTCTGTCTTGTTCCTGGATCTCAGGTACCGTTTGCGGGGTGGTTCTCCCTCTGCAGGGGGTGGGGTGCTGGTTTGGTGGTCCTGTGGCGGGGCTTCCTGTCCACTAGCGCCGGCGGAGGTGGTGGGCAGTTCATCGTCCATGCTAGTGTCAGGGGCCCCTTGTTGTGCCACAGTGTCCCTCCTGGTGTTGAGTACTTCCTTCAGCACCCCTACAATGGTGCCCAGGGTGCAGCTGATGGTTCTGAGTTCCTCCCTGAAGCCCAAATACTGTTCCTCCTGCATGCGCTGGGTCTCCTGAAACTTGGCCAGTACCGTTGCCATCGTCTCCTGGGAGTGGTGGTATGCTCCCATGATGGAGGAGAGTGCCTCGTGTAGAGTGGGTTCCCTTGGCCTGTCCGCCCCCTGTCGCATGGCAGCCCTCCCAGTTCCCCTGTGTTCCTGGGCCTCCATCCCCTGGACCGTGTGCCCACTGCCCCCAGGTCCCTGTTTTTGTTGGGGTGGAGGGTTATCCTGGGTTCCCTGTAGTGGTGGACACACAGCTGATTGACGTGTCCTGGGGACGGAGGTATGGGCCCGCTGGGTGGGTGCTGTGCTGGTGTTTCCAGCGGGGGAAGGTCTGTGGTGGCCTGTGTGAGGGGAACCGACTGTCCAGAGTTCCCTGATGGTCCGGGCTGGTCATCTAGATCCAGTTGGACAGAGCTGCTGTCATCACTGTGGGCCTCTTCTGGGGGTGGAGTGGACTGTCCTGTCTGGTGACGTTGGGTAGGGGTTCGTGCAGGGGTGGAAAGGCATGATTATTGCATCTGTGTGTGGCATGGTGTGCAATGGGTGGGTGACCGTGTACCCCAGTGCTGGCATTCCTGTGTGGGAGCTTGTGTGATGATGGTTTAGGGGGGTGTATGGATATGTGCAGTGTGCATGCTTTAGTGATGGGTGTCCATGCTTTGTAGTTGCATGCAGGGCTTGGTGTTGGGATGGGTGGGTTGTGATATTGGGACATTTGTGAGGAGTTGGTGTGATGGGGCTGAGGGTGAGGGTGGGGGTATGTGATAGCATGCAGGTAGGGTGGGGGATATATTAGTAAAGCTTTGACTTACCAGAGTCCCTTCCTCCACCTACTCCTGTGAGGCCCTCAGGATGCAGAATCGCCAAGACCCGCTCCTACCATGTTGTTAGTTGTGGGGGAGGAGGTGGGGGTCCGCCGCCAGTCCGCTGAACCGCCAGGTGGTGTCTTGAGACCACGGAACGCACCTTCCCCTGTATGTTGTTCCACCTTTTCCTGATGTCCTCCCGATTTCTTGGGTGCTGTCCCACTGCGTTGACCCTGTCCACTATTCTTCGCCATAGCTCCATCTTCCTTGCAATTGAGGTGTGCTGCACCTGTGATCCGAATAGCTGTGGCTCTACCCGGACGATTTCCTCCACCATGACCCTGAGCTCCTCCTCCGAGAACCAGGGGTGTCTTTGCGGTGCCATGGGGTGGTGTAGGTGATGTGTGGGGTGGAGTGTGTGGTGATAAGTGTGGTGATATGTAGTGGTGTGTTGTGTGAGGTGTGTGGAAGTTGTGTGGGTGATGGTGTTATGTGCCTGTGGATGCTGTTGTACTTGCTGGTGGTGTCTCTCTCTGGCCTTCTTTCTGTATTTTTGGTCGTAGGGGTTTGTGGGTGATGTGGGTGTGTGTTTTATATTGTAATGGGTGTGTGGGAGTGGTGTGTGTATGTGTCTCAGGGGTGTGTATTTTGAATCGTCCAATGTGGAAGGGTGCCATGTTTCCAGAGGCTGAAGGTACTGCTACACATGATTCAAAAGCCAGGGCACTCGTATGAAATAAGATAAGAGTCTGTGCAGGTAGGTTCTTGGTCTTCGGAGAATCAATATATAATCCAAACAGAGTTAAAGTTCAGTGTCTTTATTCTTGTATGATGTTTTCATACATGTTCATCACATCAGAAAGATTCCATATGTGGTCATCACAACAACATCCAACAGCCAACACATGTTTAGTCTCCGAGAAATTAATCTCATTGACTTCCCCAGGGGCCCCACGACTCCCCGTACCACCAACCTTTTCATGGCGGTTCATACCGCCAGAAAAAGGCTGGCGGTCGGGGACTTGTAATCACCTGGGCAGCGCTGCTAGCAGCGCTGCCCAGGCGGATTATCACCGCTGGGGCAAATCTGGCGGAATACTGCCGGCCCCGGCGGTGCGAACGCAGCGCTTCCGCCATGGTCGTAATGGGATAGGAAGCACCGCCAGCCTGTTGGCGGTGCTTCCGTCATTTTAGCCCTGGCGGTCTGGTACTATGATTACGGAAAATTAATACCTGGCACTAAAACCGTGGCCAAGTCCTTCACCAGTACCGCGTGAGTGTCTAAAATCATCAAGTGACATTACCAAACGGAGCCACAGAGAGAAAACTGTGATTACAGTCTACCACAAGTGATAAAATTGTTATTATTATAAATATCACCAAAAGTTTGATGTGCACGTGAAACGAAGTAGAACTTGAGAATTAGAAATAGGGATAAAGACTCCCACTAGATAAGTGGCGATGAGAAACGGAAACTAAGGTTGAGAAATATACTCTTAACAACAGGGTGTCATTAGGAAAAAGGGAACAGAAAGGCGTCATAACACCTAGGAAATTGGTGAGTGAGTGTGCTAAATTAAGCATTCGCAAGTGTGTCTGAATAAAGAAAAACATACCAAAGTATAAGTAAGGTGTTAACATGAATAAATGGCTTATCCTAATCAAGTAAAACTCTTCAAGATAATGTACTATCTGAAATAAAAGGATTGTAAGTCATTAGGAGGAAGATAATAAGTAAGCTGAATTTAAAAGGAACTAACAAAAGGACTATCACGTACCAATAGAGAAAGAGTAGTGGGAATCATGTGATGGGGGCAAAACACTATTATCCCCGAGTCTTCGTGAGGGAGTACTCATAAGTCAGCACGTATGGATCCAAAATCTTTTACGGCATATAAAAGCATTGATGACTTTCCCAGGAGTTACATGAATTGCAATCCGAATATGAAGCATACTGCATTACCTGCTTCAGCGTGACCCACCTGCACACGGGGAAGCGCCATAGACTGCACCATTATACAGCTCACTGCTGTGTGGCAAATGTAATCTGGAAATGGTGGGCTCTTCTTCTTAATTTTTCATGTCACAGTTTTGCCTTATCATAAGGTAGCACAGACTGAAAAGCACAGCATGAGATATGCAGATCACAGATTTGCATTTTATGTAGCTAGCACCGTAGGTTACTGCTTTTGTCACAGGGATCCTTTTGGTAATATGGACAACCACTGTGTTATGTCTCAAATCCAGAGTTTGTGTTTCACCAGACCAAGCACTCTTAACACTCTTACACTGCCTACTAGTATGGATGGCATGTGACTCCTACATGCTATAGCCCCTTCTGTTAAAGCACGTGTACACTGATTTACACAATTGCATGATCCTTGGTCTCTGTGGAATATGTGTGTGTGATGCAAAGCACTCTGACACAATCTGACACCCTACATTGGGATGTGTAGTGCTATAAAAGACATTAAGGTGGTCATTATGGACATAGCAGGAAAGACCGCACCGCCGGCAGTGGCGGTAACTACCGCCAACAGGCTGGCGGTCTGGACTGCCAAATAATGAAGCACATGAAAAACAGCCAGCGTGAAAACCACTCACCGCCAGCAGAGGAGTGCCGACATCGACGGAAGAGGCCGCCCACAGGCCGACGGAAAGGCCCCACCCATCCAACAAATAATGAAGCACAAGACCCCCATCAGTTCCGGGGCGGGAACCACCGCCACGCAAAGCCTGGCGGAAATGAACCAAATAAAAGGAAACACTCACCAGAGGCACACACAACACGCCGAAGCAGACATGGAGAGAGAATTGGAAATCATGCCAGTGCTGTTCCTTGCCTTTTACCTCCACAACCGTTTCCGCTGACGAAGACGACGACGGTAAGTACCACAACCTACTAAACAAGGGAAGAAAGGGCACAGTTACATACCCAGCCACCCCACCTACCCTGCAACGCACCCCCAACCCCTCACACCATCATAAGCCATACAAACCAGAACAAGAGGTACTTACCCGACACAAGGCCAGTACAGCCTGCCTAAGTACACACATGTGCACACCACACCCCACAATGAAATGATGAACCACGTCTCCAGAGTGTGCCAACACCAACACTGGGCACTCAAACTTTAATAAATTTTGAAATTCAATGTTCAAATAAGGCCATTGGCCAGTCCAACATAAAAGGCGGACGGGTCCAAATGGCCCGCACTTGACTCCCTCTTGTGCATATGTTACTCCACCATAAAGGGATATCAATGGGGCAGCCAGGGGACTTACGTCTGAGAGGGGAGGGCTTGGGCTTTCGTTTGGGAGGTGGTGGGGGTTTGGGTTTATCCTTGGAAGGTGGGGTTGTGGGCTTGGACCAGGGGGTGGCAGATGGACCAGGGCCAGCACGGGCTTCTTGCTCACTGGGGAAGGGGCACGGGAATGGGAAGGGCAGACTGGGGTGGACTTAGACGTGGAAGGAGTGGACAGGGCAAGGAGGTGGGCACGTTTAGGGACGAGACGGGGTGGGCAAGTGGGTTCGAAAAGGTCAACACGGGACAGGAGACGTTTTTTAGGGGCAGTTGGGGTGGACGTGGAGGAAGGCGTGAGAGTGGAGGTAGAGGGAGTGCTTATAACTGGTGTAGGTGTGCTGGGCGTGGGTGCAGGTGCCTGTACAGTATGTTGAGGTGTGGTGGATGTGTGTCCGTGGGTGTCTGGCAACGTTTGAGTGTTTTGGGAGGAAGTGTGGTGGACACAGTGGGACAAGATAGGCTGCCAGTGTACATGAATGTTGCCTGGGTGTCTGCAGGTCTGGGTGAGTGTGCTGCATGTGTCAGTCAAAGTCGTTGTGGTGAGTGCAGGTGTGGTGTCTGGGGTGGATGACTGATGTTGTGGTGACTGCAAGAATGGGGTCAGCAACAGTGAATGAGAGTGCAGTGCTTGTGGGTGTGCAAGTAGAGGTGACAGACAGGGAGGCAGGAGAAGAGGACACAGTGGGGGAAGTGGATGTTGTTGTGTGTGCCTTTGTATGTTGCCTGTGTGTATGCCTGTGGTGGGAAGTGTGGTGCTTGTGTTTCTGTCTATGTTTTTTGTGTGTTGAGGTGTGTGCATGGCTGTCTGAACGTGTGCTTGTGATGGGTGAAGGGAGTGGGGTGCTGGAAGGGGTAGAGATGGTTGGAGGGGGGACGGAAAGGCCAGGGACACTGGCTGCCGTCAAAGAGGAGGACAGAGCCTGAAAAGATCTCTGTAGGCCAGACATGGCACAGTGAATGCCTTCCATGTATGCATTGCACTGCTGCATCTGGGATGCTAGCCCCTGGATGTCATTCACCATGGTTGTCTGCCCTACAGAGATGGTCCTCAGGAGGTCAATAGCCTCCTCCGTGAGGGCAGCAGGGCTGACTGGGGCAGGGGATGAGGTGCCTGGGCGAAGGTGATGCTCACCCTTCTGGGTAAGCGGGCACGGGCAACTGGGTGGGGAGCAACTGGGAGGGCGGTGATGGTATGGGGGTGGCGGAAGATGATAAAGAATGGGTGGGCCCAATAGGGTCCGCCAACACCAGGGAGCTCCCATCGGAGGAGGTATCAGAGTCACTACCGCCAGTGGTAGTATCCTCCCCTGTGGTGCTTCCCTCGCCCTCCAACCCACTGGTCCCCTTGGCGTCGGTAGACTCTGTCTCCTTGGAACCGTGGGCCGCTGCATCCCCACTCGCCGGTGCCACTGCTCCCTCGCCAGATGATGCTGATGTACACAGACAACACAAGAGTACAGGGGCGGGGAGACAAAATATGAGAGATATCTGTAAATACCTGAATGGATGAACATATTTGGTTCACTCATACTCCCACCCAGCTTATACACCAACATGCAGCACCTACAGCTATAGTAATGCCTATGCCCCTACAGCTCTTCTTCCGCATGACACAAGGACCTGATGAACTGCAGACCTGCCCCTAAACATCTCCGTGCCCATGGAGCCCAGATTGCTGCAAGACACCTGTCCGAGTACCTGGCACTAGAGAGCATACATCATACAGCACCATCAGACATCCATCAAAGAGGCATGATATGGTGTTGGTACTCACACCCTTCTGGCTGCTGTGCAGCCTTCAAGCACCCATCCAAGTCTGGATATGCCACTGCCAGAATGCGGCGCATTAGGTGGGTCAGGGCCCGACGGGCACCCCTTCCTCGTTGGGAGAACTTCCCTAGCTGGGCCTCGCAGGTCTTCCTGGTCCAGGGCCGCAGGTACTCCCAACGCTTCCTGCAGTGGGTACTCCGCCAGTTGTAGACCCCCAGGGTCCGCACCTCCCTGGCGATGGCCTGTCAGAGTGCCCTCTTCTGATGGGCGCTGACCTGTAGGGGACACACAGAAAAGAAAAACAGAGTTCAGAAAATGGCCATGTGATACCGCTGACTATAGGTACCCTATGGGACGGACACTTCACAACATAATTTCACCACCTCACTCACGGTACTTGCCACACATTCTAAGCCTGTGCAGGTACATACCGACCACACATGCATGCAGGCATCTGCCACCATCACACACATCCATGGACGTCAACCGCCTACTCACCTGCACTTCTGGTTGCCCATATAACTTGGCATACAGGGGTAGGACCCTGTCCACCAGCTTCTCCAACTCCTCCGTGGTGAAGGCTGGGGCCCTTTCCCCTGTGACTCGTGCCATTTGAGTAACCAGAGTCAGGACACAGCAGCACACTCAGTGGAGTACTTCCATGCACGGGATCTGGGAGTCAAGTGAACCTGGGGTGATGACATGGCGTACGCTCCGCGGCGGTGTGCACCATCACCGCCAGCGGCGATCATGATAGGGCCAGATTCCCCATTGACAACCATGTTAACCAATGAATGGGTGCACGGCGGTGAACACCGCCTTACGCCATAATAACAACCGCCAGCAGAATGAGGTCACTTCCACTGCTACATATCTGGATGGCAGGGGGTTGCCATTTTGCTCGCACGATGCAGATATTTTATCGTCATGGGCCCCATGCAGGCCCTATGGACCCCATTCTTTAGTTGCATGCACACATCACTCTTTCCTCCCCACAACAGTCCAGACGTATCACCTCATACATGTCCCTACAGTTGTACATAATCCATCGCTTGTGTGTAACCTACATATTGTACAGAAGTTATTCATACACAACATGTTGTGCATATGTATATGTGTCCCTCACATGTGTTCTCCACTTCCCCTAGGTACAGACCCATGTGGCGAGGGAGGTCCCCATCTGTGTACAGACCTCTTGTTGATTTGTAGACCATGGTGGAACGTCACATCATTATCAACTACAGACTCAATCGTGCTACAATCCATGAGCTATGTGCATTACTGGATCCAGTACTTAGACCGGCTAATCGGAATCAGCAAAGCATCCCAACTGAAGTGCAAGTGCTCTCTTTACTTCATTTTCTGGCCACTGGCTCATTTCCGGTGACAGTGAGCATGGGTGCAGGGTTCTCACAGCCAATGTTTAGCCTCATCCTGTCTAAATTCCTGGATGCATTTGTACTACATCTGCAGACTTCTGTGAAGTTTCCTCAAAGGGCTGATCTCCCTGCCATCAAGTCTGAATTTTATGCCTTTGCTAACATTCCCCATGTAATAGGTGCCATAGATGGCACCCACATAGCTCTCATCCCCCCAGGAGTAAATGAACAGGTGTACAGGAACAGGAAGAACTTCCACTCAATGAACATATAATTGGTGTGTACTGCAGACCAGTACATATCACATGCGAATGCCATGTTTTCAGGATCAGTCCATGATTCATTTTTCCTGAGGAACAGCAGTGTACCGCACATGATGGATCAACTACAAGGAGACAGAGGTTGGCTCATAGGTGAGTGTGTATGACACTGGTTCTGTTCATAGCTGACAGCCAGGCTGTCTGCAGGTAATAGCAGTCTGTTACAGTCCTGTTTCAAAACACTTTTGCAGGTGATTCTGGCTATCCCAACATGCAATGGATCCTGACACCTGTGAGAAATCCTAGGACAGATGCAGAGAGGAATTACAATGAGGCCCATGGACGTACTAGGAGGGTGACAGAGCGCACTATTGGCCTCCCGGAGGCTAGATTCCGTTGCCTCCATCTCTCTGGGGGTTCCCTGTGCTATGGCCCGAGAAGTTGTGTAGAATAGTGGTGGCCTGCTCCATGCTGCACAACGTGGCTGTGAGGAATGCTGTCCCCCCCAATGGAGGAGGATGGTGCTGTATATCCAGACCTGCTTCATCTGAGAGGGGCTGAGACTGATGGTGAGGATGAAGAGGGGGAAGATGTCCATTCCAGGAACCAGCTGATCCAACAATACTTTCAGTGATCATGAGGTACTGTTGAATGATGATGTTGTCTGCAATGCATAATAACTGTCTGACTTATTCGCTATTGGGATGTGGGGTCTGTAGTCATTAACAGTGTTACCAGAATATAGAGGTGGCATGTGCCGTTGAGACAAACATGGTGTACATTTCTGTTTACTGCACACAATGTTGTGCGTGGGGTGCCATTCCTGCAATAAAGGTCTGATTATGGAATTCTCTGGAAAATGCATTCACATTTACAATTGATTCATCAATATGACAGGGGACATACGATTTGGTGTACATGTGTTTTATTTGGTGTCCTTAATGCATTGGTGCGCTTTATAGAGATAGGGAGTGGGCTAATGGTGGAGGTCCTTTGTAGGTACATGGGCTAGGCGATTGGTGGCAGTGGGTATAGGTCCAGGGATGTGGAATTCCTATTGCCCGGGACATCTTGTTTGGGGTCAAGGGCAACCAGTTTTTATGTTTACTTTGTCCTTGGGACAAGTAGGCCCAACCCTCTGCAGCACAAACCTTTGGCTGCTTGTTTACAGAGAGTGGACCTCTCTGCAGTTGAGGTAATGTGTTTCCAAAAAGATAATGCTGTTCGAACTTGTATTTATGGTTCATTATTTGATGCATGCTAGTATTTCCCCAAAATATTTCTAATGGAAAATCAGTGTAACCATTTTCAACACGAATATGGGAAGCATGAAAATAAACAAACACTGACAAAGCCAACTGATCAGACATATTTTTATAAGTCTTTTAGTTTCATCAATGCGTGTCTTGTTTTGACATGGCTTTTGTAACATTTTATTGTTGTGGGAGCTACCAGGCCCTCAACATTGTAACAAACACTGGCAAAAACCCTCCAAAAAGTTTTTGAATTCTAAAAGCACACGTTGCCACCAGTGGCATAACAAAGGCCCGCAGCCACCCTCCAGGGTGCCCCTTCAGCACAGCACCTGCCCTGAGTGAGTCTGGAGAGAGGGCTCCTCCATGTTCTTTGCAAAGGGGCACCCTCCAGTTTCGTTACGTCACTGATTGCCACTGTAGTTCCTGACACTGAACAAAACTACTTTGTGTGCCAATATGCTCCTTGTGGAAGAGCAGAATGCGATCACTCACAGTAAAGCCAGCCGAAAGAGAAAGAAATAGAAGTTTAATACAAACAAAATGTCTTTGTTAACACCCAACCTAATTAGGGACCAAGACCCACATGTAGGTAGCTTTTTGCATGTCGCAAACATCGCCTTTCGCTGTTTGCGATGTGCAAAAAGCACATTGCGATGCACAAACCCAGTTTTGTGATTCGGTAACCTGGTTACCGAATCGCAAAACGGGTTGTCGCAATTAGGAAGGGGTGTTCCCTTCCTAATTGTGACTAGCAGTGCAATGTAGGATTGTTTTGTGACCGCAAACGCGGGCGCAAACCATTCTCAGTTTGCACCCATTTCAAATGGGTGCTAACACTTTCGCAAAAGGGAAGGGGTCCCCATGGGACCCCTTCCCCATTGTGAATGTCACTGTAAACATTTTTTCAGAGCTGCTCTGAAAAAATGAAACAAACGTTTCATTTTTCGTTTTTGTAATGCATCTCGTTTTCCTTTAAGGAAAACGGGCTGCATTACAAAAAAAAAGAAACTGTTTTATTGAAAAGCAGTCACAGACATGGTGGTCTGCTGACTCCAGCAGGCCACCATCCCTGTAAGGGCCGCTATTCGCAAGGGGGTTGCAAATTGCGACCCACTTCATGATTATCCATTAGGTGGGCATTTGGAAGCCCTTGCGAATCACAGATGGTGTCAGGGACACCATCCTACATTCGGATTTGCGACTCGCAAATTGCGAGTCGCAAATCTGAACCTACCTACATGTGGCCCCAAATTCTTAAAGAAAGTCACAAAAGTGCACCCATGGTATATGTTGTACCCCTATAAAATATTTGTGAACTGTATTTTAGCATGGGTAAATACGCATGTGTAGATTTGCTCATGTGAAAATCTATTGAGCATTTGCAAGTTCATTTTCCCTCCAGCCACTTTCTTCCCAACCCTGGAAGAAGTTCTAATTCTGCCATTGTCAGGAGTAAATGTCCAACCTTTCTTATTATGGGAAAATATTAGAGAGAAGCTGGTGAAAATCTTTAAAACATGCAGGTTAGTAGGTTTGCAGACTCAAAGGCATTCCAGCCCTGGAACTATTGCTTACTGCTTCCTCAAGTCCCAGTATGCAGATCTGCAGAAAGGTGGCAAAATAAGGAAATTGCTACAGTAGGGATTGAAACTGCAAGTATTCAAGCCCTACTATGGTAGTAGCCCTGGCATAATCAGATAGGCTGTTATCAGGGCTCTTCATAATGAGATTGCTGCCATAATTTGTCGCCACACTACATGGCACCAAAGGGACAAGTAGATCTTTTTACAGGACAAGTAGATTTGAGAAGCAACCTGTCCCCTGGACAAGTAGATATTTTAATAAATTCCACACCCCTGAGGTCCATCTGTCCCTTGCAGGTTGTTATGTTGCTTTTGGCGGGTAAGGATGGTGGCACAGTGGCACATTTGGGAGACTGTCCATGTCAGAGTCACTTCTTAGTGGGGGCCTTGGTCTTGGCAGGTGATCCTGTGCCATATTTGGGTATGAGGGACCGTTTGAGGGTCTGGTGCTAGGCTGCACGGGTAGGGGTGCTGATCTCCTGTGTGTCCTTTGCCAGTGCCACCAATCCAGTTGCTGCTGCTGATGTAGATGGCTGGTCTGTGTCATGGTCAGTGGCAGGGGCTTCCTGGTTTGTGGGGGTCTCAGGCTGGGTTAGGTGGTGGTGCTGCAGCACCCCTGCTATGGTGGCCATGGTGGCATTCAGTTGTTTCCACTGCTCCATGGTCTCTTGATATTGGCTATCTGCAACCTTTTGACTCTGTTCCAGGGTGGCCAGGATCTGGCCCATCCTGTCCTGGGTATGGTGGTATGCTCCCAGGACCTCAGAGATCACCTCCTGGGCTGCAGCATCCATCCTTTGGCCTCCCCCCTGGGCCACTGATGCCCTCCCACAGGGCCTAGCCCCCTGTGCCTGTGTCCCCTGCACAGGTCTGGCAGTACCACTTTTACTGGGGCAATCGTCATCCTGCCTTTTAGTAGGTGGAGACTCTGGCCTCCGTACTTGTGTTCAACCAGTCTGTGACCTGGATACACTGGTGTGGGGTCGTTTAGCCAGGGCTGATGTTGGTGGCTGGGTGGTAGGGGTGTCAGTGGTGTCCTAGGTGGGGCTGCTGGAGGGTGACAGTCCAGCACTCTGTGACGGGCCAGGGTATTCCTCACTGTCCACACTTCCCTCTCCAGTTTCCTGAGTGGGGACTCTGTATCCATGTGGGGCCCTGGCACTCCTTGGCCTTTCCGTCAGGGTGGCATGGGTGGTGGTGCCTGTGGGGGGGGAATGGACATGTATGTTACATTTACTAAATTGGATGAGGATGCACAGCTCTCCTTTATTTTGTGCAATTTATTCCCCTGTTGGGCCATGCAGGGACCTATTGTGGGGTTGCCATTGCATTTTGCATGGGATGTGGAGGTGCCTTGTGGTTGGTGTTGTGCCATTGTGATTCCTTGCAGGGGTGGGTGGCTGTGCACAGGGGGAGGGATGTGTGCCTGTTAGTGGGTTTGTGGGAATGCAGGGTGACTGGATGTAGTGTTTGTGGCCTGGGTGGGGTGATGGTCCTGGTGGTAGTTGTAGGGGTGGGGTGGTGCATGCATTACAGGTGTGGTGGATATGGGGTAAAATGACTTACCCGAGTCCATTCCTCCAGTGAGTCCAGTGAGGGCCCTCAGGGTGCAGGATGGCCAGTACCTTTTCCTCCCAGTCGGTGTAGTCAGGGGGGGGTGTAGGTGGGAGTCCTCCCTCAGTCTTCTGTACCGCAATGTTGTGCCTGGATGCCATGGACCTCACCTTCCCGCGCAGGTCGTTCCATCTCTTGCGGATGTCGTCCCTCGTGCGTGGATGGTTTCTCACTGCGTTGACCTTGTTCACTATTGTCTGCCATAACTCCATCTTCCGGGCAATGGGTGTGTGCTGGACCTGTGCCCCGAAGATTTGTGGCTCAACCTTGAGTACTTTGTCCACCACTGTTCTTAGCTCCCTATCTGTGAAGCGTGGGTGCCATGGTGTGTGTTGTGGGTGGTGTGTTGTGTGGATATTGGTGAGGGTGCTGTTGTGTGGTTGGGTGTGTGACTGGTGTGATGTTACGTTCAGTCTATGCATGTTGTGTTGTCCGTCTCAGTTGTCCTATTGGCGATGCAAAGGATTGTGGGGTGTGTCTGTGAGTGTTTTATGGTGTTGTGGATGTGTGTCAGGTGTGTGGGTTTCAAACTTGCAAATGTGTGCATTTCTTGCTGTTGGGTCCCATTGCTGGCCGTGATTTGTGCATCATTATTTGGAGGGTGGGGGATTTGTCTGCTTGGTGGTGGCGGGGTGGGATGTGCAGCTTTTCCGCCGACAAGGGCCCTGGCGGTGGCTGGAGGTAGCATAATTTTTGGCGGTTTCTGTTTTTGGCATCATTATATGGTGGGTTTCTGTTCACCGTCACCACGGTGGCCCACGGTGTTTGCTGCCATGTTCATAATGAGGGCCTAAATGTATGTGAGGGCGGGGTGATGAAGGGTGGTAGCGATGACATCTGTAGAGAAAGAGGTCATTGGAGGGGCGCTGACAAAGACTGTTGCACCGGGCGCCACCAATGCTAAAGCTAGCCCTTTTGAAAACAACCCAAATTTCATAACGATTAACTGATTGTTTTTGAGGGAATGTCTAGCTCTAAAACTTATTACCATTTTCATGGAGTCACACGAGTCATAAAATATTCTAACCTGGTACTTAGGCTATCTGTCACCCCAAATGTAATTGTATTTATAAAGCGATTACTGCCTTTGATGAGGCATTGAAGCACTTTACGGCAAGTAGCACGCTACTCCAGAACCCAAGGTTAGTGGTTAATCTAGTGGTTCGTGCGATTAATCATGTGCTGTCAACACACGTTGCATGCACTTATTCCAGTTACTTTGTGAAGTATTAATACCAGGCAGGTGTGGTCATTAGAGGGGCTATGTGGATTCAGGTGAATGGTTTGTGAGACAAACTGGTAGCAACCAGGTAATGTTAGGTTGCATGGATAGGGTTTTAAAGAGAAGTTGTGATGTATGAAATGAGGTATTGGCTAATTGCAAAATTACAATAAGAGAGATTCCGTCAGACAGACATTAGACTAAGGGGAGGCTGTACTCAGAAAAAGAAAGCAATCGGAGGATTGAAAGTAAGAAGAGGGTCATTCTATAGAAAGAAAGGAGAGGAATCAACCTGAAAAGAAACAAGCAGAAGTAAGTAAAGTTCAGTGTTTCATGCAGGATTTTAGGAATATTGTGGAAGACAGCTTTTTGAGATAGAAAGCAATCTAAGGATGCAAGCTACAGAAATCAATTTGAGGATGCAAGCTGTAAAAATAAAACCATAATTCATAGTCCTCCATACCTGGGCCAGGCAGCTTAAAATGTGATTCAAGTGTATACATCACTTAAACATTAAGGGCCTGATTTAGATGTTGGTGGGCGGGATGTCCGTCACCATTGTGATGGAGTAACCCATCCGCCTGTATCTAAATCATACCCAAAGAGTATAGCCTGCCGTGCGGCAACTCTAGGACAGCCCTTGTAAACATAGTCTGGAGTATACCAACCTTGGTACAGTGTCTGTACGGTGCACATTGGTGCACGTTGGTGCAGAAAAAAAGAAAAGGCCTAATTTCATGATCTTCACGCACTATTCTGTATTATTAAAGTTTTTAGTTTTTTTTACTCACTCAGTAAAATGAGTTATTTGACATTGGCTGAGAGCGTCTCTTCAATGAGGAAACAGATATTACACTTGTTTTGTTACCTATTCTCATTCTAGGTTGTTTCTATGGCACAGCAGAGTAACTGCTGAGATGAAAGGTACTTACAGATAACATCCCAAGTGTATGTTGTGCATGTGTATGTGTGTGGTGGCCAGTGTAGTATATGCATTGTACGTATAAGGGAAGCAGAGTAATGAAGGCTTGTAGGCTCCATTTTGGAAGCCCCTGGCCCGTTCCTGTGAACAAGATGGAGGCGATTTTGTTTTCTCAGACAGTGGAAGTGTAATGCTACCAATCCTGCAGCAGAAGAGAGGAGACCTAGTCACTGAAGTGGGGACAGAGGAGTCAGGGCTCCTGTAGATATTTGATTAGGGCCTTTTTCTGAGATGCGTTCCTGAATAATCTTTTGGTAGCACTGCCGACTGGTTGGCCAACACCTGTAGGCACCTTGAATGTTGATCACAGAAGAAGTAGTGTACAACGCTCCACGGCACACATGGTGCTCTGTGGGCTGGCCCCTTGGCATACATAGGCCCAATGTGCATCAATGGGTGAAACCTGGCATGATGCCCTGCAGAAGACTGGCATACAGAGACTCTGCTCTCGCCTATGTACAGTCATACGTTTCCTGGCTCATGGGCCTTGGAGCAGGTATTTCCGTTTTTATTTAGCATTTTACTCAAACCACTTAATAATAACGTAGTATAAGAAACATTCCCAAAGCAAAATTGTTAAACCAACTTAAATAACCATATGCAATAAGTGATACAGAGTGCATCCTAAACGTATCGGCACAGCTCAATGTATACTGTCCATCATGTACAGGTAGGTGAGTTCATATATTTTTCTAAATGAAAAGTCATCAGGTGGCAAGGCAATTGCTTGTTATAGAGAGAAGCAGACACTTTAAAATAAGCACTGCCAAATGCAGTAGATTTGGTCCCCTCTGGTTTTAGGCTCACATGTGGATTCACGTGTCTGGCATCGGAGAACTAAGAAACACATGGAAGTCACTCACTGTGGAAATCAGGATACACATTGTTGGAGTCTTGGTGCTGGATCTGCAGTTATTGAGTTGTTGTAATTGCATTGTTGAAGATGGAATGATCTGCAGTTCTGGTATGGTGGTACCTCTGTGTGTAGTATACTTGTAGGTGATAGTGTTGCAGAGTAGTTTTCTTTGTAGTGCTCTGATTTAAAGTTGACACTGTAGTTGTGATGGAGTTGTAGTTGAAGAGTATGTAGTGTTGTTGAGGTGTACCACTGTATTGCTTTTAGCCATGCAGTTGTAGAGCTAAAGTGTTGCTGTGAATGTGTTTTCATGTATTTTATCTGTAACGTCCTAGTTGTGTGGTTGAGAAGTTACGCATAAACAGGGTTGCATGTTTGTAGTATAGCAATATTGCGGGTGCAGTGCCATTCTAGTCGTTCAGTTATTGCATGGCCCTAGTGCAGTTGCAGAGCTGCGCTGTTGCATCTGAGCAGTCGAAGAGATACACTGTTGCACCAAGTGTGCACTGGTAATGTTGCAGCATTGGAGCATTGGGTTACTGGAAGGTTGAAGAGATTTAGCATTGCTGGAATTGTTGCCTACAAGACCTTTGGCATTGTAGTTGTATAGTTCTACAGTTGTGGTGTTGCGGTGATGCATGGGGCAGTAGGCCTGGAGTGCAGTGTGTATTACCAAGAGATGCACGGAAGATACCAAGGCCTTTAACTACTTATGACTTTCTTTGACCTCAGATGTACGTTCTAACAATAGGTTTGACCTAAAAAGCTCTAAAGCATCTTCAGGCCACACCTAATGAGGTCTATGGGCTTTGAAGGGCCTGCACCCTGCACCCAACACTTTTCAATGAACTCAAATGTTGGTTCAGCTGTTATATCCATGCTGAAGGTATTACGTAAAAGGATAACACAAACACGTACTTATCCATAATGTCTTCCATGGACCTGCATAGCCAGTAGAACACACATACCTAGATATCACCAGTACAACAGTGCAACAGCAGCTCATGGGCTAATATCCAATATGCAGGCTTATGAGTGGGTGTACTACCATACACCGCCCTTTACTGATATTACTGGTGCAAAGCCCATACTACATATCGTGGCAACTGCAGTGACGCTGGTGTGCAAATATCAGCACTGGAGCGCCTATACCTGAGATTGAGCAATGCAACAACGCTAGTGTGTGCATAATATCAACAGTTCCATGCAGTAACTGAATATTATCCCTGACTTCACTGGTGCAACTGTAAAGTGCTTCATTTGTAAATAAAAATGTGCCGGAGCCCTCCTCTGAAACCAGTGGCTGCTACAATTAATTGTGCAAGCACAGAATGCTAAGGCAGTATAATCCTGAAGCCACCTCGGGCCTCTTCAATCCATTTACAGCAACTCCCTGCCCCTTCAACTCACTCCTGCAGCTTTCTACTTTCTCCCTTTGTGAAACTCTTTTGTTTTTCTCTTCCTCCGTCTTTCCCACATGTGTCTTTTGCTTGCAGTAAATGTACGAGACAGAAAAATAAGTGCTCCGCACCAGACACCAACGGCTCAAATTAACCACTGGTGCAAAAGTGCGTATCTGTAAACAGTAAAAATGTAACTCTCATACCCAAGTGATAACACCCTTACTTCTGTAATATAACTAGTAGACTTCCACTGAAGTCTCCCTGCTTCTCTCTCCCCAGTTTCCTAGGCCCCACTGCTCGCCCTATACATGGGGGCAGGTTTCCTTTGCATGCGAATCCGATCCTACTGCAGGCTCACTCTCCTCACCCTCAGCTGACCTGCAGGCTCACTCTCCTCACCCTCACCCGACCTGCAGGCTCACTCTCCTCACCCTCAGCTGACCTGCAGGCTCACTCTCCTCACCCCTCACCCTCAGCTGACCTGCAGTCTCACTCTCCTCACCCTCAGCTGACCTGCAGGCTCACTCTCCTCACCCTCAGCTGACCTGCAGGCTCACTCTCCTCACCCGACCTGCAGGCTCACTCTCCTCACCCTCACCCGACATGCAGGCTCACTCTCCTCACCCTCAGCTGACCTGCAGGCTCACTCTCATCACCCCTCACCCTCAGCTGACCTGCAGGCTCACTCTCCTCACCCCTCACCCTCAGCTGACCTGCAGTCTCACTCTCCTCACCCTCAGCTGACCTGCAGGCTCACTCTCCTCACCCTCACCCGACCTGCAGGCTCACTCTCCTCACCCTCACCCGACCTGCAGGCTCACTCTCCTCACCCTCAGCTGACCTGCAGGCTCACTCTCCTCACCCCTCACCCTCAGCTGACCTGCAGTCTCACTCTCCTCACCCTCAGCTGACCTGCAGGCTCACTCTCATCACCCCTCACCCTCAGCTGACCTGCAGGCTCACTCTCCTCACCCGACCTGCAGGCTCACTCTCCTCACCCTCACCCGACATGCAGGCTCACTCTCCTCACCCTCAGCTGACCTGCAGGCTCACTCTCATCACCCCTCACCCTCAGCTGACCTGCAGGCTCACTCTCCTCACCCTCAGCTGACCTGCAGGCTTACTCTCCTCACCCCTCACCCTCAGCTGACCTGCAGTCTCACTCTCCTCACCCTCAGCTGACCTGCAGGCTCACTCTCCTCACCCTCACCCGACCTGCAGGCTCACTCTCCTCACCCTCAGCTGACCTGCAGGCTCACTCTCATCACCCCTCACCCTCAGCTGACCTGCAGGCTCACTCTCCTCACCCCTCACCCTCAGCTGACCTGCAGGCTCACTCTCCTCACCCTCACCCGACCTGCAGGCTCACTCTCCTCACCCTCACCCGACCTGCAGGCTCACTCTCCTCACCCTCAGCTGACCTGCAGGCTCACTCTCATCACCCCTCACCCTCAGCTGACCTGCAGGCTCACTCTCCTCACCCCTCACCCTCAGCTGACCTGCAGGCTCACTCTCCTCACCCTCTGCTGACCTGCAGGCTCACTCTCCTCACCCCTCACCCTCAGCTGACCTGCAGGCTCACTCTCCTCACCCTCAGCTGACCTTCAGGCTCACTCTCCTCACCCTCAGTTGACCTGCAGGCTCACTCTCCTCACCCTCACCCGACCTGCAGGCTCACTCTCCTCACCCTCAGCTGACCTGCAGGCTCACTCTCCTCACCCCTCACCCTCAGCTGACCTGCAGGCTCACTCTCCTCACCCTCAGCTGACCTGCAGGCTCACTCTCCTCACCCTCAGCTGACCTTCAGGCTCACTCTCCTCACCCTCAGCTGACCTGCAGGCTCACTCTCCTCTCCTCACCCCTCACCTGACCTGCAGGCTCACTCTCCTCACCCCTCACCCTCAGCTGACCTGCAGGCTCACTCTCCTCACCCTCAGCTGACCTGCAGGCTCACTCTCCTCACCCTCAGTTGACCTGCAGGCTCACTCTCCTCACCCGACCTGCAGGCTCACTCTCCTCACCCTCAGCTGACCTGCAGGCTCACTCTCCTCACCCCTCACCCTCAGCTGACCCGCAGGCTCACTCTCCTCACCCTCAGATGACCTGCAGGCTCACTCTCCTCACCCCTCACCCTCAGCTGACCTGCAGGCTCACTCTCCTCACCCTCAGCTGACCTGCAGGCTCACTCTCCTCACCCTCACCCGACCTGCAGGCTCACTCTCCTCACCCTCAGCTGACCTGCAGGCTCACTCTCATCACCCCTCACCCTCAGCTGACCTGCAGGCTCACTCTCCTCACCCCTCACCCTCAGCTGACCTGCAGGCTCACTCTCCTCACCCTCTGCTGACCTGCAGGCTCACTCTCCTCACCCCTCACCCTCAGCTGACCTGCAGGCTCACTCTCCTCACCCTCAGCTGACCTTCAGGCTCACTCTCCTCACCCTCAGTTGACCTGCAGGCTCACTCTCCTCACCCTCAGCTGACCTGCAGGCTCACTCTCCTCACCCCTCACCCTCAGCTGACCTGCAGGCTCACTCTCCTCACCCTCAGCTGACCTGCAGGCTCACTCTCCTCACCCTCAGCTGACCTTCAGGCTCACTCTCCTCACCCTCAGCTGACCTGCAGGCTCACTCTCCTCACCCCTCACCTGACCTGCAGGCTCACTCTCCTCACCCCTCACCCTCAGCTGACCTGCAGGCTCACTCTCCTCACCCGACCTGCAGGCTCACTCTCCTCACCCTCAGCTGACCTGCAGGCTCACTCTCCTCACCCCTCACCCTCAGCTGACCTGCAGGCTCACTCTCCTCACCCTCAGCTGACCTGCAGGCTCACTCTCCTCACCCCTCACCCTCAGCTGACCTGCAGGCTCACTCTCCTCACCCTCAGCTGACCTGCAGGCTCACTCTCCTCACCCTCAGCTGACCTGCAGGCTCACTCTCCTCACCCTCACCCGACATGCAGGCTCACTCTCCTCACCCTCAGCTGACCTGCAGGCTCACTCTCATCACCCCTCACCCTCAGCTGACCTGCAGGCTCACTCTCCTCACCCCTCACCCTCAGCTGACCTGCAGTCTCACTCTCCTCACCCTCAGCTGACCTGCAGGCTCACTCTCCTCACCCTCACCCGACCTGCAGGCTCACTCTCCTCACCCTCAGCTGACCTGCAGGCTCACTCTCCTCACCCCTCACCCTCAGCTGACCTGCAGTCTCACTCTCCTCACCCTCAGCTGACCTGCAGGCTCACTCTCCTCACCCCTCACCCTCAGCTGACCTGCAGGCTCACTCTCCTCACCCTCAGCTGACCTGCAGGCTCACTCTCTTCACCCTCAGCTGACCTGCAGGCTCACTCTCCTCACCCTCAGCTGACCTGCAGGCTCACTCTCTTCACCCTCAGCTGACCTGCAGGCTCACTCTCCTCACCCTCAGCTGACCTGCAGGCTCACTCTCCTCACCCTCAGCTGACCTGCAGGTTTCCAAGTTGCCCTTGAGATCTCCGGCTTCCTGCATGCAAGTAGGCCACTGTCACGCCAGTGCCAAAGGTACTGGCACAGTGCAGTGTCAAAGTCCACTCTTGCCACTGATTTAGTGGCAGAAGAGCACAGCACTAGTTCTTGGGGACCACAACTGTTCAGTGCGTGCCAGGATATGCTGCTTTTCTTCTTGTAACCCGGGTGTATTCCATTTAGGCCTGTTAACTAGAGTAGCACTTCTCTGCCAGCAAGGTGATTCACTGGCTTCAGTGCTTGCCTCGGATATATAGAGTATACTGCAGCTCACAGTTCGCATCATGGTAAAGCAAGTACGTTTTTCATTCTTTTAAGTCTGGATTTTTTGAAACAGCACTAAACTGGGAGACAGCACCACCTGCTAGTTACAGTGCTTACACCCTAAAAAAAAATTTTTTTTTTAAAAAGTCAGATTAGCCGCTACATAAAAGCAGTGCTTTACATGGGCCGGTACTGTCCTGTACTGAGTACCGGCACTTTTTTATTTTGAGAGGGAGAGTACCTGCACTTCTCATGAGCAAGCATGTGCTCTGACACAGTCAGTCTGCACTTCTATTTTTCC
The DNA here is from genome assembly GCF_031143425.1 of Pleurodeles waltl. Lineage (NCBI taxonomy): Eukaryota > Metazoa > Chordata > Amphibia > Caudata > Salamandridae > Pleurodeles > Pleurodeles waltl. Next base: position 100,540,949 of record NC_090451.1, on the reverse strand, counting down.
ATTTCAAGCAATACATAAAAGCAACTTATTATATCTTGTGTGGGTGAGAGGATGGGCGGCAGTCTCATGGCTAGGGTGTGAATTCAAGACATTTAGGGCCAGATTTAAGAAAAGTGGCGCTGCACCCAGTGCAGAGCCTCTTTTCTTGCACCCTTTAGCACCCCCCCCAACGCCACCATGTGTGCACCGTATCTAACAAACAGCGCACCAGTGTGGTAGTTAGAAAACTAGCATCAAAATTTTTGCCTCGTTGGGCCAAATTAGCGTAAAATAAATTACGCTAATGTAGCGCAAGGAGACGCTAGGGACTCTTAAATCTGCCCCTCAGGGTCTGATTACGATCTTGGCAGATGGAATACTCTGTCACAATCTTGAAGGATATTCCATCAGTCATATTACGATCTTTGTACGATATAATGGAATCCTAATACGACGGACAGGATATCTGTCATGTTTGTGGAGTAACCTTGTCTGGCAAAATCATAATCAGGCACTTAGGGGGTCATTGCGAGTTTGGCAGTCAGAAACATCCGACCGGCAAACTCCAGAGGAGGAGACTGACACTGTGCCCGTGGTCTCCCCACTGGCCCCATTATAAGCTTCCCACTGGGCTGATGGGTGGGAATCAAGGTTCCCGCCCATAAGTCCAGTGGGAAAGGTGTGGCAGCATTGTTCCTGGCTCATAATTGAGCTGGCAGCAATGCTGCCGCACGGAGGGTGCTCCAGCACCCTTGAAATGCGCACTGTCTGCACAGCAGACAGTGCGCATATCAAGAGTGCTGGGCAGAGGGACCCCTGCATTGCCCATGCCATGGGCAGTGCAGGGCACCCCTGTGGCCCTCTGAACTTGTTCTCCGCCAGCTTTACATGTGCACAATTGTTTGGGGGGGGTGCTTCAACGAGGGCCTTAGGCCCTCTGCACCCTTGATTTTGCATTAACTTATTTCCAATTCCTAAAAGGAATTCACAAATTAGGAAATGCAATACCATTCGCACATGTGGGCTTCCAGCCCCATAGGACCGAATGGAATCTCTTTCCCAAATAGCGAATCCCTAATAGCGATTGCAAGTTTTAAGAAATCGCTATTAAGGAATCGCTATTTTGTTACATTCCATTTTACATTACGTGAATAGCGATTTCTTAAAATTTTCTATTTAGGTAATGCAAAATGGAACTTTGATACATCTGACCCAAAATACTTCAAATAAGTGCATTGATCTAAAAAAAGACATAGGAAGCTTAAACAGGACAAGAAAAGCCTATGCTACAAGTACTTTCCTTGTTTTTTTGCATAACCTAGGAAGGACGTGATGGTGTAACTGGTCTTTATTTGATTCATTTCCATCAAATATTAATATGCTGCTTTATATGTAAGCAAGTCTCCACTTAGGAAAAGGGGCCTGAGGTACTTTTTTCTGTCTTCAAGGTAGAATTTGCAGAAAATAGTTGCATGCAAGGTAGATTAGGTGTTTCATTGTCACATGGGCATTTGATGTCTTTATGCGCCCACTCAGTGCCTGTTGGAAATGCAATCAAATGATGAAAAATGGAGAGACAAAATCTTTTTAAAAGAAATCTATGATATGAGTTTTGAACCCAACCAAAATAGCTCTGAAGTCCCTCGTGGGTGAAATGGGAAAAATAAACTGCAACCGTTGATCGTGTCTCCTCCCAGGAATAAGTTATTTGCCCACATTGTTCTTAAACCAATTGCTTCAATACTTTTTTGGGGAATCGTCCTACATCCTCGGGGGACTCCCACAAATGCATGTCATTGTCTCCAATAATTTGCAGTGACTTTCTAATCTTAGAGAGCCACGGTATCTCAAACATAAGGTCCAGCGACATGTAGTCCCTGATAATGTCCTGGGTTAATTTAACTTCATTTGTTGACCAGATTGGGTTCAAAGTTCATTAGTTTCACTTCTAAGGTCCTCCCTATGGGCCATAAACCTATGTAAGATGCATGATGGAACTCAGCTTTGATTTTGGGACCTCTATCACCCTTCTCTTGAATTTATCTTCTTGTTTTTGCAATATCTTATTGTCGTCCAGCCCCATACACCAGACCCAAATGTTGCAGCGGGAACTGTCTTGGCGTTGTATAATATTACCATATCTGGTATACATTTAGACTCAAGCTTGGTGGCAAATCTAAAGATTGCCTCATTATTCCTAGCCATATTGGCTACACAAATGTCTCCAAGTTTTTCCCACTCCCCATTTTTTGTAAGTCTAAGACCTAAAAAACAAACGTGCTTTGTGCTAGCGATCTTGCCACAACTTAGAGAAAACGGATAGGATATCCCTTTCTTGCTACTACATCATATTGTACAAGTATTTTCCTGATTTATCTTCAGGTCAATGTCTTCCATAATATCACTAAAAGAGAAAAGAATAAGAACTTGTAGGCTGGCAAGGGTTAGTACTAAGAAGGATGGCATTGTTGGCAAATAGCAAAGTAGGTATCGATCTAGCTGCTACTTTGGGGGAGTCAGTGGCAAGGCTTTGAAGTCGTTTATCAATGGTATTGCTGTAGATTTGAAAAAAGAAAAGGGGCCAGGGCACACCATTGTCCTCCCTACATATGTTAAAGGAGTCAGTTACTTCCCCCTGTATTCAGTACTGAACCTTTGCTGTACGTTTGCTATATATATAGGCAAGTAGTGCAACTATGTCACTTGTGCCCCCCAAGGCGGACATGCATCTACATAGCTTAATATGGTTGACCAAGTTAGATGCACTACTTAGGTCCATGAAACACATATACAAAGTGCCAGACCTAGCTTTTAGATATTTGCCAAAAATGAGATGTAAATTAAGGCATTGTTCCACAGTTCCTGCGCTCCTTCTAAAAACATAATGTACACCGGAGAGTATGTTGTTGGCTTCGGCCCAATCCTCTATTCCAGGGGTTCCCAATCTTTTGACTTCTGAGGGAACCCACTTTATCAGTACTGGAACCCGGGGACCCCCACATAATTATTATTGGAATTTGCAGACCCCTCAATGAGTCATTAGTGAAATGTGGGGACCTAATCTGTTAATATTATAACATTTTCTGAGCAGTCACGGACCCCCTGAGGAGGCTTTGCAGACCCCCATGGGTCCCCGGACCACAGGTTGGAAACCACTGCCCTGGTCTCTCCAATAATATCCTACCCAAAAAGTTGGCTGAGAAATCCAACAATGAGAGGGTTCTTTAACGTTCTGGATGCTGTCTGGAGCCTTTTTTGAATATTGGAATTATTGTTTACTTAGACCTGGAACATGGAATATGCCCCTGCCCCTGCATTATATACTTGAGTGAGCAGGGGCAGCCATAGGTCCGGAGGTTGCATACATACATCTATGGGTACTCCATCTAAGCTGGGAGCTTTCCCCTGGACTGACTTGGCTGGTGCTCTCTGGACTTCCTCTATGTTAAATTTCATTTCAAGTGAGTTGTATTATAAGGAGGGCAGCCTTCTAAATTTGACTCAGAAGAGGGTGCGAAAATTGAAGTAAAATCATCCACAAAGACATCTGCCCTTATAGAATTTTCTAGGTTCGGACCAGTATGATTATTTAGAATGGTGGCATTTATGGTCTTCCAAAAAAGATTATTCTCCTTTGTATCAGCGGCTTGTATGAGACTAGCCCATGCTGTGTAATGTAAATTCTTCTTTTTCATCTTAATAGCCTGTTTGTATTTCATTATGCTGTTTAAAATGGCAACCCAATCCCTTGGACACACATGTAGGTGTTGAATTAATTCCCTACGTGCCTTGGTGCAATGACTATTCACCACCCATAGGCCTTTCAGTATTGGCCCGGACCACTATATTAAATTTTTGTTTGACTGATTTCGAAATCTGACTGTGTGCATTTATAGACATGGTAGGTTCAGCCTTGGCCTCTAAACAAGAATAAAAATGGCTTATGCTACCCTCAGTAGTTCACCCATGAATTGATCACTCACCCATTTGATCTGTACCGATTTCTGCCCTACTAGGTAATTGTAATCAATAACTTCCTTGTTAATATTCATGGGGGAGGGCAACGTAAGCGACATCATAAGAGGATTGTCGTCACTAACGCAGTTTTTACCTAACTCAAGACACTCATTGTCTCGACCTACTGGGATTTGCACTTGTAACCAGGGGTCAAACACAGGTCTCCGGATAGTCCACAGAGCCACTATGCCCAGCATCATTTGGCACATCTGAAGCAAAAGCGCCTGTGTGGAAAGGCCCTGGTTTCTCAACAAAGTGCTTTCTCTGGTTCCTAGCTTAGCTAAGTGAAGAAGCAACATGCAGCCATCAAGACTTCTCCTTCTCTAGAGCTGGCGGGCTTTCCTATTGATACTCTATTTCTGATTATGTTTTGTTTATGAGGTGGGAAGGGTATAAACTGTGGAGAAAAACATAATCAGATTACATTATATTTAGGTTTAGGATTTCAGGACAAAAGACCTGTTGTCAGCTTAGTAAGAACTTAGAGTGGGCTTAAAGCCTGTCCATTGCTTACCACTGATCGGCGCAGTCACTCTCATTTGCTTGCTTCTTATTTGATGGCTTGCCTTGTCCATTTTGTCTATGTCCCTCTTCTGGTGCATAACCTCTTTACTGGTGTCCTTCCACTGCTCACTTTTAGGGAACTACTTGTTCCATAAGAGTGCATATCTCTCTCTCTCTCTCTCTCTCTCTCTCTCTCTCTCTCTCTCTCTCTCTCTCTCTCTCTCTCTCTCTCTCTCTCTCTCTCTCTCTCTCTCTCGTTTTCATTAAGCACTCCACAAGTGCCTGTGTTTTCCTGCTGTCTCTCCTGTAAGTTTCTCCCCCTCCTCCTGTTTTCTGTTGCTTTCTCTCCCGTCAGTGTGCGTCTCTCCCCCAGCATTGCTCTGTTTCTCAGTCGTCTGATTCTCCCCCTCCACCCCTCACTTCATGTTGCTCTCTCCCGTCAGTGTTCTGTGGTGTCCTCTCATGCTTATACCCCTCTTCACTGCCATCTGTGTGCTGCTTTTTCACTTCCTCTCCCCACCTGCTCCTCCATTACCCCACACTCGTGAACACCATTTCTGGGGAGTTTTATTTACCAATTCAAGTGGTAAGTACAAAATTAAAGCAAACGGCCCCTTGTCATGCATCATGTGTTCTAATGCACTGTGCGTCACATGAATGCCATTGTGCCTTTTTCTTTATTTGACGATGCTGCACAGTATCCCAATACCGTACGCACTGGCAAAAGCGATTGGCATTGGCAACTGGTCCCAAAGGCGAGACCTACTGGTGTTTGCCAATGCTTGTTATGTGAAGGAGTTGTCTTGAAATTCCTTCTCCCATTTTCAGTCCTTGCAGTTCCAGAGGGAAGGCTTGCACTCAAGTGCAGGATAACTGAGGAAGGTGAGGTGCTCCAATAACTTTAGAATAATCTACCTGACCATTAAAAGCTCATTAATCCATGCCTTTCCTTGGATGATGCACTCGATGTCATCTGCATGTATGAATGCACGGATGATTATATAGTGCAAACCAAGCTATGGAAAACAGCGGAGCACTGTCTGTTCCATGAGGGGTTGGGAGACAATCGTAATCATGTACATCAAGTGGGGATTACACAAATACATTTTATACCCATTCCATTTCACATTTTGTAGGCACAGGGAGGTTGAGTGATTTGCCCAGAATTGCAGGATGTTGAGTTCACCCTCCCCAGATTCCAAAAGCGGCAGCTCCAGCCACTAGACTCCACCCCTGCTTTATTTTGGCCAATTGAGTGCGTCCAGCGCCAGCATCGTGTTGTTTACTGTAGCGGAGCATACCAAACAGGAGGTGCTGTGCACAGAACAAGGGTTCTTCGCTAATCCTCAATTGGCAACAGATTCCTGTAGGCTGGCCCATATAGGTGTATGTGCCCTCTTTCCAAGCCAGTCAAGGCCCATGCCCCTGCGCCTGGGCTATTAGGCAACCTCAGTGTCCCTGCAGGTGACAGAGGCATACCGCGTGCCCCTGTATGTATCTGTGCCTACTAGGTAGGCGTCAAGGCGCTGTATACAAGGCTTGGACTCAAACCCACCTGTCGCCTACACCGATTACTTGCTCTTGTGACAGACATCTTGCACCTCTTTATGGGCCCTGGCTCAGTACACCTGACCCCACGCCTCAGTGCAGGGGCCTAGCTTGGTAGGTAGGATTGGGGGGGGGGGTGAGCTTCATATGCACATCATGGTAAGATTTATGGCATGCGTTGGCTTAAGAGCAGTGGGAAGGGAGAGCAGTGCAAATTGTTAAGGTCACTTAAAACACGTTCTGAAATAATGAACAGTTTCACGAACTTGAAAACAGAGGCGAGGGAGTGTGTGTATATTTTTGTCTGTGTGTGTAAAACTCCCAGGTGAAATCCGACAGACACCTCGCCACACCCGACCGAAAGCACCTGCGCCAACTATTTACCAGAGAATACTTTTATCTGGGGGTGTAACATCCCAAACACCCCGCGGAAACCACGCCCCTACCCCAGTGATTCCTGCCCGGGCCGCGTACACGGTCTTCCCGTAACCTGAAGCCCACGAAGGCCGCGCATCAAAGCCTTTGCCATGCTGGGGCAGTGCAGAGCCCTCGGGCTTCGCAGGTCCACGCTTGCAGCCCACCTTGGCTTTTTGCATTTTTGGACGGAACAGTCTTCAAATGTATACTGGATAAAAAGGGGCTGCAAATCCCAACATGCAACTCGGTGCTCCACTCCCTTCCCCGGTCCCCAGTCGGGTACATTCTGAAGCCACTGTACCTGCTGGCGTCAGGCACGTCCTGTGCCCGGTATATCAGGATCAATCTCCCAGAACAGGCAGGGCCTCTACGCCCTGAACCAGCCGCACGCGAGTTCCATTGTCCGCTAAACTGTCATTGCCTATAGCGCCTCCCCCCACTGCAAGCTGCCGAAGCGCATTACGCATCTCAAACCTACCGTAGCCGTATCGCTGGCAGGCGGAGATGGTGTAATGAGACCTGTTCCACCGAAACTGCCAAGGTCGTGGTTGGTACTTACTGAATGTATATTTTGGCTAATTGTTGGGTACATGTGATTTCAGTCGGGTGTGGGGAGGTGTCAGTACGATTTCACCAGGATTTGTTTTTGCATAAAAACAGACAAAAACGCACACACACACTCTATCCCTCTCTGATTCGAAAGTCTTTAAAATGTTGGTTATTTTACAAAATGTTGTGTTTTCTCTCGCTTACTACCCCTGTCAATCCACATTAGCCTCCCTTTCCACTGCCCCTTCACCCCTCTCATGTGCCCTGCTTCTTGTTGGGAAACATGAAGTTTACGCCCCCCCCCCGAGCCGTGGGTTGGCCATTGACTCTGGCGTGGGACCGCGCCCGTTACCACTAAGCCTGCTTTGCTGAGTCCCAAACTCTGCTGCTCGGCCGAGAGAGAGGCAGTTGGGTCAGAAGGAAGCTGCTGTGCTTTTACTAAGCTACTACTTGATATCAGGACTTTGTCCCATCAGTTAGGCGCCCTCTTGTGGTATGCGGCGGCTCTGCACATTCTTGCTGCTTGCCACTGAATGCACAGCGGGATGCGCGCAGCCAGCTGTACTGATGCGTCCTAGCCCTGAGCCCCGCTGCTCATGCTGACTCCCTGATCATCCACACTACACACGAGGGCTCTGGGAGCGGTTCTCAGAAGTAAATGTTCATAGCTTGCTTTCTATGTAACACTTACTTTCTTCTGTAATTACTAAGTAGTCCAAATATTGGGCAGGTCTATCACCCTATCATCTCAGTTCATTGACCCCAGAAGGATGAAAACTTGAGTTGGCCTTACCGGATTCGACCCATAACCTGCAGATGCCAATAGCAAGCTTTTTGTAATTTGTTAATCTGTCTGAGAGTAGAACAGTCACTTGTGCTGTGGAGAATATGCCACCTGAGGACATAGTTCAGTTTTTCCGACTAGTTATACTCCGACCCCTCATAAGTTATTTTTTGCCTCCTGGTTCATTTCTGCGATCTATCTCCAACTCTTCTACGACCGGAAAAGGGTTTCATGAGATCTTACAGAACTCATCACTTGCAGCCACTCCTTCTCCACTGACCTCTGCTGTGATCACTGACAGTTTATTCTAGTTTCACATTCTTTTTTATTTTTTATTTTAAGTGCGTTTTATTGAAATGATGCTCATACATATTAACAAGGTAACTGAATACTAGTGAATATGTGACTGATAATACAAAAATGATACAGGTTACATCCGTAGGGGTCAACAAATAAACTCATTGTAAATGAATGGGCTAAGGATTCAATTAAACAGTACAAGTTAGTGACAGAAAGAAAGAAGAGCGAGAACAGAGAACAATGTAAGACTGAATGAAAGACTGAAATGGAAGTTTAGACATTTTCACATTCTCGAGTTTCACAACTATAACACGCGAAGGTTTATGCTTCGCATGAAGTGCAGTACAACAATATATACACATTCTGTAAATGTGTTTGGCAGTGCCTCGAAGCTTGTCTTGTTTTCCTGCTTCTTCTGCTGCTGCTAACGTTGTGCTCACAAATCCAGAGGTTTGCCCTTCCTTTCCTAGCTGTGTTCATGGACAGTCTGACTAAATATAAAAAGAAAAACATGAACAGGATCAGGGCACTCCTCAAACAATAATGCGGCAGAAATATGATGAAGTTACTGGGAATGTTTTTATTCCTTTTTGAAGATGGAGAAGAGAATTGTCCAGTGAATAGAAATGTTCATAGACGATACAACAGAAATCAGCCAACACGTGTTTCGTCCTATCGGACTTCCTCAAGGCTCTGAGACTTATGATAAAAACCAATAGAGTCCGGGAAAGCCTTCCATCAGATTTATCAGCAAGGTTGTTGCTAAAATCTAGGAGAGCAGAGAGTTACAGTACACGTGATAAATGGTGTCGAAAGAAGTTGGTGAATTGCTCCAAAATGTAGACAGAAAAACGTTCAGTTTAACCCCGTAGGTGTAAGGGAAAAACACTCTGAATTTGTATCTGGGCATATATCTGAAAAATGAAGTAAACCCGTCCTAAGTGCCGGAGCGGGTGAGTATCCAGCGTTGCACGGTTGCTGGGAGCGCGTGGTAACGCTTAAAGGCATGTAGGCAAGTTAAATATAAACACTAATGGAGCTGGAACAGTTTTCAGAGTAGGTGTGCTGCCATTAATGTGACACAGAAGTCACTGAGATTGTAAAAAATCCAAGTCACTCAAAGAACAAGTGTAGGAAATCAGACATGCCCATTCAACAACAGAGCGATAAGGAGGTGGTGTGTGTCTAGTGCTGCATTTGGCAGCACATGGTCTAAAATATATGACTACATCATATTGTGGTAGGGTACTACTGTAGGAAAGTGCCCCTTTTGAACCAGACAGGTCATCCCTATACCTTTTGTTCTAAATGCTGTTGGCTAGGACTCTGGAAGTGCACTGGACCCTGCTAACCAGACCCAAGTGCCACTGCTCTCTCCCTAAATTGGTGTATGTGAATAGGCAACCCCATTTGGCAGGTACTTTACACCCCCTTATAAGTCCTTAATATGTGGCGCCCAGGGCATGGGTGTTAAAGGAGTCACCAGGGCCTGAAGCACTGTTTGTGCCACCCTGAGTGGCCCAAGTAAACTAATGACAGCAGGCCTGCCATTGCAGACTGTGGGAGCAGTGCAAATTGCTCAAACTCAACTGTGCTCACACCATGTGTGGCACAGTCCAAGCACTATCTTTAATATAGGTCAGTCACCCCCTAAGGGAGGCATCCTGAGCCCAGAAGGCAGCGTAATTTGCAAAGGTGTAGACATATAAATGCAAGCTTATATGTCCCGATAGTGACCTTTTCCATTAAAGGCTACTATAAGTGAATGACAATCAATAGGATAACATGGGCTGGCACTCAGGCAAAGCAGAGATCACCAGCTCCATTATGGTACTACGGAAATGGGTCATGTTTGGTATCAAACAACATGCCTTCTCACACCTGACAGGAATCTCATGTTGAGGGCGATATGGCATGGACCCAGAGAGCAACCTTAGAAGTTGCTCACCGAGTTGCCCCAGTTTTCCTGTCCTCTGGCTTGCAGCTTGTAGCTGCTGCCACCAAGACAGGATTCTGACCCCCTGGGCAGAAGTGTGAACACTCCCAGGAGTCAGGAAAATGACTTGGATGGGAAGGAGCTCAAACCTCCCTTCCTCCCAGGAAGGCTAATTAATTGGCACTTCAAGATAGTGAGACTCCAAGGGCACACTGCCTCTGATATGCAAGCAGGCTTTCCCCCAGTGGCTGACAAAGCCATCTTCCTGCCACCAGGCTCATTTGTACCCAAGCAGGTGGAAAAATTAGTTGGTCAGAGGCGTGCGCCCCCAGAAAGCTAGCCACAACTCTTGGGTGGGCAGCCCGGTCTGTATAGCCAAGGAAGACTTCTGCCATCTTGAACAGTGCCACGATAGAGGGTTCTGGGTAGAAAATGTGCCATACCCCAGAGGATGTGGTTACCTCAGGGTGGATTAATCGCTGGGGCTAGTGGCGCATTGGCTGCTTCCATTTACACCTCTAGTATCCCTAAATGTAATATTTAAAGGGCTCCCCTGGCCCCAGAACCTTAGATCTACAACAACTTGTGAAGAAAGGACAAGAGAAGACCTGCATCAACGACAACAGGAACCTGCACAAACCCAAGGTGTTGGAAAATGGCCTCTCAACTTTATGGCTTCCTCCTCTTCTTTTTCTTACCTCATTTTTGCTGGCTTTAGGACTCTGAACACTTTAACACTGCTAACCAGTGCTAAAGTGCATGTGCTTGCTCCCTAAAAACATAGTCATATTGGCTCATACCCAATAGGCATATTTAATGTACTTGTAAGTCCCTAGGGAAAGTGCACTACATGTGCTAGGGCCTGTACATTAAATGCTACTAGTGGGCCTGCAGCACTGATTGTGCCACCCACATAAGTAGCCCCTTAACCATGTCCCAGGCCTGCCATTGCAAGGCCTGTGTGTGCAGTTTCACTGCCATTTAAAAGTACTTGCCAAGCCTTAAACTTCCCTTTTTCTACATATAAGTCACCCCTAAAGTAGACCCTAGGTAACACATAGTGCAGGGTGCCATGTAGGTAAAAGGCAGGACATGTACATATGGGTTTTAGATGTCCTGGTAGTAAAAACTACTAAATTTGTTTTCCACTACTGTGAGGCCTGCTCCTTTCATAGACTAGCATTAGGACTGCCCTCGTATACGTTTTGAGTGGTAGTTTCTGATCTGAAAGGGGTAACCATATTTAGTATGGCTAGAATGGTAATTGGAGATGCTGCTTATTGGTGAGGTTGGATTTAATACTACTATTTTAGAAATGCCACTTTTAGAAAGAGAGCATTTCTCTGCACTTAAAACCATCTGTGCCTTACAGCCTGTCTCCAATCAATGTCTGGTCTGTGCTGGTTTCCAGCTCCATTTTGCATTTCACCCAGACAACCACAAACACAAGACACTCAGTCACATCTGCATTCATCTGCATTGTGAATGAGTCTTCTTGGGCTGGAAGGGTGGAGGGTCTGACACTTACATTTCAAAAGGCCAGTGGACTGCCCTCACACAATGGACTGATAACCCTCCACTTGGACCCTGACAGATGAGACTGGGCCGAAAGGGGAACCTGTGCATTTCAAAACTACTCCTTGAAGTCTCCCCCACTTAAAGGCATAAACTGGGTCTCTGACCCCCTCAACTCAGACACTTCTGGACCTACACCTGCACTCTGTCAGAGGAACTGCCTGGCTGCCCAAAGGACTCACCTGGACTGCTTTGCTGGAAAGTCCTGCTGCCCTGCTGGCCTCTGACTTTGCTGGGAGGACTCTGCCTTCCCCAAAAGTGCTCTCCAAGGGCTTGGATTGAGGGTGTCTCCTGTTTCTGAAGTTTCAGGGCCAATAAAGACTTCACCTCTTCAAGAAATTTCTTGAGCCTCGAAAATCATCGCATTGCCTGCTGAAAGCAACGCGGAGCGTACTTTGCGATCAAGAAGTCACCGCACAGCTGACCGGAATGACGCAGCCCGACTGGAAATTCAACGCAGCGCGTACCTTGAGACAGAAGATTCAACGCATCGCCTACCGGATCGACGCAGCATCTGTGCCTTATTCCAGCACGTCAAGGATTTTTAGCGCATCGTCCCTGGGCGTCAAAATATCCCTGCATCAGTGAGGAACCAAGACTGCATGACGAAAAACGACGCAAACCCCTTGCAGCGGTAAAAGAAACAACGCATTGCCTGTTCCGCGTCGGAAAATTCGACGCAACACCTTATTTTTCCACGCATCTCCTCCTCAGTGGTCTCGGTGCATCATTATTTTTGACGCATCCCAGGGACTGTGTGTTACAAAGAGTCAACTGTGTATTTCTCAGGGTTGAGACTCTTTTAAACCTTTTAAGAGCGATATTTCAACTTGTGCTTTTTTTTTTACCTTAGTCTATTCAGATAAATATTATCTATTTTTCTAAAGCGTTGTGGTGTATTTTTGTGGTGTTTTCACTGTGTTACTGTATGATTTATTGCACAAATAATTTACACATTGCCTTCTAAGTTAAGCCTGACTGCTCAGTGCCAAGCTACTAGAGGGTGGGCACAGGATAATTTGGATTGTGTTGTGACTACCCTGACAAGGATTGTGGTCCCTACTTGGACAAGGGTGTATACCTCTGCCCACTAGAGACCCCATTTCTAACACAAGTCATGATACCTTGAACCTGTAGCAACCTCCCTGGAACTGATCGACTGCAGCTCGTCCTAGACCAAAAACAATTTCCCCAGCAAGAGGGAACCCTTTGTGAGCCAAAGGCAAGACCAGACTCCCTTGGACTAGTGGCACTAGTCCCCTTCCCACTGCAGGTAAAAAAGCACCTACCTGAAACCGAAAAAGTGCTGGCCATCAGGCCCTCCGAGGGATCACCCAAAAGTAGGTAGTCCAGTGTATTGCAATAAGTGTAGTCCAGCTCTTCACCAAGTTACAGCCGGCCTGTACCTTCTCCCTGGGACTTCCACCTTACCACTGTACAGGCTTGTTGGTGGCCAGTCTGGTCATCACCACCTTTATTCGACACTGCAACCAGAGGGCACACTGAAACATCGGCATCCGACATCACCAGCGGCTCCATTGTCCAGTTTGTGTATCTGTTTCCCCGCATGCACCAGCTCATTGGTAAAGCCAGCAACTGTAGCTCCTGTTAAGCATTATGGATAGCCAAATACAGCCTTGGACCTGAGATGCCTGAGCTAGGTAGAGTTGTTCTGCCTGGTGATCCCTGGTCCAGTGCCCCACACAAGCTTAATTCCCAGTGGGCTCCCATGAACTCTACCTGCAAGTGACCAAATGTCAGAAGTACCATTTTTCAGCCAAGTCACATCTGTACCTGAGCCCCTCGACCCAGGCAAAATTGGTCTGACTGTCACTGCTTGGATTTGGGACCTGCACAACCTTAACTACCAGTGGGTTCCTCTGAATTTACCCCTCAAGTGACCAAGTGTCACTAGTGATTTTCCCCATTGATCGCAATGGTAAACGTTTGAAAACTTGAACTGTATTGAATTATTTTTTCTTTGAAAATCCATAACTCAGGTTATACGTATCTGACCTACTTTGTTTTGGTGTCAAAATTAATATAAAAATAATCTGCTTTATTTTTATAAATTGGTGTCAGGTTTCTTTCAAATCATGTCAATTACTCATCGTCAATGTTGGAACTCTGAAATGCTTAACACATGTTTCACTAGTAAAGCCTGACTGCTCTTTGCCGTACTATCAGGACTCAGCTAAGATTTTATTAGTGTGAATCCTAAGGACCATCTTTGGGGTATTGTGAGAGTATTACATAGAAGCCTGACCACCGCTGCTGCATAATACTCCACTTTCCTGCAACTACCATTGACAGAGTGGACATATACCTTTGAAATGGCCACTATGTCTGCATCAGACATGCTGTTTTACTGCTAAATCCATATAGTACACAAAACAATAATATTTGAAAGGTTTCGGAGTATATTTAGCAATTATGCATTACACAAGTAAACTGTTTTGGTCTGTTAAGATCCATTTTAAATCTTTTTTTCCATTGCACTTCAGAATTTTTAAAAAATGTATCCCACGTCTACTTTGCATCCTGGTGATATATGTTGAAATACTTATGTAGTTAATTTAATATTATTTGTATTCTGTTGTGTGTTAAAATATGTGAAGGGGCATGGCCAAGCCCGCAAAGATGGTGGACGTGTGATCACAGTGCTCTCCACCCGTCCGCGCACTGATGTGGGATCCACACCCTCTCCGGGACCCCTCTGTACCATCATAGGAGCCACCATTAGACACCTGACGGGGCCCTCCCAGTGAGCCCCCACACACATGGATTGGAGAGCTGGTCTGAGGGCTTGACTGAATGGCGTGCCCAGCCTCTCGGCTCTTCTGTGGCCTCCCAAGGGGGAGACACATCTCTCAGTGAAATACTGGGGTTCTTCTGCCCCACTGTAGCTGATGCCTCCCCTCCCCCACAGCACCACCATAGACAGAGCCTGGAGATGGAGTGCACTGGTGCCTCAGCAGCTGCTGGCCATATTCATGGCACAAGGCCTTGGGCCTCGGGCCTACACGCTGTTCCTGGCCTAGACCCACAAGTGCTTCTGGCTGTCAGATTCCCCATAGCTGGTCATGAACAACAGTGTACGAGTGCTCCAGCAGTACCCCCCAGATGTTTGGTGGTGCCCTTCTATGGTCCCTGGCCATGTTGAGGTGCAGGTTGTTTGGAGCCTGCCTGATGAGAACCCAATGGCCAGTCTAGCCTCTGCACGAGTTAGGGGACCACCCTTTACTACAACTGGCATCATCAGCATTAGCAGCCACAGCTAACAGCACCTGGCCTCTCACTGCCCCCTGCGAGCCCCACATACACCCTGACTGGTTCTTCCTGGTCATGGACCGTGGAGGCACTGCTCACATAGCTTCACATAACTTTTAGATTCTGCTGTGAAGAATATGGTGTGACTGTGCAACCTCACCATGTACTACACTTACCAACCCCTTTTGGACCCTTGGGTTTCGTTTGTCAAACTTTCAGCTTGACCCTGGTAGGCTGTGGCTCTGAGCATCACGCTTACACAATGAAACAAGGGTAAAGTATTTAAACAGAACCAAAACAATTGAAGAACTCGACAAGACGCCAAAAAAATCTGACACTAAATTAAAAAATAGACTGTATTTTTAGATAGACAATGAAAAAGATCCACCAGAGGTTTCCAGAGATATCGAATTGAAAAGGTATAGTACATAAGGTTATTTCACTCAACTGCGAACAAAAATCTGCAAATTCAGCCAATTTGACACTTATGAACTTTTTCACCAAAACGTTTGGGCTGGTTGGAATGCGATCACTTTAGGCAACCAGCTCCAGTAAGGAGCCAGTCAGTGGGACCAGCAAGGACCTCATAAGCAGTTACCTCAGCAGGTGAAGCTGTTTTCAGTCAGTTTCAGACACCTTTATCCTTGTTTTCCTGTGGATGTAGTCCTGATGAAAGAGGTGAAGGATGTTGAAAATAAAATACTCAAAGGATGCTGTGAATGTGATGTGGTCCACGAGGATCTTGATGCAACTACTCCTCGGTCCATGGAGGTAGTGAAGTGGTCCTGGTGTGGGCGTGACTAGCCTTATATTTCTTTTATATTATTATTTATAAGGTGTCACATATAGGGTAATCATCAATTACCCTTAGAGGTCGACATGAATCTTTGGACTCAGATAGGAGTGTGATAACGTTACAAACAACATCAAACAACAATTCAAAACATTTTCAAATAATAGCACTTGAATATAGAGTCATTACATTTCAGCCAGCAATACCCATGTGCCCATTATTCACCACACCAGTTTAGTAAAGTTCAAAATATTCATTACCCTTGAATAACAATGCTAAAGTCACGTAAATCATATGTAGAACCAAGTGATACAAATAAAGAAACAACACAGGCGGACCAAAACTCCTAAAGAACTTTAATCTTATTAAAGCAGTGGTTTCCAACCTTTTGACTTCTGTGGACCCCCACTTTATTGTTACTGGAGCCCAGGGACCCCCACTGAATCATTATTGGAATCCAGGGAGCCCCACTTAATCATTAATGAAAGCTGGGAACCTAATCTTTTATTTAATTTTGTAAGCAGTTATGGACCCCCTGAGGAGGCTTTGTGGACCTCCAGGAGTCCCCGTACCACAGGTTGGGAACCACTGAACTAAAGCGTTTAACATCAGACACTCAAGAATAACGACATCAAACAACAATAAAAGAATAGGAATGATAGAAACTGAATACATTTAGTAAACACGGATGAATCAATAACAATTCAATTTTATTGGGACGAATTTTGAATATGACATCTTTCACTATTCACCAATTAGAAGTGCACTGAAGACTTTTGTTCCTGGGTACACATTATCTCATCCCAGGAAGAGTAAATGCTACAAGCAAAAGAACATAACTTTTCCACAATATGCGAATTACGCAGGATGTTGAATAACTATCTGCCTAATACATTTGAGATGTTTATGAAAGGTCAGCAAACAAATGAACAATGAACACTGAGGCCCTTATTATGAGTGTGGCGGTCTTACCGCCTGGTCCCGAAGATAAAGACCGCCGCTTTACGAGTTTTGCGGTTTGGCCGAAGACAAACTGCCACAACTCCGCCAGTCTCGCCAGTGCGGTCGGATCTCCGTTGCTGGCAGTGAGCATCTCTGGGCCGGCAGCATACGGAAGACCACCAGCCGTATTATGAGGCAGCAAACCGCCAGGCTTTTCGCGGTGGTCCCCCGTCACAAAAACCCTAGCAGTAACACACCCGGCGACAGGAATCCCCATTCCTGTCGTCAGCACACACACCCCCACAAGTCCACACGCATACATACAAACACCCCCACTAGCTCGCACACAGACACGCACCCCCACTTGCTTGCATGAATACGCACCCCCTCCGCATTCCTACACACTCACACACCCTCTGCATACATACACACCCCCACCCTCTGCATACATGCTCACACACCCCACGCACGCTTACAGTCACACACATATGCATGCACACCCATTCCGACACACATGCTCGCCCACATACATGCACACACTTCACACATGCACCTATCACACCCCCCACCCCCCTTTGATCTGTCCACCTACCTGTCTGGGCTGCATAGCAGCCCACGTCCAGTTGGTCGTCCGAGAGGTGGTGGATGTTGGTGGTTCCACTGCCAATGGCGCACCACAGTGCAAGGACCGCCGTGCCATATTACTTCTCGTAATATGGCGGGTGCAGTGCTTGCAGTGTGGTGTTGGGGGCCCTGGACCGGCCTCTCACCCGCCGTCAGTCAGGCTGACGGCATCAAATTTCTGCCTGTTTATGGGCAGAAATCTGTAGGTGACTCGTAATAGAGCGGTCTTAAGACTGCCAACACTGGCGGTCTTTTGGCGCCCGCTTCGACGGCGGTCTTCGCAAAAGACTGCTGATGTCGAAATGAGCACCTGAGTTTCCAGAAACTGCTGAGACAGAGACATTGCACAGGCATTTAAACCTAAAATGAACTTTAGGCATGTTCATGTAGGCCTACAATTATTAATACAACTCACATTTATACCTAATAGTCATTTAATTCAATCACATTATTGTTCATATTAATTCATATTAATGAATAACAAAACATTTCTACATTAAACATTAATATTTTCCATCTACATGTATTGTTTATGGTGTCTGCCACTTTTGCCATTTTACATGATGCACATTTTAAAAACACATTTTACTCTATTAATTAGTACTTTACTACTTCAAAATGTTATTGATTAACTTGCTCTCTAACACTGGACACAGGACTGGCATCCCTCAAGCTCCTCTCAATGCTGGCAAAAGTCCAGTCGCCAATTGACTACTGGTTGCCCAGTATCTCTGTCACAGGACAATCTTTCCTGGGTCACTACCTTGTGGCTGGGTGGTCCCAGCTGCACTCAAGCGACACTCACAGGCTCAGCGAACTTGGGTGCAACTTTGTCCATCGGGTACTGGTTCCTGGTGCCTCACAGCAGCAGTTGGGAGCTGGTTCAACATTTTAGGCTACCAGCTTGCCTCAGCAGGCTTCTCAGCTGCTGTGACGCTGTGCTGTGATCAGGAGGTAAGCTCATTAATCCTTGAAGTCTCTTGACTTTGGTTGGGCTTCGAAGGTGACTCCTCCTCGAGCCGGACACAGCAGGCACAGTTCTTCGCCTTTGCTAGACACCAGACCCAGCTGATTGGTCCCTTTAAACAATGCAGACCAATCAGGCGTTCTGACTTTTCCCAGGCTATGAAGCCTTCCTGCTTAGTGGTTCCGCCTCCCAGTAGGGGTTTGTTGCGGGCCCCTCACGGGTCTGGCTGCTCCTCTCTGGCCTGCGTGTTAACCCCTCTGAGAGAGGCAAGTGCCCCGCGAGGGCCCTGGCCTCTAGCATGCTCCCAGCCTTCCCTTGTGATAACACATGAGTCTCTGATCGTGCAAAATGGCAAGTTTTATTCACATAACAGGATCAAACATACCGGTTCAAAATTATACCCCAAGCATAAAACAACATTATTGCCATAATTGTCTGTAGACCCAGTTCAGTCCAGACAGCACCTCCTGACAGCACCCTGAGCGAATGCTCCATTTCAGCAGGGGTTTACAAAATCCTTTGACCTCTAGTCCACACCTTGCTGCCCAACAGTTGTGGGTGGCCCTTGTGCCTAACCCAGGCTGCAAGTGCCGTGTCCGCCCTCTGCTGACTCCTTGCTGACTAATAGCCTTCTCCCCTGCCATGAGACATCCTAGGGGCATGCACTTAAGCAGCTCATCCTTTGGCTATGGGCTCCCTCTGCGGTCCCTCCATGCTGTCTCCACCACGCTGCCTGCAGTTCCTCAACCTCAGGCAGCTCCCCCTCCTGTTACCCCTGATTATTTAGTTGATGCCCAGCAGCTGAATAACCCTCCCCCCCCCCCAATGTTGAGGAGGAACAGGCTCATGCCTACAGTCATCAAGTGTACCTCGTTCAGTTCGTAATATTGTTGTATTTTGAGGTTGATGAGCCCATGCCTCAAAAAACCCCACCCTTTGGCCCTGCACACCTTTGACATGGTAATATTCAACTTCTTCCTGGACCTTTCTATTGCTGTGTAATCCAGTGCTCCCCACCATCTGAATCAAGGTATGATCTCGGACCATATCGGCTCCACTGGTCTAGTGAGCCTGGCTACCGCTGTCAGTCCAGCTGTGATGTCCCCGATTGAGCCCCAGGTCACATAATCCATCATCTGCAGCACAATCTACAAATTTCAACAACAAAAAAAATGTTTCTTGCTCAGACGGTTCAAAGGTTACAAGAAATGCAGTGACACGTCTTGCTGCAAAGTGAAAGGACCTTTCTAAAGGTTGACTGGTCACCTTTCTTTGCTTATTGCCATATTTGGATGTTAAACTAGTACTAATGAGGTGCAACCACTGCCTAGACAGGTTACCAAATTTAGAAATGATGAAATGATGGAGCAATGCTATTACAAAATGTGCTGCAATATGCCGCATAATTTGGCTTTTTTTTGCTGCATATTTAACTTAACTCTGCATCATAACTTGGCCCTGTTCTGCCGCACAATTCGAGTGGCCCTGACTTAAGGCCAGAACATGCCCTCTTTCTATAACTCTCACTCTTGTGTCCTAATTCTCACCTTCACACACAAACCCTCAATCTGGTGCCCTCTCGCTCTCTCTCTCTTGGTCACTCTCTCTCCCTGAAGTTGCCCTGAGCGTGCTTCCTTTTAGATTCACAATAGTGAACACACTGACTGTGGACAGCAATTTTCTCTCGCACACAAACAGCCCTAACAAGAACCACGCATCAGGAGTTAGACTAACACATTTTAGTGTTGTAGTCTGCAACACAGTACTAAAATGCAAAGTCACGCATTTGTGCCTCCTTGACACCATCAGTGCTCACTCAGAGCAGACAGGCACAAGCGGAAGGGGAAGCGCCACCCAAGTACTCATGAGCAAGCAGGCTGCTCTGGCACCATGTACGACTGCACTAGTGCACACACTCACGGTGCAAAAGTAGGTTTTCATAAATGCCAGGTCAAGCGTGTGGGCCATGCCGACTGGCTGGCTGCAGCATTCATTACTATCGCAGCTGCTGACACACAACCTGGGCCAGGCCGTCCACGGCGGTAGTCAAATGACTGCAACAAACACTTCTGTTGTGTGTCTGTTTGCAGACACTGTCTCTCTGAGGCAAGATCTTGAGAGATGATCATTAAATAGCAGCAACTGAGAAATCTGCGCCAGCGCCTCTAACTCAGGTCTGGACTGTGTGAATCATAATTTTCATTACTAATTGACAATATTTAATTTACAGACTGAGCCTGTAGCTCACTGCTCACCAGGCTGGTGCTACGGCAAGCTGGGCTCAGGTACTCAGACTGTCAGTATGATATTATTGATTAGCAGCTGAGAGATCTGCGCTGCCGCCTCAGCCTGGTCAGTCGTCTCTGACGTTGACAGAGGCTGCCTTGAGGAGCCTGGCAGTAAGGGGCATATTTACAATGAACTGGGGCAGCGCCAAATTTTGCAGCGCCAAATTTGGCATTCGCCACACTGCGTCAGTTCTGAAATGCAGGGATGTGCTGGATTTACAAAAACACGACACACTACTGTGCGTTTGCCTAGCGCTGGAGCTAAATGTTGCTGCCAGCATCAGCGCAGGCATTCTTGCACCATAGTGCAAGCGTGTCTGCTTTGAAGGGAAGGATTGTTTGGGTAGGAAGGTGTCCCTTCCTGCACATAACCAATCTATAATGGTGATTTGGCACTTCTGTGTGTGTTGCAGAATACAGCACACAGAAGTACCAAATTGTCATTATTTAATGATTGTTTCCTTGATAACCTTCCTGCACATAAATAATCATTTGTGGCAATTTTTCTCTTTCTATGTGTGCTGCAGAATGCACAAACGAACAGAAATGAAAGCATTTCTCCTTGTTCCACCCTAAGATTTACAGATTTACAGCGTCAAAAGCAATGGGTGTTGGGGGGGAACGCCCACAGCAACACCCATTGCACACCCCTCTGACGTAGAAAACTGCGTAGAGGTAGCGCATATTTACAAGGCGGCGTTAAGCCAAAAAAAGTGGATTAGCGCAATCCTGTAAATATGCGTAATCTACATCGCCACCAGAGCATCACAAAAAGTAATGCTTCAGTGGCGGAATGGGGCTTGTAAGTATGCTCCTAGGTCCGGCTGGTGCAGGCTAAAGCGGAATGTTTCAATTTTCTCTCTGCTAGGGCCCCCAGTAATTGTTGCTGCTGACGGGCAACAGAACACCTGACCGACAAGTGTGTTTTAACTTTTATATGCACTTTATTGGTTGGTTTCTACTCATGAGCATCACATACTTGGCAGTTGAATGCCACCCGTAGGTGCACTTGAACCATGAAAATGTCACTCATAAGCAGTCTGAAAACTTGACAGCAATGACAGTCGGGTCCCATGCGGAAGCCTGGCCAGACCCACGTTAGTGGCCTTCCATTTCTGGTGCTTTGTAGCTGTTTTAAGATCTTAGAGTGTCGTGTTGCTCAAATGAGTCTCGTTTCTGATATCTGCGTGTTTCCATCGTCTTCGTTGCTCGATTTTGCTCGCGAGAAAGTCTCACTCACAGCCCTTAAAATGTCACTCATAATTACACTAAAATTATGAAAATGTCACGCATATCAATCAGAAACCTTGGCAGCTATGCAGGAGCCACCCCACAATGATAAGTAGAGGCGCAGATTCCAACGGGGCGAGAAGTGAGCCTGTCTGCGCCCAGGGATAGAACCCCACGGGGGTCAGCACCCCCCAGTGGAGGACCGGTCCAAGTGTGGAGGGGTGCAGATTCCAACGGGGCGAGAAGTGAGCCTGTCTGCGCCCAGGGATAGAACCCCACGGAGCTCAGCACCCCCCATAAGTGGAGGACCGGTCCAAGTGTGGAGGGGTGCAGATTGCATCGGGACCAGAAGTGAGCCTGTTTGCGCCCAGGGATAGAACCCCACGGAGCTCAGCACCCCCCATAAGTGGAGGACCGGTCCAAGTGTGGAGGGGTGCAGATTGCATCGGGACCAGAAGTGAGCCTGTTTGCGCCCAGGGATAGAACCCCCTCAGCACCCCCCATAAGTGGAGGACCGGTCCAGGTGTGGAGGGGTGCAGATTGCAACGGGGCGAGAAGTGAGCCTGTCTGCGCCCAGGGATAGAACCCGACGGGGGTCAGCACCCCCCAGTGGAGGACCGGTCCAAGTGTGGAGGGGTGCAGATTCCAACGGGGCGAGAAGTGAGCCTGTCTGCGCCCAGGGATAGAACCCCACGGAGCTCAGCACCCCCCATAAGTGGAGGACCGGTCCAAGTGTGGAGGGGTGCAGATTGCATCGGGACGAGAAGTGAGCCTGTTTGCGCCCAGGGATAGAACCCCCTCAGCACCCCCCATAAGTGGAGGACCGGTCCAGGTGTGGACAGGCGCAGACGCTACCCCAGGCCACATGAGAAATACCTTCAGCAAGGAGGGGCGATCAGTCTTGATGGATTCATTCCGCCTGGTCTTCTTTTACAGCCACAGCACAGGGTTTGCAGAAGAGTCAGAACATCCGTCGACCCCTTTTCCAAGACAGCGCGCGACCGAGAGACCTGTGAAGGAATGATTATTAAAGTTAACTACTGTTTTCCGAAACTCCGTGAGGGCAGCACGTGTGTGTAAATAATCATTCCCACGTACACTATCCAGATAACCCTCCGGCACGTCGATGAAACCAAGGTGATTACTGTGGCAAAGATGCTTTCAGAAAACACACATAACAGCGCCCAGTTCTCTCCAAGCCTTTAACCGCCTCCCCATGCAGAGTAATGAGTTATTATACTAGATAGACAAGTAAACAATAATTACTGCTGGTTTGCAGGGCTGCGCTGCCATTAATTAAAGCCACGAACTTGCATAGAAACATGGGAAAAAGAAAGTGGAATTGATTAGTTGAGGGCGAGTCTAACAGGGTTTGAAAGAGTGAGCACCAAGGAGTGCTCCTGTGGGAGCTATAAGAGAATGTCTGCGCTACGAAGCAAGAAAGCCAGGGTGAATGAGGAAGTGGGTTTGTGTGGGACCAGGTTATTGCGAGAATAGACTAGTTAGAGGGAGTGACAGAATGCAAAGACGAAAGAATTAACCAAGAAAGATACAGCTGATAGGGTGAAGTCTGAAGAGGACAAATATAAAGAGGGACATATGTGAAGGGAGCCATAGTGGGCTGGAAGGGAGTGAAAGGGAGACTGTGCGAGACAGAGAAGTGAAAAGGGAAAAGAGGTTAGTCATCGTACAACACAGTAAGTGATATACATTGTGTTACACAGTAGCCCGGGAGCAGTCACATATGAATGCCACCAATCATGTACAGCAGAGCTTTCCGCCTTGTCATCTGTATGTCCAATAAATGAAGGTCAGACATTCTGTGGTAACTGTTGTTCAGGCAGTCTACTACACAGTAACTGATGGGCTGCAAAAATAACTGGTAGCATGCTCTGCTTGAACATTAACTGGGCCACACAGCCGTTATATAGTGTTGGACATGGCCCTTCTTAGGGGATTCCCTGAAACATTTTGCTTTTTCCTCCCCGTTTTTTTGCTGACTCCCTTTGCATGACCCTAGGCCTCTGGAGGCTTTCCCACTGTACTGCAGTGGGAACGTGCACGCACCCTTCCTACACATGTCATGGAGAGGAGCTTACGTGATTGGTTGAGGTGCCGTACCCAGGAGTGCCCTGTAAAAAGGTAATCACATACCCGGGGCAGGTACAGCCCTGCCACTAGTGGGCCGCTGCACAGAGTGTGCCACCCGCCAGCGTAGCCTGACCAACATTATTATGCCTGATCGTGCAGGCCTGTTGAGGTGCAGGTGCGACTGCGTTTGGGGTGGCCTCACCCCCACCTTGGCTAACCCTGAGTAGTCCTTGACCTACCCCTAGAACACACCCAGGAGGGCAGGGCAGGTGGTAGGCATAAGGCAGGGCAGGTACACACGGGTGTTCCATGCCCTGGTAAAGAAGAGCCCCCGCATGGGTTTCCCTACCTAGGAGGTTGGCTCTTCCCTGCGGTTTTGCTGATCCTCTTTGAGTGGCCTTAGGGCCCTGGATGCTTTCCCACAGTAAGCACAGTGTGAAAGTGCATGTGCCTTTCCTATATATGTTAGAAAGTGGCGCCAACTAACGACGTGTGCACACTTGCACCATGGTGCTTTAATATGACCCGAGCCTATCCTAGCCGGCCAGTGTGTTTGCACTTTGGCACTGATGGTCTCATATGTATACTGAGCCTGGCACAGCTTACCAGTATGTGTACACTTGCAAATTAGTGTTTCCATATTTATACAGCTCCTGGCCTAGCTTGCCAGTATGTTTGCACTTGCACATTGGTATTTTCTTACATATATATATATATATATATATATATATATATATATATATATGTGTGTATATATATATATATATATATGCTGAACCTGGCATAGCTTACCAGTATTTGACTACTTGCACAATGGTGGTTTCATATATACTGAGCCTGGCACAACTTGCCAGTATGTGCACACTTGCACCTTTGTGTGTTTTTAAACTTGTGTAGTGTCTGCCCTTGCAGGCGTGTATGTACGCCCGGGCAGATGTGCCCAAGGAATGAAGAATACCCATGTGTTTTCACTACCATTGAGAGCTGCTCTGCCCATAGGTTAACATGGGGGAAAATGTACAGTTAATCCTAGCTGCCATTGTGGATTGCGGTGGAGCAGCCTTATAATGTTTACTATCATTGGATTCACAATGACAAATTCTTTCTAATGGTAGAGAGGATTTTTTCAATACTACCTGGCAAATGCCACTTATAGAAAGTGGGCATTTCCTTATTCTAAAACTCTTTTTGCAGGCCTTTTTTTATTCAAGCTTCATTCTATTGGAGGCTGGGGAAAAACAAATCTGTGCATTCCTCAAGGACAGCTATAAAACATGGGCAAATGGAATGACAACATCTGCCATTTGAGGGCCTGGCTGGATGGATTGGAGGGAGAGGTTTTGACACTTGGCCTCTCAGAACAAGATCATGGCCCCACTAAATATTAAGATCTGCATTCCACTGTAACATGGCAGACCGGACTGAAATTTGGGGACAACATCTGTGGTTCAAAGGGGAACCCTTTTAACCACCCCAACTTTAAAGGCACACTTCAGTATAACAACTGGTACCACACATCAGCAACTTAGAGTTACACCTGCAGGAACATATGACAGAGACCCTGAACTATGTGGTGCACACTGCCAGAGGAATTTGTTTTAAAGAGGAGTATTTACTGCCCTGGGGAGGGACCAAGCACCCTTCCAGCTTCATGGCTAGCTTGGTCAAACTGCGTGCTGCAGTGTGGCACTCTGAAGTGTGCTCTCCAAGGACTTGTTGGCTTGCCCCCTGTTCTTTGTGGAGGTCTTGGTGACATCAAAGACTTCCTGCGAGGGACCTACGCCTTCTACCTGTCACCTGGCGAGCGATGCCCTCCTATGTGTCTACATTGTCTGGTGGAGTCCACATGGTAGCAGTGGTGTGAGCATAGAAGTAAGTATTGCGCATGGAGACTGAATTTGCCTGGTGCAGAGCCTTCAAAGTACTGCTCACATTCAAGGAGTGTGGCCCTTCATCCTGGGGCCACAAAAAGGTATAAGTGTCTGGTTGGTAGTGAGCGGATTAATCGGTTGCGGGAACCTTTGTGGTCTGCTTTTGTCGAACATGCCGCATTTTTCTCGTGCAAAACTCGACTACTTGCTCATTGTGTGTTGTGTCCCTGTCACTGGTTGTGACCCTCAGAGGTGGGGACGTACCAAGAGCAGTCTTGCATTCTACCTTATGCGGCACTGCTGAATTTGCGTCTCTGTGTGAGTGACCGGATTTGTCTGGTGCGACTCAAGTCATCGCACACCAGACATTGTGCCTCATTCCAGGGAGGTATGTAATTGGAACTAATTGTGTGCTCAGAATTGTCTGGTGTGACTCAAGTCATTGCACGTCAGATATTGTGCCTCATTCCAGGGAGGCGCGGCATTGGTAATTTTTCGTGTACGAGCGGCATTGTCTGGTGCGACTCAAGTCATCGAGCGCCAAATGTTGTGCCTCACTCCAGGGAAGTGCAGCATTTTTAACTTTTCGTGTGCGATCGGAATTATCTAGTATGGCTCAGGTCATTATGCACCAGGTATTGTGCCAAATGCAGGAGGGCATGGAAATTAGTAACTCTTTGTTGCTGATCGGAATTTTCTGGTACAACTCAAGTCATTGCGCACACAACATTGTGCCTTCTTTTCTGGGAGGTGCAGCATTTGTAACTATTTGTGGATTGGAGAGTGTAGGAAAGTACCCTCTTTTTGGCATGTTACCCCCAATTTCTGCCTGATGTCAGTGTGTTTGACTGTGTCACTGGGATCCTGCTAACCAGGACCCCAGTGCTTATACTCTCTCCTCTAAATTTTGTCACTACATACGGGTAACCCAGTATTTCATCCCAAATTGGCATACTGGTCACCCCTTATAAGTCCCTAGTATATGGTACCTAGGTACCCAGGGCATTGGGATTCCAGGGCACCCCTATGGGCTGCAGCATTTCTTTTGCCACCCATAGGGAGCCCATACCAAGGCTTCTACAGGACTGCCATTGCAGCTTGTGTGAAATGATGCATACACCCTTTCACTGCCATCTACATTGCACCAGGTCACTTATAATTCACCCAAATACCAGGCCTTCCAACCCTGAAGGCTCCCTTACGGCGTCCAGGACAATTTGCCTGGACTTCGTGAGTGCAGTGATGCCATTTTACCCGTGCACTGTACATAGTTCACTACCTATATACAGCTTCACAATGGTAACTCCGAATATGGCCATGTTTGGTATCAAACATGTTGGAATCATACCCCAAAGCTTTTGCCAGCATTGGTTGTATGATTCCATGCACTCTGGAGCTCCTTAGATGACCTGCATTACTGCCATTTCATCCTTATGAGGTTTTCTGGGCAGTCCCAGCTGCTGCCACCTCACAGACAGGTTTCTGCCCTCCTGTTGCTTGAGCAGCTCAAACCCAGGAAGGCAGAACAAAGGATTTCTGTTGGGAGAGCAATGTTACACCCTCTCCCCTTGGAAATAGGGGTTACAGGCATGGGAGGGGTAGCCTCCCAGAGCCTCTGGTAATGCTTTGAAGGGCACAGATGGTGCCCTCCTTGCATAATCCAGTCCACACTGGTTCAGGGACCCTCAGTCCCTGCTCTGGCGTGAAACTGGGCAAAGGAAAGGGGCGTGGCCACTCCCCTGTCATCACCACCCCAGGGGTGGTGCCCAGAGCTCTTCCAGAATATCCATGGGTTTTGCCATCTTGGATTCCAAGGTGGTAGGGCACTCTTGGAGCATCTGAGTGGCAAGTGCCAGCAGGTGACGTCAGAGCTCTCCCCTGATAGGTGCTTACTTGGGTAGCTGACCAATCACCCTTTCAGGGCTCTTTAAGGTCTCTCTCTTGGGTGGTTCTTCGGATTCAGATTGCAAGACTCCAGCAGGAATCCTCTGCATCCTTTACTTCACCTTCTTACCAACGAAACTGCATCTGGACCTTTCAGGAACTCTACAACTGCAACAAAGAAGCAAAGACGACTTCTGCAACATTGTATCTTCAGCTCCTACCAGCAACTGCAACTGTTTCCCGGTAGCATGAAAGTGCCAATTTTATGAAGGAGAAGTAGTCCCATGCTGCAGCATTTGTCAGTTACGCGACCTGGAATCCCAGCACCCATTAAGGATCAGGCTTATCATGGCCTTTCTTCTCTGTGTCACCATATGAAGGATAACTGGGACTACTTCTCCTTCATAAAATTGTCCCTTTCATGCTACTAACCCTACATACAACACTGCTCTACCTCATGACGGATTCACCCGACTTTATAACCTTTTGGAAACCCCTTCGGCAATTTTACAAGTAACAACACTGACTTTTAAGGCCTTGAGAAAGTCCTTGTGACGAAACACGTGTCGGCTGTTCTCGGATGTATCAGAAATAAAACCTCAATCAACTATCACACAGTGTCTCTTGGATCTTAGGCTTAATTCTACATTTGAAGTGACTGGTTGGACTACTTCGGTGTGCCCCGGTTTTACATTGACTTTGTTTGGGTCTGACTGATTTTTCAATCAGCCTTTTTTTCACACCCGTGGTGGTTGGGTGGCATACCAGGTTGGTACCCCTGGCACTCGTCTGCACATTTGTTTTTCTAATACTATATACATGCTATAAATTGGATGTGCGAACCCTAAGAGCATTAACCACCTACTTTTTGCCTGTAGAAAACATTTCTTCCTAGTTTTATTAACAGGATTGTATTTGTAAGGACCACATGCTACAATGGTAGATTTGTGGCATACGTAGTACTTTATCAATAGGTTGAAAATGAGTCTGGTTGTCAAAAATAGTTGTACTGTAGGTACAGGGCACTATGTCCTTACCATTTCTACCATTGTCAGCCTAGTGGCATCGCCACACTATGTTTAATGTGCTAAGACAGGGAAACAGCTTTCTGCTGGCCTGTCTTTGAATGCCTGTGTTTAAATGCATCAGCACATTAAAGCCAAACCCACTCACCTTGCCAGTACTTGTTTTAACAGGAGCCAACCATATGCAAATGAGACTTACTTCAAAAAAGAACAAATAAGGTGATGGGAATGCTGTAATTAAGCTGGAGTGATGGTAATCACCCCATTGCGTTCCATGTCATAGTATTTTAGTTTCCTTGTCATTACAGACAGCAAGAACCCTATGTGAAGCACACTTCACACATGGCCAGTGACCCAGACTCCTTCTACCTTCTTCGACCTCATCACTGAGTTCCATGGCACAGTGAGTTTGAGACCCAGGACTCCACACACACCTCCTACGAAGGGAGACTCATTAAACGCAATATTGATCAATCCAAATTCTGGCATGAATTGCAAACAGTGGGGTTTACTTGCGGTGTGTTCTGCTCCACCACTGTGGCTGCCCGCACCGCTGCAGAGGGGGACACCCACCGCCCCTTGTGCATAGTTGTAAGTGAGCTACAGCTGGGCCTCGCCATGAGGGCACCGACGCTGGGGGTGTAGATTCCGCTCCAGGAGAGGCTGCTAGATTGAATTAAAGAGGATCCTTTGCAGGAACGCCTCTTCTATTTTAATGGCCTCACCTTTTAAAAACTATGATTTAGGAGCTGGAGACGAACAGCTGGTGTATGGAGTCACTCAGCTCCTCTGATGCTAACTGGATGACACTTGAGTGGTTACTCAGTATTTTGCTTTACCAGAGAGGGCTGGTGAGAGGGTTCCCAGCTCTTTCAGGAATTGCTGATCTTTACAGTGTGGCCTGCGTGGGGTTCGCTGTGTCACAAGACACACAATGTACCTTACTGATGAGTTCTACCCACAAAAGCCAGGGGCAGGTCAACTTCATGTTACTGTGTTCTGTTCGGAGCAGTCGTGCAGGCGTGGAAGGGGCTTGTCCCGTGCTTAATATGTAAATAAAAACGTGCCGGTGCCCAAAGCCCTCCTCTGAAACACGCGGCTGCTGCAGTTAAATGTGCGAGCACGGAATACTGAGGCAGCTCAAACCTGAAGCCATCCCGGGCCTCTTCAATCCATTTACAGCCACTCCCTGACCCTGCAGCTCACTCTTGCAGCTTTCTCCCTTTGTCATGCTTTTTCGTTTTTCTTTTTCTCCGTCTTTCCCTCCCATATGTGTCTTTTACTTGCAGTAAATGCTTGAGGCAGAAGAATAAGTGCTGGCCCTCAAAAATAAGTGCTTGTGCCCTCCCCCACCCCCACCAAAGGGACACCACTGGGTCAAATTAAGCATTGGGTTGTAATATTCCAGCTAGGCCCATAGCAAAGGCCTAAGTCAAGGGGCCATCAGGCCTCAATGGAGGGGAAACAAAGGGTCACCGTTTTTCTATTCACAGGTACAGGCGAGGGATGTTTTTGGCCTTCCTCAGCTACCCCCCATATAAGACGTAAGCATTCAATGTCAGAGCATCAGATGTGTTGGTCTGCCCCAGTATTTACACAAAGATTTAAATACCACTATTTTGTTGTATTTATTTATAGTGTTTTAGCGCTACTCACCCCAATGCAGGGTGTACGAGTGCTTTACATCACACGTCCATATTATGCCTTGACAATAAATCCTGTGCCTAAATCAGTGTACAGGATATGTTCCATAAGACAGTGAGGGTTACAAGGCGGAGTGACGTCCTTTATAGCTCACTGTGACTTGCAATTTTTTAACTGCACCTAACAAAAGAATCGCAGTGTTGAAAGCAGTAAGCCACTTGCCATTTACACTAAATTAGAACTGTTATCTGCGTTGTTGCATAATGTGCTTTTCAGGAGACATATTAACTATCTATGCTACTTAGATTCAAAACTGGGACTGGACAAAACGCAGATGTCTTGCTCCAGCAAATCCACTAACCACCGGTTATCTTACCATTATTATTAGCTCCTGAGATTTAGTTGACACACAAAGATCTCTGCAGCAAGTACCTCAACCCCATAAGATATTTTAAGACGCACCCTTTGCAACTAATGACGCAGAAGAGATTTACTGCCACGTTTCTCCTTGTTTCCAATATCTTGTTGGCAGAGTTTTAAAATACAAATGCAAAAGTTGAGGCCCAGGTTTTGCACTGGGAATGCTTTGCTTTTTTTTGGCACAACTCGATGCAAAATCTCATTTGTTAAGTATTGTAATGTGCTCAAATGTACTCGTTAGACCTGCTAAACATATGTACGAGGTCTTAGATCTGATGTCACATCTTGTAATGTCTGTTCCTGGGAGGTCATGGGTTGTGATACTACTCCCTGTGATTCCACATGCGATGTCACGCGCCATGATGTCATGCACTATGGTGTCACTTGCATACTGTCTAACTTGGTTTTTAGTACTTGTGCCCTGCTCCAGGTGAAACATAATCCCATTCTTTCTACAAGAGGGTCTGATCGCATATAATCCCTGACCACTTCTGCCTAGGGCCTCGCGTAACCAAATGTCATTGCTAGAAGAACCACTGTGCAAATTAACTTACCTGGTTTCTTGATGTTTTTCAGGAAGATTGCCGAAGGTTTTTGGTTTCATCTGAATTTTTTTTCTCCCAACACAGATAACAATGAAAATTTGGAGAACGGAGTGGACACCCAACATTTTTTATTTCCCATCCAGCATGGTCCCTGCGACCTCATCTCCTTCCCCAGTCACCAGCCCATCCCCACAGGCTCATGAAGTGAGGGCGCTGAAGGATCTGGTAACATGGCCGGAGCCACAGGGAATCCTCAACTTGGAATCATCCACCAGCCCATTTAACTGTGACTGTCACATCTTGCACCCCAAAGCCAACTATTCTGTTGGGGAGTCCCTGGAGGTGGTCCTCACCACCAAAGACCACAGGAATCGACCAAAGATGTATGGCGGAGACTTCTTCCGAGCAAAGCTTCATTCCCCCAAGCTAAAGGCTGGAGTGAGGGGATTGGTGACGGACCACCAGAATGGAACATACACAGTCTCCTTCTTGCTGCCATGGCCGGGTGATGTTGAGATTTCCATCCGACTTTTTCACTCAAGTGAAGCTGTCCAAGTCATGAGGAGAGCCAGGGACACCCGGCCGGACAAAGTCTATTTTTCTGGACTCTTCCAAAGAAATGGAACTGAGGAGAAAACTGAATGCAATTTGGAAATACCAGACAAACAAGTGTGTGTGTATGGGGATGAAAGAATTGAAGAGACGTGGGTCTGTGTGAGGCCAAGGAACCTTCCGTGTGACTCCTTGGTGTACCACAGTGTTGGAGGCTACAGGAAGGTCACAAATGCAACAGAAGAGAAGCTCATAGCTGGGTAACATACACGTCTCTTGGCTTAGCTATGCTTAGAGTGTTTTGATGTCTTTCCCCTTCCTGGTTTGTCCATTTCCCTTAAGATATTTGTGTGTCTCAGACTCTTTGCCTGCTAATCTCTTTCTATGTGTCAAGTTTCTACCTAGCAAAATACAAGGCAACAGAATCTAGGCCATCAACCCACTGTGGAAGAACTGAATGCACAGGTTGCCCCCTAGTATAGTGCCTTTAGGGCCAGTGACCAGCTTTCATGTAGGACGTCAAAATCACAGATTTTAGAACCAGGCACAATAGAACTGCAGACTGAGTCAATAGGCAGGGTGGCACAGAGCTGGCAGAGGGATGTGCTGGCTTTTAACTGCAACGAAAACAGAGAGGGAGTTATGAAAAGGTATAACGAGCAATAAACAAGCCCACGACCACCTACCACCAGACAAATCTATTAGAATGAGGCCTTGAACACAGAAGCCCATTTACTATTTCAATGCTGAGGGATGCTTTTACAACATAACTCAAAAACAAATACAGGGCACAAGAGTTAGGTGGGGCGCTGCGCTGTAATCCCAGTGGTATTTACACTAACAAATACCAAGAGGTCATGTTTACACCAGGACAAAAGATGTTACCTAAGGAATATTTGCCGGAGAGTGTTTGCGCAACCGTTGCATTGTTCACTCTAATCATTCTACCAACTCAAAAGCTTGATCTTTGGAACAAACACTTGCAGTGTGTTTTGTGCCAGTGGCGGCAAGGCTGTTGTTTCTGTGCCCTGCTTGAGCTCATGGAGGCTACGAATTGTTGAATTAGGTAATTTAGTTGAATTATGCTTTTTGGTTTGAAGTGTTCATTTTCCTGGCAGAGGTTGTTAGCTGGGGTGGGGGCTGCTTTGTTGCTATGCGTGCATCAAGTAGGAGAGTGTTGCTGGGAGGGGGGTGTTGACTGCACGGCTACGGCGAGTGCGCACCCTTGCCCGGTGTTAGAGTGCTAGCAAAAGCAGGGTATGTCTCGGCAGACCTGTGATCACGACAACCTGAGAGTTCCGGTCCCAAAGAGCACCCCTTCTTTTGGGAGTGAATCTGTCCTGTTGAGAGGGGCTGACTACTAGTGGTGGCTGCGTTCAGCTTTAAAGGAAAGGGCAGGACGTTTTTGTCTCTGTTTTTCAGAGATCTGCCTGCCTTCTGAAAAACAGAGACAAAAACGTCCTGCCTTACTTTGCACACCGTGCCACCTCAGTTTGGACCCAGCCACGTGCACATCAGTCTTGACCCTGCTCCAAAGGGAATAGTCCAGCACTAACTACCAGCAGGTTCCTCCATGAACCACAACACAAGCAACCCGAGACTGGTTTTGCCCTTATTAGGGCTCATCGATCGGATTTGGCTTTATTCCAGTGGCACAGTGTGCACAGCCCCATGTCCGGGCATTCCATCCCACTTAGGGCATCACAGTGAGTGACCTGATGCAGGACAAATTGGGGTCAGTCAGCCAATACTGCGGATCTTGAGCTGCCTCGTCCGAGACCTGGATGGTGTTGGAAAGGCAGCCCACTGGGACTTCAAGTTAAACTGCAGGGCTTACATGTGCCACTAAGCGTGGTTGACAAAGTGGATGCTTGAGGTTAAGAAGTTTGACACCGATACCATCCTTCCAGGCAAAACAATCCAAAACTATCAAAACCTGTGCAGCTAACATATTGGGTCACTTCCTGCCCATCATATTGTCTGGACCAAACAGGCCCTAAGATCTTTAGGGACTACCAACAAGATCTTCCTGGCAGTGTCCGAAAGGGTGTGGGTATATCAGACCAGCAGGCAGGCTGCGTTTACAGGTGCCAATGCCAGACTGGCATAAGAAAACATACATTGGCCAAAGGTGTCAACTCTCTACCAGGAGCAGGGTTTAGAAATGAGTTAGGATTCACCTTACTAGTCGAGGCCTGCACAATAAGATTCTCAAGTAGATTGTACTACTAAATATCAACCACCAGAATATCATGGTACAAGAATATTGAGAATAGAATATCGAGGGACTAATTATTGAAAGGTAAGATCATCTAGGAAAGTATAGATTTACCTTTCCTAACTCTACATCTTATATCTGCTTACCTTGAATACATATGTACCAGGCAATAACATATATGTGCCATTGAGTATAGAAAATCTAGTCTTACTTAGCTGTCAATATTTCTTTCGCTATTTTGTCCTCAATATTGTGTCCCATTGATATTTTGAGGTAGACATTGAGGGTGCACATGTCTGGAGTGAGGTGGTTGGTGAGGAAATTCAGGCCACCAGGTGCCAGACTGATGGCTGGCCACCTGCCTGCACAGAGGCAGACAATAACATGGTTTTGTACAATTAACCATGAGTATGAATACATGAATTAAATATCATTTACATAGTGCACAGCTGCTTCACCAAAAGCATCCCGGTGCTCAGTATCTGTGAAGGCAGCATCAAAAAGATGCATGTGTTCAGATGTTTCTAGCCCATGCTACAGAATTTCCTTCATAACATTTGTTTCCCCAAGGGATTCTAGCTGCAGAATCCTCACATTTTGAATATTCCCCAGGTGTCCGATTTGATCCAAAAATGTTTCAGCAGTACCTCTGCATGCCGGTAGGTGGCAGCGCGCAGCTCTGCACCAACCCAGCTTTGCTCTGGAAATGACATGTGGAGCCTATATCGATTCCACTCTTGCACGCTGATATCAGTTCCTTCCTTTCTGTGCCTCCTGACGCAGATCCAGAGCTCCTGCGTGTCTCTTCAAGACATTATATATATTTATATGGTATTTCTCAAAATATTCAGCAGTGTGCAAGGGATATCTCCCCCTAAACAGCAGGTTTTAAGCCCAGTAGGGACTGTCACAAGCAAATGTCTGTGACAGATCCCCATCAAGTAGGCCTATAGCATCTGGGGTCGAGCCATGGCTCTAAGCCTGCAGTGACTGCACGTCCATGAATGTGAACGCATCTGGGACTGTGAGGCAAAACATTACATCACCAAGCATAAGCAGTATCCTTGTCAAACCTTCTGCAAGTTGCTGTCCAAATCCAAGGTTCGGTCCCAGTGCCGTTTCTGCTTCAGGAGCCACTGAAACTGCTTGCGAGGCTAGTTAAAGGTGGGCTAACTTCAGGCAGTTGCAACCACCGTGGCAAACCTACCATCTTTGGGGCTCACTAACAACGTGCCTAAGTCACACCTGACTCCTTTCAAGAAGCTCACCTTCATCAGAGCCACCCGGACATAGTTACATTTCGTGCCTTTCCCCCGGGAAAGAGAGTCCAGGACATTCAGACTATGATCCCAAACTTTCAGCCTCAGTCCTGGTTTTCATTGCGGTGGATTCTGATGCTCCTGGGACTGATGGCCTCCTGCATCCTGTTGGTCAAGCATGCCAGGTGGTATATGCTGGCTCTACAGTGGGTTCTGAAGTCTCGGTGGGACAAACATCAAAAGGACCTCACCGACCATGTTCAGATTTTGGAGAAGACTGCAAAAGATTGTAGTGGTGGTTACTGAATCGTGCCTGGGTCAGCGGCAGACCCCTCTACCTACCCCACCCAGAGGTGATAGTGGTGACTGATGCGTCACTTCTGGGTTGGATGGCTATTTAGGAGAGGTGGGGATTAGAGGCCTTTGGTGTCTTTTGGAGTCCCAGCTCCACATCAGTCTTCTGAAGCTGATCGCCATCTCCTTGGCGTTAAAAGCCTTCCTTCTATTCATCAAAGGGAGGCTGCTGCAGGTGCTCACGGATAACACCACCTTCATGAGGTATTGCAACAAACAGGGCAGAATGTGCCAGGAGGCCTTGTGCCTCTGGAACTCATTAGACCACCAAGTAGTTTTCCTGGTGGTGAACCATCTGTCAGGATCATTGAATGCCAGAGTGAACAAGCTCAGCTATCAGCACCTAGGGGGATGCCAAATGGCAGTTCCACTCGAAATTGCTGCAGTGCCTCTTCTTCAAATGGGGAGAACCTTGGCTCGATCTGTTCGCCACTGCCGAGAACACACAATGACAGTACTTCTGCACGTTGGAGTTCCCAAGGCGTCTCTCACTCTGACAGACATTCTGCCTTGAATGGAACTC
Organism: Pleurodeles waltl; assembly: GCF_031143425.1. Lineage (NCBI taxonomy): Eukaryota > Metazoa > Chordata > Amphibia > Caudata > Salamandridae > Pleurodeles > Pleurodeles waltl. The sequence continues at coordinate 100,504,840 of NC_090451.1, read as the reverse complement.
AGGACTCCTGAATGCCTTTCTGCTGATACCACTCCTGACCCAAGTTCTCAGGAAGATCAAGACCGATCAGGCCCAAGTCCTCACAGTGGTTGATTGAGCATGGAGGGTATGGTATCCAGAACTACTGGGCGGGAGCATCTGCCCTCCAATCAAGCTGCCCCTTTGGGAGGATCTGCTATAGCAGCAGCAGGGCAAGAACCTGTACCCGGGTCTTCACAATCTGCATAGAGATTGAGTGGCAACAGCTGACCACTTTTGACCTTCTTCCATAGGTGGTGTTATAGTATTCTCATCATGAGGATGAGATTGCTGGATTCGGGCAGCAGCACCACCGCTTATGGGTGACTGAGTCAAGCCCACACCATTTGGTAGCTGTCGGCCTAACACTTTCGATAGCCCAAATCTGCCCATAATCCGTCCATGGAAGAAACACCCACCCCCATTACCTGAGAACTGGGGTCTGCCTGCCGTCTCCTCAGTGAGTTGCAGAGACAGGGCTGAGGTCAGCAAAGTAGCAGTGAAATTGCATGCTGCATGGATGGCTCCCCTAGCTGGAATGACCTCTTTATCCTACTTTGGTCTGTGTGATATTTTTATAATAAAACATGTTTGTGTTCCGAGAAACAGGTCTGATGTGATCATGTGTCTAAGTGTTTTACTGTAAGCATCCTCTTGTGGCAGCAACACTAGATAGATTATCGTGTACTGCGATGGCCAACCTTGAGCAGAGGTACACTGTGAAAATGTTATGCACTGAAAGCAATAACAGCCCGTTTGCAAAATAGCAGCCGATTAGGAAAAGAAAACATCCTGCTAAAAGCAGGCTGTGCTAAAATGAATTAAAATTAATAAATACAAAGACAGCCTATATCTGGGTAAAAGGGCACATGCTGCAGGCCTAAGCTAAAAAATGCGTGCCCAAGCAAGGCTCTAAAATGAACCAACAACAGTGGTTGATGTCATCTTGATGGCCAGGCAGCCCTTGACTAAAACTGTATACGCTTGTGGTTGTGAGTTGTGGTTAGGTACGAAACACCCAAGACTGACCTCCTCCAGGCCAAACTATTTGAGATTTGTGTGTTTTGCCTGAAAAGTCTTTGCCCTGGGCACAAGTAAAAGATACCTTTTGGCTCTTTCGGCTTTTTGATAGTTGCAGGATCAGCCCTCTTTGTTCAAGCTTCCTGTTGTTGTGAGATTTTTGAAAGGTGACATGTGCTTCCTTCTTCTCCCTTTGCCATGCCACAGTAGAACCATAACTTGGTCTTCACCTTTCTAATGTGCATTCCATTCGAGATGTTTCATACCTGTCCCTCGTGATTCCTCACCTTCAAGACAGTGTTCCTCATTGCCATAACATTGGAATGGCATGTGAGTGAACTTCAAGTCCTCTGTGTCAACCTACTTAGACCACCATCTTCCCAGACAAACTGGTCTTGTGGACTCAAGCATACATTCTGCCAAAAGCTATGATGCTGTTCCACATCAGTAAGATCGTCATCCTGCCAGTGTTTTATGCTCCACCCTACCCCTCTATGGAGGGGTAGAGACTCAATTGCTTGGATCCCAAGAAAGTATTCATCTTCTTCATTGTTCGTATCAAAGATCTCTATGTGAACAATCAGCTCTTTGTGGGGTTTGGTGGAGAAAAGAAAGGCAACGCTGTGCAGAAGAGAACCATCTTCCACTGGATCGTGCTCTGCATTAGATTTATTATGCACTGGCTAAAAAGCAGCCTCTGGAAAGACTGCTTCCTCATTCTAACAGGGCCAAAGCTGCTATCACTGCGTGAGCATGCTGAGTCCCTGTCCTAGACATTTGCAAAGCGGCTACTTGGGCATCCTTCCATACCTTCACTGACCACCATTGTCTGGACAGTGACATCACTGAGAAGGTTATTTTGCTCCCTCGGTTCTACAGGACTTTCTCGTATGAGTCCATTAACAGCCCAGTTCCAATTGCTTTGGTATCTGTTCAAAAGATGAGAAATCTGTGTCTATAAGTCCCTATCAGAAGAACAAGTTACTAAATTTTGGTAACAATCTTTCTGGTAGATACTCTAGCCGCTGATTCCTCAGTGACCATCCCTTTTCTGTGATTTTACTCAGTCCATTAGTAAGGTCCCAAGTCTAGAAATCTGCACACTTGCCATGTCAATTTGCTTTTGGGGCTCTGTGTCTAGGGTGTGGGCTGTCTTGAAAGCAGCTTATGCCAGTGCGCAGGAGCAGTGCCAATATAGGCTCCACACGTCATTTACCGAGCGAAACGGTGTTAGTGCGGAACCACAAGGTGCCACCTACTGGCAGCAGAGGCACTGCTGAAAAGTTTGTGGATCTAGTCTGGGGCCTGGAGAATATTCAAAAGGTGAGGAATATGTGGCTAGATGGAGTCTCTGCCAGAAAGAGCATTACCATAGGTAAGTAAATTGTTCTTTAGTCTCAATGGAGGGCAACTTTAACTCTAGCACCTTGGCTACCTCCAAACCACAACTGCCAATGAGGCACTCTCTTCCATTAGTGGCCCATGTGGAAATTTAAGCTCTGTCTCAGGAGATGTATCAAGCCCACTGGCACTCTGCAAAACAAGGTAAAGCCATCTCTTTCACCTTCTCCATCACTTATATCCTGGGATATGCCCTGCGCTGGCACAGAGTCAGAGCCAGAACCCAAAAGATAATGGAACCTCTGCTGATTGCTGCAGTGTAGTCGAGGCACAGGGTTAGAGTCAGGCTGCCGAACATCTGGATGCCCTTTTGTATTTCATAGCGGGACATTTGTGAAACTTGGGCCAACATTGGTTAAGTGTCTGACTCGGGCATCAGATCATCTGCCAGTGGCATGGCTCTGGTGTTGGGTGACAGGAATGTCACCTGGGACTTACTTCAACAGAGCTAATTACCCACTGGTCTGAGAGCTCGGTAACCACTCACAATAAAATATTTTATTCAATTCAATTGGATTGAATATATTAATCTATTGTGAATGGTCACAGAGCTATCAGACCAGTTGGCAATTAGCTCTGTTGAAATACGTCCCAGGTGACATTTGTGACATATTGTTGATATGTACCTCTGTCCCTTGGGCATATTGGGTAGTCCTTGATGTGGACATAAGGGTGGCAGGAACTAGCATGGATCATGGGGACGGAGTGGCAATCTCTAAAAGACTCAGTATGGGCCCAGTAACAGGTTTCAAGGGGACAGACAGCGGTGGGGACAGATGTGTCATTTGTATCCCAACATGAAGCCCATGTGGTTCCACAGGGCCCAATGACAGGTCCAAGGGAGCAGGAAGGCTTTGAATGTTTGCACCATGGCCTCTGTCAAGGCCTCGATCTTCTGCACGGTTGATAAAGGCCCTTGGAAGCCAGATTTTGTCAGTACCAGCTGAGGAATCTGCTCAATGAACAGTGACCTTTGCGACTGACGCCCTTGCGCTTTCTCCTTGGAGTGGCAGGATGGAGATGAGCCCTACTTCACTTTTTTATGCTTGCATTTTTGATTAGAGCTTACCAGAAGACTTCAACTGGGAAGTGCAACAGTGCCAGGATTGGCCCAGTGACCAGGACTTGGTCTGGGCCCGCGACTTGGAGTGGGAGCAGGATGTATGCAATCGCTTCACCTTTTTCTTGTGTTTGGCCACATACAGTGTCACCGCCCAGTCTCAAATTATCTTTGGGTGCATGAGGCTACATTTATCACATGGCTTAGAGTTGTGTCCCTAGCCTAGGCAACAAAGACACATTTCATGTGGGTCCCTGGTCTACATCTGCTTCCTGCTGTCATGGTAATGCTTGTATCCTGTCATTTTTTGGAGGGGACATAGTTCCCTAGCACACTATGAAAAAGTTTGGAAGTCATCCGAAAACCAGAAAGTTTGGGAGTTTAGCTCTGGAGGTGTGTCAGAAGGTTTGGAAATAAAGGAACTGATGTAAGTACTTTCTGATGGATACAACTACCTGTGGGTTCCTCACCTTATGAATTCGTCCTTGCGCCAGCATCCAACGGAAAGTCTTCTTCCTAGCTGTCCACGTCGACGAGGACGTCATAATGGCACGGCTCCACGTGACTCCGTCTGACGTCACCGTGCCAATAAGAGGTCCTCGTCGGCGTGCTGACGTCAGTTTTCCTTTTTTCCGTGCCTTCGACGCCAACGGTTTTAATTCCTGGCTCGTTGATTACTGTTGCATTTTTGGTGGTTACAATGTCTCCCCCAAAGAAGTCCGGTTTTAAGAACTGTAAGGAATGTGGAGGTCGGATGTCAGTGACCGATCCACATTTAGATTGTATCTGGAGCCTTAGCTCTGAGCACGACGTCAAAGGGTGTAGGTCGTGCCAGAATATGAACCCTAAGGCTTTAAAAGAGCGAGAGGTTAAGCTTTTCATGGCGAAAGCCAAGAAGAAGGGCCATAAGAGAGATTCCTCCCATGCTTCACCAAAAAAGCATAAGAAGCGGCGTCACCATGATTCACGACGCCGTCATGACTCTCTGCGCCGGTCTGAGCGGAGCTGATCGAGGTCTCCGTCTTCTCGACGTCAAAAGACATGGGAGATGAGCCCTACTGTGACGCCTCAGCCCAGGAGTCCGGAGATATCTCCGGCGCCATCGGTCTATGAGGTGACTCATCATAGCCCTCAGTTTTCACCGGCGTCGCAGGAGCCTGATGTGCAGCAGGCTCAAGGACAGTCTTCTACTCTTCAATATCCTGCTTTCCCGGCTCCAGGAGCGGATCCGGCAGCATTTTTTAATGCAATGTATGCTGTTTTCCAGTCCATGGCTCCTGCTGGTGCACCGGTGGGTCCCACAGGGCCCTTGGCGTTTGACTTGGGCTCTACGGCGCTGTATAAGGCGGCTCCGTTTATGCCGTTTTGCCCTGCTGAAGGTGTCGGATCGGCGCCAAGGTTAACTCCTCGTGGAAGATCTTCACCAGCTGGGTCTGTGGCTCCATCATAGCATCAGCCGACGCCATCGCCACGTCATTCGACGTCTATGATGTCTCCTTCCCGGCCGGCCCGATCGCCTTCATGCCAACCGACTCCGCAGAAGACGTAATTGGAGTCCGTGTCGGCGCTGACGCTGGCGCCGGTTGATGCTAGGAGTCATCCATCTCTTCCTGTGCCCTACCGGGATTCAAAGTCTTCGCGTCGGTGGATTCGTTATCGACGCCGACTTTGGAAACACGCCTTAGGTCTCGAAGAAAGGCATTACGACTCCTGGAGGAGGAAGAGTACAGGCAGTTAGAAGAGGGTGAGATTGGGCCTTTCGATGAGTACCAAGGTTTGGGGTCTGCAAGCGGCCTGGATACTTCCCCGGAGTGGGACATTGCATCTCCAGGTGAGTTTACAGAGGAGGCAGCATCCTTTCATACAGTGATCAGGAAAGCAGCAGAGTTTCTAGACTTGCCCTTGTCTGTGGCGGAGGTGAAAACCAACCTGCTGACTGAGGTGTTGCACCCCTCTACGTCCACTGTCGATCCTTTACTGCCCTTCAACGAGGCGTTGACTGAGCCCATTCTGGACCTGTGGAGGAAGCCGGTTACGACTCCAGCAGTGAACAGGGCAATAGCAAGGAGGCATAGGGGCGCACCCGGGGATCCGGGTTTCCTGTCACGCCATCCGACTCCTGAAAGTTTGGTAGTCCAGGCGTCTTGCTCTGCGAAGTCTGCTCCTGGAACATTCCCATTGGTCCCAACTGATAGGGAGTCCAAGAGGATGGAGCAGTCTTCTAAGAAGATTATTTCATCATGTAGCATGGCGCTCAAGGCTGCAAATTCTACCTGTGTGCTGGGCAGGTGTGTCCATGCCCTTATGGACTCTGCTAAGGAGATGGCCAGAGATCTACCGCAGGAGGTACAGAGGTCCTTTGGGTCTATTTTTTCAGATGCGCAGGCGGCTGCACAACAGATTATACAGTCTGGCCTGGACACGACGGATTGGGTAGCCAGGGCCGTGGGGACATCTGTGGCTACTAGGAGGCACGCCTGGTTGAGGTCCTCTGGGTTTTCCTCAGACGTTCAAACCACCTTGTTGGATCTACCATTCGATGGTGAGAACTTGTTTGGAGAAAAGGCGGATTCTGTTCTTGAGAGGTTTAAAGACAGTCAGGCAACAGCTAAGTCTTTATGCTTACAGACTACCACGGCTACTTCTTATAGACCTTTTTGCAGATTCAGGGGGTTTGCACGTGGTTCTGCCTTTCGGAGGCCCCAGTACTTGGCCCAACAACCTGCCAATCCACCCTATCGTTCCTTTAGAGGGCGGGGTAGGGGTAGAGCTAGAGACGCAGTCCAGCAGCCTTCATCATCATCCTCTTCCTCTGGTGGACAACAGCCCTAGTTTTCCCCACTTTATCTTTCATACCTCTCCTGTAGGGGGAAGGCTGAGTCTTTTTCTCCGCAAGTGGGAGTCGATAACAACGGACTCTTGGGTGTTAAAGATTGTGGAAAAAGGATATGCTCTCCCCTTTCAGGAGTCCCCTCCTGCCTTTCCCCCCCGTCCTTCATTTTGTTCAGAAGACCATCTTCTGTTGTTACAACAGGAAGTTCTGGCCATGTTATCAAAGGGCGCAATAGAGTTGGTGCCGTTGCAGGAAAGGGGTCAGGGTTGTTATTCAAGATATTTCTAGATTCCCAAAGCGGATGGTCGTCTAAGACCGATCCTGGACTTGAGGATTTTGAATTTGTTCCTCAAACAGGAGAAATTCAAAATGCTGACCCTGGCGCAGGTGCTATTGGCGTTGAACGAAGGAGACTGGATGGTGTCTGTCGACTTGCAGGATGCGTACTTTCATATTCCGATACTCAAGTCGCACAGGAAGTATCTCCGGTTTGTGGCGGGGTCGCAACACTACCAGTTTGCGGTCCTTCCGTTTGGACTTACTTCAGCACCTCGAGTTTTTACGAAGGTGATGGCAGTGGTTGCAGCACATCTCAGAAGGAAGGGAGTAGCGGTATTTCCCTACCTGGACGATTGGTTAATCAAAGCCAAGTCTCCAGAGCTTGTGCTGTCTCATCAGCGGATGACAACCCAGTTGTTGTTCGATCTGGGTTTTTCGGTAAACATACCCAAATCTCACCTGGAGCCCTCTCAACGCCTCCTGTTCATAGGGGCAGTACTGGACACAACATTGTTTCGGGCCTACCCCCCGCCTCAGCGGGTTCGGGACATTCAGGCGCTGATTCCAATGTTTCAGAATGGGGCGGCTGTTCCAGTCCTCAAAGTCTTACGCCTGCTAGGTCTGTTTGCTTCTTGCATTCTGTTGGTCACTCACGCACGCTGGCATATGAGGGCTCTTCAGTGGTGCCTCCGCAGGCAGTGGTTCCAGCACAAAGGAGATCTCGGGGATTCAATAAGGATCTCCAGGGACACTGCAGCGGATCTTCATTGGTGGACGGTGGATGGCAACCTTTCCCAAGAAAAACTATTTTCGCTATCACCGCCGGTGACCACAGTGGTATCGGATGCTTCCACTCTAGGATGGGGAGCTCATCTGGGGGACCTGGAGGTCTCCAGCGGAACAGATGTTGCACATCAATCTGTTGGAGTTGCGGGCAATTCGTTTGGCACTCAAGGCCTTCCTCCCTTCCCTTTGCGGTCAGTCAGTTCAGGTCCTGACGGACAACACTACAGGGAGTGCAGAATTATTAGGCAAATGAGTATTTTGACCACATCATCCTCTTTATGCATGTTGTCTTACTCCAAGCTGTATAGGCTCGAAAGCCTACTACCAATTAAGCATATTAGGTGATGTGCATCTCTGTAATGAGAAGGGGTGTGGTCTAATGACATCAACACCCTATATCAGGTGTGCATAATTATTAGGCAACTTCCTTTCCTTTGGCAAAATGGGTCAAAAGAAGGACTTGACAGGCTCAGAAAAGTCGAAAATAGTGAGATATCTTGCAGAGGGATGCAGCACTCTTAAAATTGCAAAGCTTCTGAAGCGTGATCATCGAAAAATCAAGCGTTTCATTCAAAATAGTCAACAGGGTCGCAAGAAGCGTGTGGAAAAACCAAGGCGCAAAATAACTGCCCATGAACTGAGAAAAGTCAAGCGTGCAGCTGCCACGATGCCACTTGCCACCAGTTTGGCCAGATTTCAGAGCTGCAACATCACTGGAGTGCCCAAAAGCACAAGGTGTGCAATACTCAGAGACATGGCCAAGGTAAGAAAGGCTGAAAGACGACCACCACTGAACAAGACACACAAGCTGAAACGTCAAGACTGGGCCAAGAAATATCTCAAGACTGATTTTTCTAAGGTTTTATGGACTGATGAAATGAGAGTGAGTCTTGATGGGCCAGATGGATGGGCCTGTGGCTGGATTGGTAAAGGGCAGAGAGCTCCAGTCCGACTCAGACGCCAGCAAGGTGGAGGTGGAGTACTGGTTTGGGCTGGTATCATCAAAGATGAGCTTGTGGGGCCTTTTCGGGTTGAGGATGGAGTCAAGCTCAACTCCCAGTCCTACTGCCAGTTCCTGGAAGACACCTTCTTCAAGCAGTGGTACAGGAAGAAGTCTGCATCCTTCAAGAAAAACATGGTTTTCATGCAGGACAATGCTCCATCACACGCGTCCAAGTACTCCACAGCGTGGCTGGCAAGAAAGGGTATAAAAGAAGGAAATCTAATGACATGGCCTCCTTGTTCACCTGATCTGAACCCCATTGAGAACCTGTGGTCCATCATCAAATGTGAGATTTACAAGGAGGGAAAACAGTACACCTCTCTGAACAGTGTCTGGGAGGCTGTGGTTGCTGCTGCACGCAATGTTGATGGTGAACAGATCAAAACACTGACAGAATCCATGGATGGCAGGCTTTTGAGTGTCCTTGCAAAGAAAGGTGGCTATATTGGTCACTGATTTGTTTTTGTTTTGTTTTTGAATGTCAGAAATGTATATTTGTGAATGTTGAGATGTTATATTGGTTTCACTGGTAATAATAAATAATTGAAATGGGTATATATTTTTTTTTGTTAAGTTGCCTAATAATTATGCACAGTAATAGTCACCTGCACACACAGATATCCCCCTAACATAGCTAAAACTAAAAACAAACTAAAAACTACTTCCAAAAATATTCAGCTTTGATATTAATGAGTTTTTGGGTTCATTGAGAACATGGTTGTTGTTCAATAATAAAATTAATCCTCAAAAATACAACTTGCCTAATAATTCTGCACTCCCTGTACAGCGATGTGGTACATAAACGAGCAGGGAGGGGTAGGGTCGTACCTTCTCTGCAGAGATGCTCTGCGACTCTGGTCCTGGGTTCAGGACCATCAGATTTGCTTAATAGCAAATCATTTGGCCGGAGTTCTGAATGTACGTGCGGACGGTCTCAGTCGTCACTACTCCGTAGATCACGAGTGGCGTCTCCATCCGGACCTGGTCCTCTACATCTTCGGGATGTGGGGTTCGCCTTAGGTGGATCTGTTCGTCACTCGGGAGAACGCGCACTGTCCGTTGTTCTGCAGCCTCCAGTATCCGATGCAAGAAGCGTTGGGGGACGCGTTTCAGATGTCCTGGAGCGGCCAGTTGCTTTACGCGTTTCCCCCGATACCCTTGATTCCTCGGGTTCTGAGGCAGGTCCGTCAAGACCAGGCCCAAGTCATCTTGGTGGCACCGGAATGGCCGAGAAGGGTGTGGTACACAGACCTTCTTCAACTCTCTCAGTGCCCTCCGCTCCGTCTCCCACTCAGGGCAGACCTCCTCTCACAGTCGCAGGGGCAGGTTCTACACCCCCACCTCCAGAGCCTGCACCTTCATGCCTGGAGATTGAAGGGGGCAACCTGAGTTCCTTTTCTCTCCCACCGGATGTAGTGGATGTTATTCTGTTGTCCAGGCGACACTCCACTAAATCCATTTATGCCAGTAGGTGGGCTAAATTTGTGGTTTGGTGCGGAGAGAATCAAAAAGATCCCTTAAAGGCCCACCTTTCAGATGTTCTTTTGTTTGCACTTGATTTAGCAAAGAAAGGCTGTGCGGTAGCTACAGTTAAGGGCTATTTAGCAGCTCTGTCGGCTTTTCTTTGCCTTCCGGACCAGCCTTCTTTATTCAAATCTCCGATTGTAAATAGGTTCGTTGAGGGATTAGTTAATAAGTTTCCTTCCACGCCCTTTCACATGCCTCAGTGGGATTTAAATCTGGTTTTGACATTTCTGATGGGTTCACCTTTCAAGCCTATGCATTCATGCCCGTTAAGATATTTAGTTCTAAAGACTGTTTTCTTGATTGAAATTACCTCTGCTAGAAGGGTTGGGGAGCTTCAAGCCCTTTCCGTTAAACCCCCCTTTACCATGTTTTTCCCTGATAAAGAGGTGCTGAAAACCTGGGCAGCTTTTCTTCCAAAAGTTGTCACTCCTTTTCATATGGGACAGACTACTACCCTTCCTTCTTTCTACCCTCCTCCACACCCCTCTAAAGATGAAGAGAGACTCCATCGATTGGACCCTAAAAGGGCTCTTAGTTTCTACTTGGAGAGAACAAAGGACTTTCGTCTGGATGATCAGCTGTTCGTGGGGTATGTTGGACAGCGGAAGGGCAGAGCGGTCCAGAAACGAACTATCTCCAGGTGGGTCATCCTTTGTATAAAAGTTTGTTACTCACTGGCGAAGAAAGTTCCCCCTGAGGGTATCAGGGCCCATTCCACTAGGGCTAAGTCGGCCACTTCGGCCCTAGCAAGAGGGGTTCCATTAGTGGGCATTTGTAAGGCGGCAACTTGGGCGTCCCTCCATACCTTCGCAAAACATTACTGTTTGGATTCTGAGGTGAGGCCAATTTGCACGCTCTGTATTTCAGGATTTCTTGGTGTAATCAGGCGGGCACCCACCACAGAGTGCGGTACGGCTTTGGGACTCTATTCATAAGGTGAGGAATCCACAGGTAGTTGTATCCATCAGAAGAACAAGTTACTTACCTTCGGTAACGCTTTTTCTGGTGGATACACTAGCTACCTGTGGATTCCTCACGGTCCCTCCCGCCTCCCCGTTGCCTGCCTGATTGCACAGATATCTTGCAAAAGTTTATATATATTTATGTATATATATGTATATATGTGTGTAATCTGATATTTATATTTCATGTAAATATATGCAATTATGGGAAGTGTTCTTGTGTATATGTATTTTTCTTTATGTTTTTTATGGGTCGGTTCTCACCTGTTTGCCTCAAAGGCATGAAAAAAATGGGGTGAAACTGACGTCAGCACGCCGACGAGGACCTCTTATTGGCACGGTGACGTCAGACGGAGTCACATGGAGCCGTGACATTATGACGTCCTCGTCGACGTGGACAGCTAGGAAGAAGACTTTCCGTCAGATGCTGGCGCAAGGACAAATTCATAAGGTGAGGAATCCACAGGTAGCTAGTGTATCCACCAGAAAAAGCGTTACCGAAGGTTAGTAACTTGTTCTTTAAACCTGGTACACAAAAAAATGCAAAGTTACCTGGCTTAATGGTTACCACATCTTCTTGTGATGTGATAGTTCTGAGGCAGATGCGGTATTCGGAATAGCCTCACCCTTTCTCTCATAGTGGTTTTGGATTGTTATAATTTCATCCCTACACAATAGGCTAATTATTCTATCATCAACATTGTTCCCAGTGGGCATATATTTTAACCTCCTGCCACATAACAATATATCCCCAAGTGGAAGAATAAACAATGTTGTATATCCAATAGAATTTCAAAGGAAGACCTCTAATCATTCACATTATTCCAAGGACATAATTGGAATAAAAAAACAATAATTAGCTTCCAAGATGACACAGTGACATAACGTAAAACTAATTTATCAGAATACCAAACTGAGCCTAAGTGCGGGTTATCGTAAGTATATTAGCTCATTCGTCCTTTATATGACAGTCGGGGAATTCCCCTGGGTGACCGATCTGCAATAAAACAACATAGAAATAAAAATAAAACATTAAAATGTACCTAAAACACAAAACAACACTGATATATACAGATAGAACTATGCTTTACAAAATGAAGATCAGTTACTACTGCATTACGAGCAGAATGAGAAGGTAGAGTCACCCTCAATCATAAATAAACATACAGTTCTTCATCACAATTAAGACCTCTAGGTTCCTTACTGTCTAATGGCAGAATGTCCTTGATTCCAGTATTCTCAATTGTTTTTCCCCATTTCCTCCTCGTGCATCTTTAGCAATCCCATCTATTATGCTGTATTTCAAATCTGTTTAATCTCCTCTATGTACTGTCCGAACGTGTCTAACTACTGGATAAGTAGTATCCATTCTCTATACAGCTCTGAGATGTTGAAGACAGGTAGTGTGATGCTGTCCAGTTATGTTTTGGGGCATCCAGCATATAAATGACATAATCACTTTTGCAATTGGAGTCCCCCCCCAATTTTGTATTGTTCTTGCCTAGGATTGCTGTCTCTGTCATATTTTCTCCATTCTTGCATGCTATGTATTTATTACATTTTATGAAGCCATCCCTACGTTTCAGGCAAGATTGCTTTTCACTCATGACATCAGTTCTGACCAATATATTTCTCATAGATCTGGCTCTTCAGATGGTGTTTAGTAGTTCCTAAGTATCTCATCTCCAATCATGGGGTCACTTCTTCAGATGCCATGGATCAAACCAAGGTCAAAGGGAGTCACCTTGCAAGGGCTCCAATTGACGTGGTTTGATCCGTTCCTGCTGCGAGCACTAGACCTAACCATGCAAGTGGTGCAGTGTTTTTATTGGCACAAGTGGGGTAACATTGGGTGGTAGTATTTGTGTGGATTCTGGACGTTTCTATCACAGAAATGCAAGGAAGATGTGTGATTCAGGCATAGTTTGAGGTTTGCAGGGCATTGTGGGTAAGAAAACCTCATGGGATCCATGCAAGGCACACCACCCTGGAATTTTCTGGTTGTATCTTTTTCAGAAATGTCTGTGGTTAGTAGGTTTGCATAGGTGGCACCACAGCACGGCCCCAAATCCCGCAGCTATCTGGATTGCTTCTCTCTCAGTGCAGCACTGTAGGGCTTTTTTGTGTTGTGGTCTTGTGGCCTACCCACACAAGTGGGGGTACTGTTCTTGTTGATGGACAAGTGGAAACTCAGAGTGATAGGAAGTATGTGGCTCCCTGCAGATTCCAGAACTTTCTATCACAGAAATGTAAGGAAAATGTGTATTGTTTTTTACCTAAGTTTGATGTTTGCAAGAGCTTTTGGGTAAAATTACCTAGTGAGAGCCACACAAGTGATCCCACCCTAAATCCCCCAAGTGTCTACATTTAAAAAATGTGCAGGTTTGCTAGGTTTCCCAAGGTGCCAGCTGAGCCAGGGCCAAAAATCCACAGCTACCCACTTTGGAAAGAAAGTGTCAGTTTTGAGAGGAAAAATGTGATGTATCTATGTTGCGTTTTGAGCCATTTCCTGTTGCGGGCACTAGGTCTACCTATAAAAGTGAGGTACCATTTGTATCAAGATGTTTGGGGTTATGCTGGTTGGAAGGAAGTTCGTGGCTGCCCGCAGATTCCAGAACTTTGCATCACAGAAATATGAGGAAAATATGTTGAACATATAGGGCCTCATTACAACTTTGGCAGGCGGCAACCGCCGCCCGCCAAGTTGTAACCGCTGTGCGCCCGCCAATGCGGCTGCACTCCCGCGGTGCCCATTTTGACATCCCCGCTGGGGAAACCGAGTTTCCGCCCACCGGCCCAGCGGGGATGTGGGCCGCAACATGGGAGCCGGCTTCAAATGGAGCAGGCGGAGTTGCGGCCGTGCAATGGGTGCAGTTGCACCCGTCACACTTTTCAAAGCTGCATGGGGCCCCCAGGGACCCCGCGACTCCCCGTACTGCCACCCTTTTCCTGGCGGTTAAAACCGCCAGGAAAAGGCTGGCGGTTGGGGACTCGTAATCCCCTGGGCAGCGCTGTTAGCAGCGCTGCCTAGGCGGATTATCACCGCCGGGGCAAATGTGGTGGAAAACCACCGGACCCGGCGGGGCGACCGCGGCGGTCCTCAGAAGCACCGCCAGCCTGTTGGCGGTGCTTCCGTCACAACAGCCCTGGCGGTCTTGGACCACCACCGTTGTAATGAGGGCCATAATGTCAAAAGTTTTGGGCGCAGGGGTTTTCACAAGAAGACATTTTAGGAGATACATTCAGACTGAAGTGGAGCACAGGGCTCCTGTTTGTGGTGCTTAATTTGTAAAATAAATAAGCACAACACCCAAAGTTTTTCTTAGGAGGTCACCACCCACTGCCCCTAAATGGCATGGCCCCAATTCCATCTTTGGTGTGGCCCATATTTACCACTGGAGCACACACGTCTCCTGCATGCACCACCTAATTCCACCATTGGCACTACCCACTCCCTGTAAGTACACTGCCCGAAACTTTCAGTGCTTTCACTGTCCCTCTGACAGCCCTTTCGACCTTTCTAAATTTACCAGCCTATCCATGCTTGTTTAAATCATCTGTTATGGTGAGATTGATTAACGGTTTGACACATGTTGTTGGGGAAAACTGTTTACAACCCTCCCCGGGGAGATGGTAGAAAACACTAGACACATCAGCTGCACTGGAATAGTCGAAATGTAGTTGCAGGTGTCAAGGCTTGCTGGCCAGTAAGGGAAAAGGCAGTGGGCATAACAATGCTCCCAGATTCCTTCTCTCCCAAGCTGCCCGAGTGCAGCCTTTTCATCAGAAAGCGAAAAAGGCTCAGTGCCAAACATGGTCAAACATATAGAATTTGTAGGTGAAGCAAAAATGAGTACAAGGCACAGTGCCAAACATAACATATCGAAATGTTGTATAAGCAAAACATAAGAAACATATGTACAGTGTATCCAGATAGAGGAAGCTATGACCTTGCTTGTGGATTGTCCGTTAGAGACAGGAAGACCTGGGGTCTTGGAGTGGTTTGTGTGCGCAGCTGTTGGAGGCGTCAGAGAGGTCAGTGTGTGAGTTCAGAGCTGGAATAGATATGTGAAGGAGGGGAATGCCACTCAGAGAGCACTGTGGAGGAGCTGGCTGTCAGCTTGTGCAGAGAGAAGCGATCAGAAGCTGAGTGAGTTTTGAGACAGTGTATGTGAAATTGGAGTCATGTATTACATATGAATATACATTTATATATATATTTTTTCTCTCTCACAACAATCTCCTCTTTATGATATATATATATATATATATATATATATCTCATTCACCAGCGTAGATTATATATATATATATATATATATAGCATGAAATCTAACACTACAGCACACAGCTTTGGTTGGCATTCCCTGGTTCTGATATAAAATGTATATAATGTCATACAGATACAATTACAATGAAATCAATATTTAACCAAATACACAATAATATAGTAATATTGAATGCATCTATATGCTATATGTTAATAGCCATTAGCTCGAAAATCTATTTGTGTGCTTCTTCTACTGCCTGCTGTATTCTACAATATCTGCATGCTAATTCCTGCTCCGTTGGAGGCAGACTTTGACTGCAGAAATTGAAAGGATGCCCTTTTTACAGAATTGCTGTCCCATGGAGCAAAAACATTGAAGGCAACACAGAAGTATAACTATGGCTATAAAGATACCCAACAGTGCTAGAACTAGGCTCTTCAACCATCCTATTGGCAGCCAGGACCATTGCCAGGACCAATTCCATGAATTAGCCATTTCTCTGCTCCTCTGAGCATTTGAACTACCTGCTTAATTTATGCTATATCCCTTGTTATATTTTCACTTTTATTCACAAAATATCAGTAAGAGGAATTCAAAAGAACACACAATCCTCCTTGTTGCAATGATAGAATGTCAAGTGCAATTCTATGTTGAATCGTCATGGCTGCTACAGAATTAATTTCTACCTGCAACTCTTAAAGTGCATCTCTTGTTGCATTGAATGCTATGACTAAATCAGCAGACATGTTAACAAGGGCCAGTTCTAAGTCATATACACCATAACCAGGAATTAATACATGCATTAGCTCAAAAATAGACCTTGTCTAGTCTCCAGAATAGGGGCATGTATGTCTCTCTTATACCTATGAGCGAAACTCCCCAAATTTAATGCCTCATGTGCTGGTAGAAATGTTTGGTGTAAGAAATAGCACACATACATTCCCAGTAATGGGGAAGCACCTTGTGCACTGTTGTGCCACAAATACATATGAAATACATACCTCCCTGTAACTGCGTGTCCAGTGTGTGATATTTACCAAGAGGAAGGCCTTCTCCCTCAGGGAAAGAGTTTTGATCACAACAAACAAGTTACTTACCTACGGTAATGCTTTTTCTGGTGGATATAGTAGGTACCTGTGGATTCCTCACCTTATGATTTCTCCCAATGCACCAGCATTCAACAGAAAATTTCTTTCTAGCTCCCCACGTCGATGAGGACGTCACAATTGCACAGCTCCGCACGCAATGTCATTGTGGCAATAAGAAGTCCTCGCCGACGTGCTGACGTCAGTTTCACCATTTTTTACGTGCCTTCGAGGTGAACAGGTGAATACCAACTTCACAAGAACAATATATGCCAATCCAAATACAAATATAAACCACAATATCTGTTTACAGAGAAACACCAAAAGCATAGATATACATTTATAATAAAAGAAATCTTGGTATGACCCGACAGGCAACAGGGAGGCGGGTGGGACTGTGAGGAATCCAAGGTAGCTACTGTATCCACCAGAAAAAGAGGTGCCGAAGGTAAGTAACTTGTTCTTCTGATGGATACAACTACCTGTGGATTCCTCACCTTATGAATAGAATCCCAAAGCAGTCCTGCACTCGTAGGTGGGTGCCCGACGGGTCAAACCAAGAAGTCATGCAAAACAGAACGTGCAAAATGGCCATCCCGCCTAACTTCCGAGTCTAAGCAGTAATGCTTTGCAAAAGTGTGGAGGGAAGCCCAAGTTGCTGCCTTACCAATATCAACAACTGGTACACCTCTAGCTAACGCCAAAGTGGCAGACTTAGCCCTGGTGGAATGGGCTCTAATACCTTCAGGAGAAACCTTCTTTGCTAGCGAATTACAAATCTTTATGCAAAGAATGACCCACCTTGAAAAGGTTCTCTTGTGGACAGCTTTGCACTTCATCTTGCCGACATATCCAACAAAGAGTTGATCATCAATTCTGAAGTCTCTTGTCCTCTCAATGTAGAAACTCAGAGCCCTTCTTGGATCCAAACGGTGCAGCCTTTACTCCTCCTTTGAAGCATGGGGAAGAGGGTAAAAGGACAAGAGCGTTATTGATTGTCCCAGATGAAAGGGAGTGACTTCTTTAGGAATGAAAGCCGCCCTGGTTCTCAGCACCACCTTGTCAGCATGAAAGGTTGTAAAAGGAGTTTTCACACTAAGGCCCTCATTTCAACCTTGGCGTTCTCCTCCAGAGACCGCTGAGATACCGACGGGCCGAAGACCGCCAGTGTTGGCGGTCTTCCGCCAACCATATTATGACTGCTGGCAACCCTCCACCCTTTTTTGGATGGAGAGCCGCCAGCAGCCATACTGGCGCTCGGCGGTGAAGTGGAGGCTGCTCCACCGTCACCGCTACGTCATCAGAACACCGCCCGCCATAATACGACTCAGTATTCGGCATGGCGGTGTTCTGGTGACGGGGTGCTGGGGGCGGAGTAGGCCCCATGGATCCCGTTCCCTCCTGGAGGATCACCTGAACAGGTAAGGTAATCGTCTGTTAAGGGAGGGGGGTGGGAGGGTGTTGTGTGTTGTGTGCGTGCATGGGGGTGTGTGTGTAGAGGGGTTGTGTGAGTGCGTGTATGCATGCCAGGGGTGTAATGTGTGTGGTGGAAATGTAACTTGTATGTATGTGTGCATGTATGTGCGCGTGTATGTATGTGAGTGGTGTGAGCGTGCGTGTAGGGGAGTGTGGGGGGTATGTGTGGGGGTTTCAGTGGGGGTGGGGGGTCCTACTACCTTTGGGCGGTGGTAGGGGGGTCGTCGGTGTTCGGGGAGGACTCAGGGGAGGGGGTTGGGGGAGGGGAGACCCAAATCAGTGCCAGGGAACTAATTCCCTGGCACTGATGGTGCATACTGACATGGATTTCGTGGCGGTTGAAAACCCCACGAAATCCATGGCGGTATGCGGGATCCTGATACAGCTGGCGGACTAGTGACGGCCGCCGGGCTGGAGACCGTTGTCTCCAGCCTGGCGGTCGTTACCGCCGTGGCGGACGGTGCAGGACATTGGCGGTTTGGCATATGCCAAAGCGCCAATGTCATAATGGGACGGTAATGACCGCCGGCCTGTTTGCGGTCTTACTGCCCTATTTGCACCGTCCGCCAGGGTTGTACTGAGGGCCTAAGAGCCTCAAGCTCACTCACACCTCTAGCAGACGTGATAGCTGTGAGGAAAACTGTTTTTAAAACTAAAAGTCTCAACGGGCAAGAATGCATAGGCTCAAACGGTGAACCCATCAAAAAAGTAAGAACTAAATTTAAATCCCACTGAGGCATTACAAACGGTGTGGGGAAAACTTGTTAGTCATACCTTTCAGGAACCTAATAACTATAGGGGACTTAAATAAGGAAGGCTCATCAGGAAGGCAAAGAAAGGCTGACAGTGCTGACAAATAGCCCTTCACTGTCGCCCCTGCACTACGACCCTGTGCCAGGGAAAGAGCAAAAAGCAAAATATCAGACAAATGGGCCTTTAAGGGATCAATGTGTCTCTCTCCACACCAAGCAGCAAATTTCATCCATCTGCCAGCATAGATCGTCTTGGTGGAGTGTTGCCTGGCTGATAAGATAACATCCACCACTTCTGGAGGGAGAGAAAAAGAACTCAGATTTCCCCGTTCAATCTCCAGGCATGTAGATGTAGGCTCTGGAGGTGGGGGTGTAGAACCTGCCCCTGCAACTGTGAGAGGAGGTCTACCCTGTAAGGGAGCCGGAGTGGCAGGCACAGTGAGAGATGGAGAAGGTCTGTGTACCACACCCTTCTTGGCCAACCTGGGGCTATTAAAATGACTTGAGCCCAATCTTGGCGAATCTTCCTCAGAACTCAAGGAATCAAAGGTAAGGGGGGAAACGCGTAAAGTAACTGGTCCCACCAAGACATCTGAAACGCGTCCCCCAACGCCCCCTGCACCGGATACTGGAGGCTGCAGAACGACAGGCAGTGTGCGTTCTCCTGAGTGGCAAACAGGTCTATCTGTGGAAATCCCCACATCCGGAAAATGTGAAGAACCATGTCTGGATGGAGACGCCACTCGTGATCGTCCGAGAAATGCCAACAGACAGTCCGCATGTACATTGAGAACTTCGACCAGATGGTTTGCTACTATTCAAATCCGATGGTCCTGTGCCCAGGACCAGAGCCGCAGAGCCTCTCTGCAGAGAAGGTACGACCCTACTCCTCCCTGCTTGTTGATGTACCACATTGCGGTAGTGTTGTCCGTCAAGACTTGAACATACTGACCGCAAGGGGATGGGAGGAAGGCCTTGAGAGCCAGATGTATTGCCCATAATTCTAACAGATTGATGTGAAACATCTGTTCCACTGGAGACCAATGACCTTTGATCTCCAGGTCCCCCAGATGAGCTCCCCACCCTAGAGCGGAAGCATCCGTTATGACCTTGGCCACCGGAGGTGGTAGACAAAACGGCCTTCCTTGGGCAAGGTTGCCATCCACAGCCCACCATCGTAGATCCACTGCAGCATCTCTGGAGATCGTTATCGACTCCTTGAGATCCCCTTTGTGTTGAAACCACTGCTTGCGGAGGCACCACTGGAGAGCCCTCGTGCCAACGTGCATGAGTGACCAACAGAATGCAGGAAGCTAACAGACTGAGCAAACATAGGACCTTGAGGACTGCAACAGCCACTCCATTCTAAAACATTGGAATCAACGCCTGAATATCCTGAATCCTCTGAGGAGGACGGTAAGCCCGATTCAATGATGTGTCCAGTACTGCTCCTATGAACAGGAGGCGCTGAGAGGGCTCCAGGTGAGATTTGGGCACATTTACTGTAAAGCCCAGGCTGAACAACAACTGGGTTGTCACTTGTAAGTGATGCAGCACGAGCTCTGGGGACCCGGCTTTGATCAGCCAATCGTCCAGGTAAGGGAATACAGAAATTCCCTTCCTTCTGAGGTCTGCTGCAGCCACTGCCATCACCTTCGTGAAGACTCGAGGTGCAGAAGTAAGACCAAAGGAAGGACCGCAAACTGGTAATGTTGCGACCCTACCACAAACCGGAGATACTTCCTGTGCGACTTAAGAATAGGGAAATGAAAATAAGGATCCTGCAAGTCAATAGACACCATCCAGTCTTCCTTGTTCAACGCTAGAAACACCTGAGCTAGGGTCAGCATTTTGAACTTCTCCTGTTTGAGGAACCAATTCAAAATCCGTAGATCCAGGATAGGCCTCAATCGACCATCCATTTTGGGAATCAGGAAATACCTTGAATAACATCCCTGACCCTTCTACTGCTCTGGAACCAACTCCACTGCACCTTTTAGCAAAAGGACTTGCACCTCCTGCTGAAGCAACAGGAGATGATCTTCCGTGCAAAACGAATGACGGGGAGGGATGGGAGGGGGAAACTCCCGAAAAGGAAGGGCTTAACCTTTTCCAACTATATTCAGCACCCAAGAGTCCGTTGTGATTAACTCCCACTCATGGAGAAAATGGAGAAAATGAAACAGCCT
This sequence comes from Pleurodeles waltl, assembly GCF_031143425.1. NCBI lineage: Eukaryota > Metazoa > Chordata > Amphibia > Caudata > Salamandridae > Pleurodeles > Pleurodeles waltl. The sequence continues at coordinate 100,484,178 of NC_090451.1, read as the reverse complement.
TCACCCGAGGTAAAACATGTTACAATATGGAGAGAAAACTAAGGCTGCTTTCCTTGATGGGCTCCCCCAGAGGAAGAGGATGAAGCGGACGGCTGTTGAGTGACTCCTTGCATTTTAACCCTCCCACGTCCCCTATAAGACCTGTAGAGAGGGTTGGCAGGCTGCTGAACGTTGAATTGTGGCCTTCCACGAAAAGAGGACCCACGGCGAAAAACCCCTGAATCTTCGAAAAGACCTAAAAGGTGCAGACGATGAAGCTTGGATTTTGCAGTAGCCGTGCTTTCTTTAAATTGTTTCAAAGCTGAGTCGGCTTAGGTCCCAAACAACTTCTCACCATCAAAAGGAAGGTCCATCAGCATAGCTTGAAAATCAGAGGAGAAACCAGTACCTCTGAGCCACGCATGCCTCCTGGTTGCTACAGAAGTGCCCATAGCCCTGACAACCGAATCTGCAGTGTCCAAGCCAGACTGAATGATCTACTTTGCTGCCGCTTGACTGTCCAGCAGGAGTTCATTAAAATGCCCTGCACATCCTGAGGCAATCTTGGCACAACAGCTCTTGCAGAGTACATCAGGGCATGGATATATATTTCCCCAGCACACACTTAGCAGTGAGAGACTTCAAGGCCATACTGCCCGAGGAGAAGCACTTCTTAGCCGTCTGCTCCATACGCTTAGACTCCCTATCAGATGGAGTCGCTGGGAACGAACAAGGGGCAGATCGTGCAGAACAAGAGGCTTGCACCACCAAGCTCTCAGGCATTGGATGTTGTGACTGAAACTGCGGATCTCCTGGTGCAACTCTGTATCTCCTAGCCATAGTCCTGGAAACCGCTGGAGTCATGACAGGGTTCCTCCAAAGTTCTAAAATGGTCTCAGTAATGGCATCATTAAAAGGGAAGAGAGGCTCAGAGGACGTAGCCGATGGATACAACACCTTAGTTAAAATGTTTGTTTTCATCTCTGATGTCGGTAATGGTAGGTCCAAAAACCCAGCAGCATTTTTTATCACACTGTGGTAAGAAGCTGCCTCCGCTGTAAGTTCTCCTCCATGGTATGAGAAATCCCACTCAGGGGATGTATCCAGACCACTAGCAGAGTCTAGGCCCTGAAATTCACCTAAAGGCTCAGGAATTTCCCCTTCCTCCATCAGCTGTTGTTGATACTCTTGCTCCTCCAAGAGTCTCAAGGCCCTCCTTCTCGACCTCAGCCTGGACTCCAAACGCGGCGTTGACAGAGAATTAGCTGACATCGACGACGACGGTTTCAAAGTAGAACGACGCTCCGGCGGAGGAGAGGGAGGTGAAACACTGTGGGTCGATTGGGATCCATCCGGCACCGGTATCGACTCCGACGGCGCCATCGGCACCATCATCCGGGGTAGAGGAGGTGAAGTCATCGGCGCCGAGCCAGCCCCTTCACCAGGAAAAAAGGGTACAAACGAAGCCTGCTTGTATGGCGCCGGCGACTCCAGCGTGAATGCCAACAGACCCGTGGGACCAGCAGGTGCACCAGAAGAGGCCATAGCTCTGTTAAATATGCTAAACATAGCATTGAGGAACGCCGAAGGATCCGCTTCTGGAGCCAGGAAGGCAGGAAACTTTGCTCCTCCTGAGGTGTCTGAAACGACTCCGATACATGCACTCCTGATCATGAGTAGACCCAGGAGAAAACTGAGCCGAGGGGTCTCGGAGATTTCAATCAAAGTCAGTGCCGGAGAAGCCTGTGGTCTCTGAGGCTGAGGAGGCACTGTAGGGCTGATCTCCCACGCCATGCGGTGCCATCTCGGAGGGGAGCAAGACCGATCTCTGGAAGAATGACGTTGAGATCCGTGTCAGCGCCGCTTCCTATGCGACTTAGAGGATCTATGCGATGATGTCACCCTCACCTTTGATCTTCGGTGACCTCTTTGCTCCTTCTTAGCTTTTGCCAAGAAAAGCTTAGCCTCTCTTTCTTTCAAGGCCTTCGGGTTCATACCCTGGCAGGACACGCACACCTCCACGTGGTGGTCTGAGCTCAGGCACCACAAGCAATTTTCATGAGGATCCGTCACTGACATGCGACCCAGCATTCATTACAATGCGTAAATCCTGATTTTTTCGGTGGAGACATTGTAACGCTCTACAACAATTCCTCGAAACAGTAACTGCCAAGAGGTAGGAATAAACCGTTAGCGTCAAAGGTGCAGAAAAAAAGGAACTGACGTCAGCACGCCGGCGAGGACTTCTTATTGCCACGATGACGTCAGACAGAGTCGCGTGCGGGGACGTGCAATTGTGACGTCCTCGTCGACGTGGGGAGCTAGGAACAAAATGTCCGTTGAATGCTGGCGCATTGGGAGAATTCATAAGGTGAGGAATCCACAGGTAGTTGTATCCATCAGAAATGTGTAATCAATCCAAGCTGAATCTATAAGCGTAACATTGGCCCTTGGTGCCATGCAACAGCAGCAAGTTGACCCAAGGGATATCCTAATATTTTAGAAATCACCTTTGGTGCTCTAGTGTAATCATTCCCTCTCTCAATTAATGGGTCATATAAGAGACCAACAGGTGTTATCAACAATGTCTCCCCTTCTATGGGGATGTTCTAGTAATGTAAAGTATAGTTTACTTGTTTCCCTTGCACCTCAGCGGTCCAGTTTCTACTCATTAACTGTCTGTCCCTCATATTCCAAGTATCCATAGTATTATCAAATTCCAATACTTTAAGAACATTTCCTTCTTGATAAATATCCTAAGTATCGGGAAGCAGGATTACGCCCTGAAACCCGATGCTTAATACATACAGGAAATGCATTGTCCTCTGCATTTTGTTCCACTACAGGTGACACTTGGTATTGGGCCTGAAAATTTGTCAGTAAGGTACATCGTGAGTACCATCCTATCATTCCTATGTTACATTCGTTATAAGGCATCCCTTCCCTTGTGCATAATTCTGTATAGGCACAGGTGCCTCACGTAGTCCAATAGTGTCACTGGCGTGTCTGGATAAACATCTACAAATCCAGCAATCTCCAAGACCTAAAGCTTGGGCTACTTTCTCATGAACCGATATGAGGGGATGGCCCAGTGGAGGTCGTAACACAGCTAGCACACGCAATTAACGGACTAAAAAAGTTTGCTTGTACTAGGTGATGCATTTTGCGAAACTGATAAATATTGATATGGAATGTCTTTCTGTCACTCAGTTCCAGGACACTCTCCCTCTATGTGTCAGCAATGCAAATGGACATAGTGTGTTGTCATCTGCTTCTCCTCCTGGTCCGCAGTCTTGTTCAGGGGCGGTTTCACAGACCTGCCCAGCTGTGTCCTCTTCAGTCTCTTTTTCTGCAGGTGCATACCAACACCTTTCATCAAGACTTCGTTGCATGCTTCACTCAACAGCATCAGTTGGTGTCACCATTTCGGTGACACTTGGTGATGGGCCCTCAGTGGTCAAGTCTGTGTTGCTCTTTTCTAATACGTCACGCAGCCCCTCCGGTGGCAGAAGTTCATCAGTTACTGGAGCTTCTGTCTTAGGTGCTGTTGGCACAGCTCTGCATCTTGTCCCAGTAAGCCACTCGGGATGTCCTTATACTTCGACTGCAGTCCGTGTTACCAGGAGCACGAGGTGGGTTTGTGTCCACCTAGAAATAAGAGAAACATCTTTTATTTTTCTCACCATTACAATGTCTCCAGCTTTAAAAGGGTGTGGGCTCTGAGGACGGATGGGGCACAGCTTCATTCATCTGGAGATGGTGATGCTTCAAGACTACCGACAACTGTACAGCGTAGTCAGAAATGTGTTCAACAGTCCACAGCAGTGCTGTTTGGGATGCCGTGAGAGGCAACCTCACCCTCACCGACATAATCCGCCCCATCAGTACCTCCTGGGAGATACAAAAGAGTTGTTCTGGATGGTGTTGCCCTTATGGCATGTAGCACTAAAGGCAGAGTATCAGGCTATTTAAGGACTGATGCATCAGTAGTCTTTGCTAATCTACTTTTTATTGTGGCATTCATCCGGGCCACCTGGCCTGAGCTTTGGGGGTGGTAAGGGGCATTCAGTTTCCACTCTAATCCCAAACAGTCACACCTTTTGCGCAACTGCAGCCACAAACTCACCTCGCTATTTAGGCCCTGGGAGACCCCAAACCTGGGTATGATGTCACTCATCAAGCATCGTACTACCGTTGCTGCATCCTTTTTCTTTTTAGGGAAACGCTTCCACCGATTTTGAAAACTGATCCACACACACAAGCAAATTTTTCAATCCATTCTATGGGGGCATATACGCAAAGTCAACCTGCAAGTTAGTAAAGGTACCCTGTGGTACTGGCAAGTGATCATGTGTTGCAGGGGACTGACCATTAGAATGCTGGGCACAGACAAGACATTGGGAACAGACCTGGGCAGTGAATGGTTTTATCCCTGGTGCAAACCATTCCTGTCTAATTATTGCATTCATCCCCTCTTGTGCCATATGAGTTGTAAGGGGAAGGAACATACTGCATGGGGCCACCGGCCTTCCATCACGGTGAACCCACAATCCCTCTTCATTTTGCTCACATCCAGCATCAATCCACACTCTTTCCTCATCTGGTGTTGCAGACCATTGTGCTTCCTTCACATCAGCTAGCAACAATTGTCTCTGAATGAGCTGCATTTTTTAATGCTTTTTGTCATTAGGGGTACCATCTGTACTGGCTGTAACATGCTCTCTCTTGCTGCAGTGTCAGCCATGGAGTTTCCTCTGCATTCCTTAGTATTAGCTCCTGTATGGGCCTCGTATTTTATGACCGCTATGCTGTTAGGTAGTAGTATTGCTTTTAAAAAGTTCTTTACTAAAAGGCCATTTTAAATGGGGCGCCCTGCTGCTGTTATGAAACCATGATATTGCCACAGTTGGCCAAAATCATGGACAACTCCTAAAGCATAACACAAGTCAGTGTAAATGTTAACAGTCTTCCCTTCAGCCAGGATGCATGCTCTTGTTACAGCATACAGCTCAACTTGCATGGCAGACATGCCTGGTGGCAGAGCTGCACCTTCAACGATGGTGTCAACTGTAGTAATAGCATACCCTGCCCTGTAATCAGTGTTGGTTAGTCTGCTGGAGGAACCATCTTTGTATTACTCATAGTCTGCCTTTTCTAATGGTGTCTGCTGTAAATCTGGTCTTGGTGTGGTGCATGTATCCACAACCGCAACACAGTCATGGTCAAGGGTCTCATCAGAATCACTTATTGCAGGTAATAATGTTTCCAAATTAACAGGTGGGCATCTTTTAATGGTAATATTGGTGTTGGACAACAAAGTGACCACATAACCTGTGCGCCTGGCAGCCGAAAAGTGTTCTGTTGCTGCAGATGACAACAACAACTATACTGAATGTGGCACATAAACAACACAAGGATAGTCCAACACAATGGGAGCCGTCCTCTCTACCATTGCAGCTGCTGCAGCCACTGCTCTCAAACAAGCCTGATGCCCAGTCACTGCCAAAGGCAAAGTCACAGAGTAATACGCCACTGGTCTTTTTCCAGAGCCGTTCTGCTGTGTCAGCACACCATTTGCAATGCCATTTTGCTCTGACACATAGAGATGGAAGAGAAGTTTGTAATTAGGCAGCCCCAATGTGGGCACAGTACACAATGTCTCTCTCAGTTTATTGAAACAGTCTGCCAGTTCATTAGTCCATACAATGTTGCTGGGCACATCTTTTAGTGTACATTGTCTCAAGAAGGCATCATAGGAACTGTACTCAGGTATCCACAAGCGGCAGTAGTTCATCATCCCCAGGAAGGACATAATTCCTTTCTTGGCTTGGTGGAAGAGGGCTTCATGCTCTGAATAATTTTTATTCTGTCATGTAATATGTGGCGTGTACTTTTGGCTACCACATAACCCAGGTAAGTCACCTCTCTTTGGCAGCTCTGAAATTTTGACAATGAGGCTTTGTGTCCTCTGTCCTGGAGGTGGTTTAGCAGAGCTACAGTGTCTTTTTCACAGTCTTCAAGTGATGGAGATGCCACAAGGAGGTCATCAGCATAGTGCAAGATGACGCTACCACCTTCCAGGTGTAGGCTGTGTAAGTCTCCCTTTACTGCCTGCGCACAGAACGTGGGACTCTCAGTGGAGCCTTGAGATAATCGTGTGAAAGTGTACTAGGTATCCTTTTGCATGAAGGCAAAGAGGAACTCACTCTCTCGATGGATTCTAATGCTGAAAATCACTGAAAGTATTCTGCCTCTATAGGTATAGAAGATAATATAATATTGGTGTCAGGCACAACAGGTGGTAAGGGAACCACAGTGTTGTTATCTGGTGCAAATCCTTTACAAACCTATATTGCCCAGTATTGCCCTTGGGTAGTGGGATAATAGGACTATGATGCCCTGTTGTGAAAGGGACTCAATTACTGGTTTTATTCCCTCCTATGCCTGAGGTGACAGTCTGTATTGGTGTACATAAGGTAATCCTGCATTCTCCTTAAATGCCACTTTATGGGGAGGGAATGTTTTCAACAATCCTCGCTCATTTTTATGTTTTGCCAAACATCTGAGTTCACTTGCTCAAGCACTTTGTTTTTTGGTCAGCTGTAAAGTCATATTCCCTTCAAACTTGTCAAAACCTGCAGTCCTGACCTTCCTGAGTATTCCAAAAGTTCAGCATGATCCTTCACCATCTCCCAACACAGACACAACTCCTAATGGAAATGTAAAATTCTTAGTTGCTGGTAAGTCCTGAAGACATTTGACTATGAGCCCCAAATCCTTAGGGTAGAAACCTGGTGCTACAGCTATAGACATGTGTGGCTCTGAAGCTGGCACTTGAAGTAACCTTTCTGCCTGCGTTCCTAAATCAATGCTCACTGCATACCCTTCCTTTCCCACATACAGTGTCCTCTAGTAATTCCATTATCCAGTACAAATGTTTGTCGGTCATGTAAGCATATAATTCAGGCACTGGCCCAGTGAAAAAATGCTGCAGTGCAGTGTAAAGGCCCTGGTACTAATGTCAACTGCATTAATTGAGTGACCAATTCTCTAGCAATGTCAGGGCTGTATTTAGACAGTTCTTTAAACATGTCATTATAGAAATATCCCTGTAATGAAGTTCACTGTTAATTCTTCATGCATCATTATTCCATTCACAGCTATAGTTGTCACTATTTTGCCACTGCTGGGGCGTACCTTGTTTCCTACTGCTGATAGTGTAGTGCTGCTGTCAATCAAGAAATCAAGCTCTTTACCTCCTACCTTAATTGAGAACATGGGATTCTCTTCAGGTATGTCTGATACCTTCATCACAAAGCACTGGGCTGGTTGTTTCTGCAAATTGGGCCGCTGTCTCTCTCTCCACGTTGTCCTATGCTTATCCTTGTGATCCACAGAAAGGGCTCTTCGTCATTTCTATAATTCCTATAATTTCTCTCATTTCTGTTATTGTCCCATCTTTCTTTCCTATTATCTCTCCTTCTATAATTTCGTCCCCATTGCCCATAATTCCGGAAAACATAACACTATTCCTATATCTTCCCTGGTGCACTTGTCCTTCAACCTGTTTATGCTGCGCCCCCATGATAGTAAATTCGCTCTGGGCTTTCCTCTCTTTGTACTTGTTGCAACATCATCCCTTTGTCAGTTTTAGCTGAGTACTTCTTTACTTTGAAAATACCATCCCTTTCCATATTTATCGAAAGGGTGCAGAACTCTTGATATCCATTAGTAGACCAATCAGGGTGGAGCAGTTTACAGCTATGGGCCACAGATGCTAACAACCCATTCATAAGGGTCTGTGTGGCTAATACCTTATCGGCTTCTGTTGTCTGGGGTACCCCTGCACTACTGTCCCATTCTACTTTGTATCTTAAAATGTAATCAGCCACTGACTCACCTGTTTATTGTAACGTGGTTGTAATTTGAGAATAGTCACCATGTTTCACTGCTAAGCCATTAATTGTGTTAGTAATCATCCCATGTTCTATAAGATCCATATCATTAGTCAGTGTGGTCCAATCTCTTTCCTGTGGAATCTGGAATGCACTTTTGACCAAAGATCACCTACTACCGTATCCTATTTTTAGTAACATATCTACGTCTCTAGGAAGTGGGGGATAGGCAATGCATATTTTATGAACCCTCTCATATTTCACAGTGGCTGTGAACGGGTTGGGTGCCTCTTTAATCATCTGAGCCGCCTTTAAGGGAGTCCACGGCTTCAACATTGCTGTCCCACCCAAAACGATTGGCACACTTATTCTGGTTTTTAATTGTATTTCATCCGAAAATGTGGTTTCACCCTTTCCTTTTAGAGCCTGTGGGCGTGACTGTATAAGTATCAGTTGTTCCCTGTTATCTATCTTATCCTGAAATGTATTAATGGATCGTTGTATTTCTTCCCTGTCAATGTTTGCCTCCTTCTGGAACTCATCTGCCTCCTTCCTCATCTGAGCTAACCTCTCATGTTCCGCCTCATTTTCTTTTTTTTCAGCACTTAACCCTATATTCTACCCCAGACAAAAAGTTGGAGTTGGAGCTGGTGTTTCAAAAATGTGGGATATGTTCCCTGTAAAATGGCAAGTGTCCATTCAGGACCAGTGTTCTGAAACCACTTTCTCTGGGGCCAGTTGGCATGTCAGATACCCTAGTTAAATCCCCTTCCAGGGATATATGAAAATAAGGGACACGTCCCGCTGGTGAAGCATGTGTCTGTGCGGGTGTGTTGTACCTCTCACATTGTAAGTAAGGGCCTGACAGATGGAAAAATAGAGGTTGTTTGAGGAGGGGCTGAAAAATGGGGTGTAGGCAGACCAGTCCAAGCAGAATGGATGCTCTGTCCTGGTGTGGGTTGACTGTTCTAATTGCTGTCTCTACTTGAGAACCAGGTATTGAATTCACCATTTTTATTCAATCTCTGTCTTTTCTGCTCTTCTGCAGCTAACACCAAAATCTCCTTCTCAGTCAACACATTCCCAGCTCCTTGTTCACTATTTGTTCCTTCACCTAGTTTGACATAAAGGCCTTGAGGCTCAGAGGCAAGGAACAGTTTATTCAATTTATTTATGACAATGTGCACTTGTCTGTGCGTCGAAATGCACAACAGAGCGGCAGCCCTTCTAGACGTAGTGGCATTTAGTATTGCTTTAACCCTGTCTACCTCAGCTGTTGTAAAGCCACAGTGTTTACGCAATTACAGAAGATGCTGCTCAGTTTGCACACAGTTACTTAATTCTAATAAACATTGGCTATATGTTGTGGTCCAGTTCTTCCCTAGTTCCTTTTTGTTGGGTGTTGTGCACTCACTGTTCACCACTGATACTGCAGAACAGTCCCTGGACTCTGGGGGCATTTCCCTGGCCTTTCGTTTTTGAGAGGAGAGCTATCTTTTTAGCAGTTGAAAGCCACTGCTGCAAACAATCACTCGTATAATGCAAGTCCCATGATGGGTCACCTCGTAGTTCTATAGACTCTGCCACATTTTTAATATCATCAATCACAAGAGAGCCACATCTAGGCCATTTCTCATTCTCAGTCCATGTCCATACCAGCGCACAAAATGGGCTTACATATTCTGGACTATTTGTCTCCTCATTAACCTGAGCTGCAGGGCTATCTGGTGGTAATTTAAAACTTTTCTCTCCTGCCAGCTATTTAAACAGTTTTTTAGTCTTTTTCTGCATACGAAGGCTAACTACCTTCTTGTTTCCTTTAGAATTACCGTTGCCCATTGTGTCCTTTCTACCCTGAAAGGTAAACACACAATTGAATCCTGCAAGAAAAAGTTGTTAGGCAGTGGAGAGAGACAGATAGAGAGAGAACTCAACAGCTGTTGACAACTCAGAAACAGCACATAAAACGGTTTGTTTACCCAATGCAGTCATACACTACTTCACATATAATGTACAAACATTGCAAGGAAAGCACAGCTGCACATTACTATCAGTCAACATGTAATTCAAATACAGTTATTGATCAAAACCCATTTCCTTTGTGCACATAACAAAACCATTTCCTTCTGTCCCAGTGCAACCCGCTAATCAGACGCTCCTCTCACCCTACTTGGGGTGGGTGCTCTCCTAACGTTCCTAGCATATCCTTTGGCACCGACTCTCCTGCATGGTTAGAACCCTCCCGAAGGGATCAGCCACTGCCAATCAATTATTGGCATGGGGTAAACTTGTAAATCTCCTCAGTTCCCTGGTTCGCGGCCTGAGAGGAGTTTACACCTCAGTCCTCTGGTTCACTGTCAGAGAAAAAGAAACAAAATCCTGTTTTACTCTATGCGTTGGAAGGCCACAGCAGTAAAAGAACTCACCATACACTGGTCTGATGTTCCACGCATTTGAGTCACAATGCATCATCTGTTGGGGAAAAGTGTTTACAACCCTCCATGGACTGATAGAAGAAAATGCTAGACACAGCAACTGCGCGTGAACAGATGAAATGGATTTGCAGGTATCAATGCTTGCTAGCCAGCAAGGGAGAAGGCAGTGAACACAACAATGATCTCCGACTCCTTCTCTCCCAAGCTGCCAGAGTGCAGCCTTTTTAGATTTGTACAAAAAGCAGAATCATCAGAAAGCAAAAGAGGCTCAGTGCCAAACATGGACAAACATATAGAATTTGTAGGTGAAGCAAAAATGAGCACAAGGCACAGTGCCAAATATAACGTGTAGAAATACTGTACAAGCAAAACATAAGAAACAGGTGTACAGTGTACCCAGCTAAAGGAAGCTATGACCTTGCTTGTGAATTGTCCGTTAGAGACAGGAAGACCTGGAGTCTTGGAGTAGTTTGTGTATGCAGCTGTTTTACTCGTACAAAACCATAGAAATTCAGCAGTTATAGTTAGAGTTCCTTCAAGTAACTATACCTCGCACCCTAAGGTAACTAACTAGAAGTCGCACCCTTGCCATGCACGGTTTTCTTATCAATAATTGTATTGCAAATGTTGCAGTGATAATATCAAAGATGCCATACAAGATCTCATCAGTGATATAATATGTGGAGTAATTAGCTGTGCATGGCGAAGGCGTGAAGTATAGTTATCTTAGGGTGCGAGTTATAGTTACTTGAAGGAACTCTAACTATAACTGCTGAATTTATATGGTTTTGTATGAGTAAATTCAGAACCTAACTATAACGTCGATGTAACCTTTGTTTTTTTCAGTGAATTTCTATGGTTTTTTAAACGTAAAGTAATTTGAATTACTATTTGTTATTCCAACCCCCGCCGCGCACAGGGGGTGGTCGCAAGGCCTAGCCTGCAACCAGGTCTTGCAGTCAGGCCCTTATAACCACCCAACGCCACACATGGCTGTTGGCCGTGCACAGCACAGGTTGGCCACAGAGCCTATCTCTGTCAGTGGATCTGTGAGTGGGTGTGTGAGTGAGTGGGTCTGAAAATGGGTGTGTGAGTTAATGAGTGGGTCTGAGTGAGTGCATCAGTCTCTGAGTGCATGTATGAGTGAATGAGTTACTGTATGAATGAGTTTGTGATGTTTCATATTTGTGAATATTTCGTGAATAATTAAAAAAAAAATGCGAATTTTCGCAAATACAGTGCATGGAAATGCAAAATTATTTGAAACCCATAATTTGCCCCTAAAACACACCTATATCACACCCCTGTGGTCAGGGTTCTTATACCCCTTTCAATTAGGATTTTCACCCCTGGGGACCATGTCCGGTGAAATAAAATGGTGGCTGCAACTTTCTAGTCAGGTTGCTGTCAGCCAATTACAGCCCTTCCTTTTGCATGTGCATTCGCGAAAAATTGGTGAAAATTCGAAAAGTTTGTGAATTATCGTGAAGGCGCAGCAGCCAGAGATATACAAATTTGGATTTCCCTAAATTCCTCAAACTACTGAACCGATTTACACCAAATAAGCAAAAGATCAATCTGGGCACAGAAAGCTAGCTTTCTGCCAAATTTGGTGTAATTCTGTCCAGTGGTTCAGGCTTTAGACATGTCTAAAGGTCCTGTGGTAATTAAAATGGGAAACACAACTTTTTTGAACCCCCCCTTTTTCAAAGCCCCCACTTGACGGATCACCCCGAAACATACCATGCGCAACAAGAATCACCCAACACTTTTTTGGGGGAAAATTTCATGAAGATTCGTCAAACAGTGCCAAAGATATAGGCAAGTCAAAAAATGCTCTTTCTATGGAAACATGGTCCTAACCATAACTACCTAGTGGCACCCGCCACTAGGTTTAATATATATATATTTTTTACATGTTCCCTTCCACGATATTGGTGATGACAAGGTCTCACATGTACGCACTTCATGCTGACGCATAGCTGCATCTTCTAACTGTGCAGACTGTTTTCCTCATTGTGATTATGTCAGTTCATCACTTGAGTGAACTCCAGTCACTTTCAGTACAACTGTCATGCCCCACCTTTTTCCTGAAAGGTTGATAGTGAGGACTAGGGCGTATTCTTGCCAAAAGTTGTGACTCCCATTTCTCTGCATCAAGATCTACGCACTGGCAAAAAGCATCTCATGGAAGGTCTTAGAGCCCATTCTGCCAGGGCTATAGCTGCAACCACTGCGTTGGCTTGTGAAGTGCCTGTCCTTAACAACTGCCAGGCTTTGACACGGGCATTACTGTATACATTTATGAAGCACTACTGCCTTAAAAGTGAGAACTGACGGGAATGACATTTCACCTGCTTGGTCCTGCAGCCCTCCACAGGCACGGTTTCTAAAAAAAATCTTTATTTTATTTTCCTTTTCCCATAACAAACTAGAAAACAAAAAGAGACCTCAACAATCAAGAACATTATTCATTACATTCTTGGACATAGCAGCATCATTGACAAACCTCCAGTTGTGGAATGTATCGCCTCTCCAATACATGCGTTCAACCCTAGTCCTGTACACAGGTGAACGTGGAGCCTCTATGGCGATGTCTAACATCGTTCTAACCTTCGAGCCACCTAGGTCTGGGTCGTATCTGATGAGTAAGGGATTGTTCCCATCCTATAGTATACCTTCCACCAACCCTATATTTTCTCAAATTTGCGGGGGCAACCTCTATTGCGGTATACAACTTTTTCTACTGCCATGTACATGTCCATGCCCACGCGCCACTCATGTATGGTGGGGTGGTTAGTCACCCCCCAGTACCTGGCCAAGTATCTCTTTGCCACTACAAGGCCTAGTGTACAAAACTTAAGTTTACGTCTTGGGATGTCTATGTCATTCGGAATTCCTAGCAAAATGAACTGTGGGGGAAACCAGGGAGACCTTTTGCCCTTTTCAGCCCTGCAACAAGAGTACAAAATGCATCAGTCCCAGTTCCTGAAATATGCACAGTTGCGTCATGCATGGCAGGCCCAAGATTTGAAAGATGTTGAAATCCCGAAAAATGCCCCTCTGGAAGGGCGGTTGCTGATGGAAAGACTGGGAAGAGGCACAGTCTCCTGTATATATAAAACAATTAACAACAATATGCCCGACACTCTGACCTCCCTACGAGCTAGATGGGAGCATGATCTAGGGGAGCTAGACGACTTGGACTGGGAGGCAGCAGCGTCTTTACGGCTGTATGCCAGGCCTTAATTGTAAATTGTGCCGCAGGAGGGAGGCCATGTAGGCCTGGGCCGCCATAGAGGTAATGAAGATGTGATTTCTGCCCCTTGAGTTCCCTCTCTAAACGATATGTGGGGTGGTTGTGTGGGGAATGGATCCAGTCATTGATGACCATCAAGTTTGTTGCCCAGTGATAGCCCTCAATGTCTGGGAGGGCAAGTCCACAGTTATAAGGGTTACGCTGTAGTGTCTTAAGCGATATCCGTGGATGCCTGGCCGCCCACAGAAACGCGCGCAGCACCTTGTTTATTTTTGTAAAAGTTATCCAGGGTATCGGGTAATAGGTGTTTTGTAGTCTGTACAGCAGTTTAGGGAGGGTAATCATTTGAAAAAGGCCCACACAACCCATTAATGTAAGGGGTAGCTTCTCCCATTGCTTTACGTCTCCCTGGAAGATTGAGATAGTTCTGCCGACGTTTCAGGTTGCACATAGGTCTTTTTTGGCCGTCAGGAAGATACCCATATATTTGAAACCTGTGTGGTAGCGGCAGGAGGCTGACTAATTTCTTTGGGGAGAATAAGAATGACTTGGCCCAACTGAGTTTGTATCGCGAGTGTTTCCCATATTCCATATGGTTTGGAAGAGTATGGGAATAGTGTGGGCTGGGTCCGTGGCATAGAGGAGTAAATCATCTGCATATAATGATATTTTTTCCTCATAGCCTTCCCCGTTTTGGGTTTGGAAACCACGAATATCTGGAGGAGATAAGATCTTATTGGCCAATAATTCCAGGGTGGGGTCAAACAGGAGGGGAAGCAGAGGGATCCCTGCCTGGTGTCGCTTGCTATTGGGAACTCGTTAGAAAGCAACCCATTGACCTTAACTGTCACTACCGGGCTGCAATAGAGAACCGCAACCCAGCATCTGAATTTGGGGCCAATGTTGAATTTTTGTAGTGTCTGTTCTAAGAAAGGCCAGTGAATCAAAAGCCATTTCGGCATCAAAGGACATAAAAACATGTGAGGGGGTCGTGCGACTGTATTGTGGTTAGCCATTTATGTGCTCTACTGAGATTGAAGCCGGACTGGTCCTGGTGAATCATTTTGACTATAACCAGTATTATTTGCATTGCTAGGATCGTGGCAAGTAGTTTCGTTTCTGTGTTGAGCAATGAAGTCGGGCAATATGACGCACATTTGTCCCTCGGCTTCCCTTCTTTTGTTATGGTGACAATTGTGGCTGTTCGGAGATTTGGGGGATGTACCCCTCTCTCTCCCACTTCTTTTTTATAAAACTCCACTGGGAGTCCATTAGGCCCAGGAGTTTTCCCTGGACGGAGTTTAGCAATTGCCTCTCGCACCTCATCTAGTGTTAAATTTTGATCTAAGGCTGCCTTATCAGCATCTTCAAGTTCGGTCTGCAGCGTTAGAGTCCACAAGGGCCTGGGCACTGTAGAAGTGTGCATAGTAGTGTGTGCATTATTTTACTACCTGGGCCTCTGTATTGTGCGACCCCCCCACTTTCTGACACAATTGTCTTGATCCATCTGGCTTCTTGCTCTTCCCTGCTAATCCACACGAGCATTTTCCCTGCTTTGTCCCCTGACTCGTACAGCCTGTTGTGTTCGGCCTGTGTGTGTTGCTGGGCCTTATGTTGCGCTAGCTCCCTATATTCCCTTTGAAGCAAGGCTTTTTATCTCACAAGGATGGGGTGCATCTTCACCCTGGGGTGCCCCTCTAGTTGCAGTATTTTGTTTTCAAGCTCCTCTAATTCCCAGATGTCTCTCCTCTTTTGTTGTGCTATTGCATTTTGTGCTTTATCTCACAAGGAGGTACTGCTTTGGTATCTATACTACAGTGAGGAAACTGCAGCTAAAAGATCCCATCCAAAGAGCAAGTTACTTTTGGCAACACCTTTGCAACACTCTTTCTGATGGATACTTTAACTGCAAATTCCTCATAGGCCCTCCCATCTCCCTGTTCTGTGCAGTGATCTCTTTTTTAGCATCTAAAAGAGGGACTCTGTTGCCGTTTGGCTAGGTTTGGTTTCTAGAAGTACCCTATGCATACATACATAAAAAGTTCCCAAGTTAATAAAGGCAGTTGACATGGTTCTACGTGGCTAGGAAGGAGAAAATCCTATCCAAGGCTTTGCCTTGGTTGCCCATGTTCGTCTGTCGGATTTATGGGGCTAAGCCCCACTTGTCATAACACGTGCATTGTGTCTACCCAAACTTTTGAGTACCTCCCACATGTCCACCTCTGTTCTCCAGTGATCCCCATTCAGCTGTCTCTGTGTCTCCTTATTGTTCCTTTCAGTACAGGCGAGAGTGCTCTGCAGATTTCTGAAAGGCCTCCATAATTTGGCTGTTTCAAGTGGTACCTCCCCGGGTTTTGCCTTTCTAATACAGAGGTGTTGAGCCTGAGATCTTGTGATACTTTTTGAATCAAGATCTTGCGCTCAATACATGTTCCAGCAGCCATAATGGCCACAGTTATATAAATACCACACCGGAAGCAAGAAAGCCAGTTGCTTGACTTCTCTTCCTCGATAGAAGAACATCTCCGGCTCCCAGCTCCAGAATACTTACCTGATTTTAGTGTCTCCCAGAAGTAGTCCAGTCTCAATCTTAGATCCCCTCCAGAGGCAGGTGCCTTATTTCCCAACCCCTCCAATATCCTGACATCTTCAAAAAAGTCATCGCCATCTGTGATCATGCAAGACAAAGAAAAATACTTGGTAAAAGAAAACGCAGAGCAGTGTTGAGGACAAGGTTAGTGCACTAATCCAACAGACATGCCTTTCAGCCAAGAACAGAGAAGCTCACGAGACAATAAGGCACTGGGTTAGAGTTATTTTTTGTATGGTAACATTTTATGAAAAAAACATTCTAACATTTGGTGAATGCCCAGATGCAAACATTTAAGAACTCAAAACCAAGACTGGTGAGAGTTCAATCACGGCAACACTTTATGATGCTAATAGAGTTAGAAGAGACCATTATGATTTTGTACCGAATGTGATGCAAAAGAGGTGAGCAAGTGTTGGCTGTAGTTACTGCAAACCAAAGTAAGGCCCTCATTAATATCATGGTGGTTCGGCCTGCCATGCCGGCAGTGGTGGCTGAAGCCGCCAGCCGGCATGGCGGGCTGAACCTCTATATAATGCACATGGTGACGCCCGCCAGGGGCAGCCATCATGCACCACCAGGCTCCCGCCGTCAGGCAGCCTGGCGGCGGGATGAAACACCATCCGCCAGGGTAGCTGCGCTACCCTGCGGATAATGTTTAATTTCCCGCCAGCCTTTTCCTGGCGGGATATACTTCCAGGAAAAGGCTGGCAGAGGGGGTGCCACTACACTGCCCATGCTCTTTGCATGGGCAGTGCAGGGGCCCCGGTGCAGAGCCCTGTCGCGCAGGTCACTGCCCGATTTTCGGGCAGTGATCTGCGCAACGGGTGCAACTGCACCTGCCGCACAAAGGCATTGACGGTGGCTCCAATGTCCCGGCCGAGCCTTTATGTGGGCCGGCGGGCGGAAACAATGTTTCCGCCCGCCGGCTCTCAGAAAAGTTCATAATCTGGCCGGTAGGGTTCCGGGGTTGCTGGCGGTCAGTGTTTTGACCGCCAGCATGAACACGGCGGTTGTTTCCGCCGTGTTCATAATGACCACCTAAATGTCTACATTGACCTTGCACTTATTTAGTCGAAACTTGTTTCTTCACAATCAGGTAGAACTAAGCAAATAGGTTGTTGGTTCTTCCAAAGAAATTATAAGAGGCAAAAGTGAATCTTTTCAGAGGAAGAAACCTTGCCAGTAATGAGCACAGTGCTTAAGTTTTCTCTCCCTTCTTCCCTCCTAACCCCACATCCCGTAGAGAGCACTTACTAATTGTGAGAAAGTAGCCTCTTTCTAGCCTTGTTACCCCCACTTTAGGCCTGTTTGTGAGTGTATGTCAGGGTGTTTTCACTGTCTCACTGGGATCCTGCCAGCCAGGGCCCAGTGCTCATAGTGAAAACCCTATGTTTTCAGTATGTTTGTTATGTGTCACTGGGACCCTGCTAGTCAGGACCCCAGTGCTCATAAGTTTGTGACCTATAGGTATGTGTTCCCTGTGTGATGCCTAACTGTCTCACTGAGGCTCTGCTAACCAGAACCTCAGTGGTTATGCTCTCTCATTTCTTTCAAATTGTCACTAACAGGCTAGTGACCAATTTTACCAATTTACATTGGCTTACTGGAACACCCTTATAATTCCCTAGTACATGGTACTGAGGTACCCAGGGTATTGGGGTCCCAGGAGATCCCTATGGGCTGCAGCATTTCTTTTGCCACCCATAGGGAGCTCTGACAATTCTTACACAGGCCTGCCACTGCAGCCTGAGTGAAATAACGTCCACGTTATTTCACAGCCATTTTACACTGCACTTAAGTAACTTATAAGTCACCTATATGTCTATCCTTTACCTGGTAAAGATTGGGTGCTAAGTTACTTAGTGTGAGGGCACCCTGGCACTAGCCAGTCTACACCGGTTCAGGGAACCCTTAGCCCTTCTCTGGCGCGAAACTGGACAAAGGAAAGGGGAGTGACCACTCCCCTGACCTGCACCTCCCCTGGGAGGTGTCCAGAGCTCCTCCAGTGTGCTCCAGACCTCTGCCATCTTGGAAACAGAGGTGCTGCTGGCACACTGGACTGCTCTCAGTGGCCAGTGCCATCAGGTGACGTCAGAGACTCCTTCTGATAGGCTCCTTCAGGTGTTGCTAGCCTATCCTCTCTCCTAGGTAGCCAAACCCTCTTTTCTGGCTATTTAGGGTCTCTGTCTCTTGGGATTCCTTAGATAACGAATGCAAGAGCTCATCCGAGTTCCTCTGCATCTCTCTCTTCACCTTCTGCCAAGGAATCGACTGCTGACCGCGCTGGAAGCCTGCAAAACTGCAACAAAGTAGCAAAGACGACTACTGCAACTCTGTATCGCTGATCCTGCCGCCTTCTCGACTGTTTTCCTGGTGGTGCATGCTGTGGGGGTAGTCTGCCTCCTCTCTGCACTAGAAGCTCCGAAGAAATCTCCCGTGGGTCGACGGAATTGTCCCCCTGCAACCGCAGGCACCAAAGAACTGCATCACCGGTCCCCTGGGTCTCCTCTCAGCACGACGAGCGAGGTCCCTTGAATCCAGCAACTCTGTCCAAGTGACTCCCACAGTCCAGTGACTCTTCAGTCCAAGTTTGGTGGAGGTAAGTCCTTGCCTCCCCACGCCAGACTGCATTGCTGGGAACCGCAACTTTTGCAGCTACTCCGGCCTCCGTGCACTTCCGGCGGAAATCCTTTGTGCACAGTCCAGCCTGGGTCCACGGCACTCTAACCTGCATTGCACGACCTCCTAAGTTGTTCTCCGGCGACGTGGGACTCCTTTGTGCGACTTCGGGTGAGCACCGTTTCACGCATCCTTGTAGTGCCTGTTTCTGGCACTTCTGAGGGTGCTGCCTGCTGCTGAGAGGGCTCCTTGTCTTGCTCGACGCCCCCTCTGTCCTCAGACGCAATTGGCGACATCCTAGTCCCTCCTGGGCCACAGCAGCACCCAAAAACCCTAACCGCACGATTTGCAGCTAGCAAGGCTTGTTGGCGGTCTTTCTTCAGGAAAACACTTCTGCACGACTCTCCACGGCGTGGGGGATCCGTCCTCCAAAGGGGAAGTTCCTAGCCCTTGTCGTTCCTGCAGAATCTCCAGCTTCTACTGTTGAGTAGCAGCTTCTTTGCACCCACAGCTGGCATTTCCTGGGCATCTGCCCATCTCCGACTTGCTTGTGACTTTTGGACTTGGTCCCCTTGTTCCACAGGTACCCTCGACTGGAAATCCATCGTTGTTGCATTGTTGGTTTGTGTCTTTCCTGCAGAATTCCCCTATCACGACTTCTATGTCCTTTGGGGAACTTTAGTGCACTCTGCACTCACTTTTCAGGGTCTTGGGGTGGGCTATTTTTTTAACCCTTACTATTTTCTAATAGTCCCAGCGACCCTCTACAAGGTCACATAGGTTTGGGGTCCATTCGTGGTTCGCATTCCACTTTTGGAGTATATGGTTTGTGTTGCCCCTATCCCTATGTGTCTCCATTGCATCCTATTGTAACTATACATTGTTTGCACTGTTTTCTAATACTATTACTGCATATTTTGGTATTGTGTACATATATCTTGTGTATATTTGCTACCCTCATACTGAGGGTACTCACTGAGATACTTTTGGCATATTGTCATAAAAATAAAGTACCTTTATTTTTAGTATATCTGTGTATTGTGTTTTCTTATGATATTGTGCATATGACACTAGTGGTACTGTAGGAGCTTCACTCGTCTCCTAGTTCAGCCTAAGCTGCTCTGCTAAGCTACCATTATCTATCAGCCTATGCTGCTAGACACCCTATACACTAATAAGGGATAACTGGGCCTGGTGCAAGGTGCAAGTACCCCTTGGTACTCACTACAAGCCAGTCCAGCCTCCTACACTAATGCCCCAATCTGAAAAGTGTGTTTATATTTTTTCTTTGTGGGATTTGGTAGACTCGCGTCACTCACAAAGAAAGCCTAGGACCTGATTTAAAGTTTGTCGGATGGGTTACTCCATCACAAACATAATGGCTATCCTCTCTGCCTTATAAATGAATTTTACTTATGGCACTTGTAATAAGGTGGACCAGATAGTCGTCATGTTTGTGGCAGAGTACCCATCCACCAAACTCTAAATCAGCCACCAAATATATTGGTAAGTGGATCTTCAAATCACCCCTAGCAGTAATTGGGGGCAGACTTTATAGACAGTGTCACTCTCTTTTAGGATCCTGCGGCTAGTAGGTCCACTGTTGCACCTTGACCCCTCCACACACAAAACTACCATGTATGCTGCAGTCTCCAGGGAGATTTAGTAGTGAGAATTCAAACAGAGAGTGTGCAGGCAGGAAGCATCACAGGGGCTGCTAGAAAGGAACAGAGGCCACAGGATGGCACAATCTGCATGTAGTCCAGCAGTCAATATATGCTCCATGGCTTACTCCTTGCAGGAATCAAGCCGGCAGCCAAAGAGAGTGTCAATATCCGTTGGGATCCTGGGAAATGCATCTCCAAAGTTGCACCCAGGCTCCTCCCCCACACTTAATCACAACAAATGCCTAACTCTCAATAGGGTGAAATGGAGGTAAGGACACAAACTATCAAGGGTCGGGCAAGAACTTATATTCGGGAAACAGGCTGAAAACAGTATCAGTATCAGCTGCCCAAGATCATACAGGGAGTCATTGGAGAAAAAGGCTATAATGGGGAAGCTGTTCACAAGGTAATAAAGAATGTCTAATGTCAGAAAGAGAAAACAGAGGCAGTTCAGCATTCAAAATAGCTACCATGTTGTTCGGGCAGGTAGAACATCATGCAAAGGTAGTGTCTGTGTAGGTTTTATCTGGGGAGATGTAATACAAGGTAACATAAAGACAGTATGTACATCAATGAGAAATACAATCTAAGTAGTCAGCTGTGCCTACTAATTGTGGTGATCATACAGAAACATGAAAGAAGGAAAGAGCAGTAGAAGTTATGCTTGGTGCAAATGCCTACAAAATGATGAGGTTGCCATTGTGTTTCCTTAGCAGTGGCGTTAATCAT
This sequence comes from Pleurodeles waltl, assembly GCF_031143425.1. NCBI lineage: Eukaryota > Metazoa > Chordata > Amphibia > Caudata > Salamandridae > Pleurodeles > Pleurodeles waltl. Next base: position 100,463,002 of record NC_090451.1, on the reverse strand, counting down.
GCTTGTCAGGTGCTCAATGGATTTAATCATCATTTTCCTTTTACAAACAGTGTCCATATATTTTTTCCATTTCACCAAAACACTGCAATATTTCTTTTTATTACTGCCTCCTGCCACTGCTAAGGAAACACAGCAGTGTACTTTTTAGAACGGAAAGGAGGCAATAGTATAAAGAGAACAATAATATAAACAGTGCTTTTCTTAAATATATATATATTATTATGAATGAATCATACACACTGCGCAAGAGAAGTTAATTATTTGCCCTCAATGCGTGATTGATGATATTGTTAAGTGACTCTATGACTTTAAGGCCACAGGATAAATGAGTGGTTGGCTTTGGTCATAGGTACGTGGCTCTCCAGTTTAAAATAACCACGTATTTTAAACTGGAGAGCCATGTACCTATGATTAAGGCTGCTGCTACCAGCCGAAACGCGTCAGGAAAGAACACCGGTTTTCTGCAATTTGAATGTGCTAATAAAGTGCCTTTCAGCTGTGAACAAGGCGTACGGCGCTTCTTTCTCTGTGTGGGGAAGTTTGTTGGATGTTAAATGCAAGGGTGCTCCGTCCTCGCATCGCTGAGGCCACCCTATTTGTGATCAGGCTGCAACGGAGGAAACAGGATATATATATATATATATATATATATATATATATATATATATATATATATATATATATATATATATAAATATATACATTTATTTATTTTTTCTCACAATACTTTTTATTAGTTATTTTATCTTTTCAATATATTTTTCTCATATTGTCCACAAATTGGCTGCTCATTTGTGGTAGATAATGTGAAATCACTAAACACATACTCATAAGTCGTAATATAGTGCAATTATGTACAACAAGGTAATACCAACCTTTCTCCACAGAGCTCTCTAAAAATACAACACACTCACACATACCTCAATTGTGACCAACCTCTCAAAACATGTTAAGAACATCAAGTAGGGTACCACAGGAAGTAGATAAACACATCCCAGTATTCATGGTCTAAACAATTAGTAATTCGAGAAAAAAACATATACCCATTTACATTATTATATAAGAAAATATGCACTGTCCTTTGACACACAATTAAAATATTCTGATTGCAGATTTTAACCCTTTCTATAGGAATGAAACAACTTAGATGAAAAAATCTTCTTGGTGTCCTTGCGTTTTCTTTCAATGTGTGTATTCTTCCGGTCCCCACTTTGCTAGCCCCGACAACCGTTTCGGTGTTTAACCAATTGCGGTCAACCACCTTCTTAAGGGTGCAGAAAGCAAGAAAATTACAGAAAGGAGAAAGGAGAGAAAGCCTTGGAGAGATACCACCTGCAGATCAATTGAAAATATACAAGTCTTACAAGGATAAAGGTTAAACTCATATCAAATAGAACCCGTATATTGGGAAACCAAAGAAATAACCATCAGAACTCTGCCGCCAAGGATGAATTTGAACAACATACCATGTGTGCCAGTTAAATAGATCTAAGTGTGGCTGCGATACATCCCAACAAACTCACCTAAGACTGAGGATAGACATCAAAAGGATCCACAAGATTAAAGTGATAGTTGGTAGATAACCCAATGTAAGCCCAAAAGGCTACATAAAGTATACATATCTCTATATATACTCACAAAAGACTTACATCTAATCTCACAAGATGCACCTAGCTATTATAGCTGGTGGGCAGGACTGTCCATTAGTCAGGAATAGGTCGCTGAAATGAACAAAAGGCTTGTTAGCGGCCCCTCTGGAACACAGGAAAAAACCTAAGGTGTCAGATGTTAAAACAATTACATACGTAGAGTAGAACATGAAAAAACCCCACAGATGACTTGTATGGTGTAGGAAACTGACTCTCTATATAGTGCACTAAAGTGAAGTACAGTGTGCAGAGAGTCTAGTGGATCCCCAAAGGTTTGCAGAGGCAGAAATAGATATGTCTAGTGCTCTTTTGTGGGCGAGCCGTTAGGCTTCTCAACGAGTCGTGTTAAGCATTTGTTGTACTCACAGATGCAATAAATGAGACACACACTCAAAGAATAAATCTGAGACCAATTTAGAAAAATAACAGTTGTTTTTATAAATGCTTTGAACCAAAGAACTTCGTTGTAAGGTAATCAGTTTTTAAATTAAAAATACTTTCCTATTTCACAAATCAACAGTACAATTTTCAGAGTCTTTAATGTTAACCTATAAAGGGAAAAAAATGATGCAGTTTCCCAGGTAAGTACATGACTGATGGTCCCAGTCTTCATTGCTATACGCTAGCACTGGGCAAGGTTCAGGTTGGTGCCAAGAGTGCACCCACAGCCGCATGGGGCGGCTGGGTGCAAAGGTCAAATTCGGAGTTGGTGGCCAATGTTAGTCAATGGAGACTGGGGGGATGAAGACACACTGCTCCCAGGTAAGTACCAGCAGTGGCAGAGGTTGGTCTCCAGGGGTTGAGGCAAGCACCAGGGGCAGCCCCAACCTTACACCCTCAGCGGCAAAGGGACGGCCGGGTGCAGAGTGCCAACACAGCATCGGGCGCTCAATGCTATTCAATGGAGACACAGGGTATCTGCTGCAGGTCTGCTTACAGGTGATTAAAGCGGAGTCGGTGGTCGATCTCCTGGTGGTGAGGTAAGAACAAGGGTGGCCACAAGGCAGCACCAAACTTACACCCTCAACGGCACAGGGATAGCCGGGTGCAGAGTGCCAACACAGTGTTGGGCGCCCAATGTTATTCAGAAGCAGAGATCACTTTCAGAAACGAGCTGCAGGCTCAGGCCAGGTGGCCGGGAGAGGTCAAACCACAGCTTCCCAGGTAAGTTGAGATGCCAGGGGTCATAGGGACACCAACGGCTCAGCTCCCTAAAGCCCAGGGGCTCCGGGTGCAGGGGTGTCTTTAGGTGTAAAAATCAACTTACCAGACAGGTCGCAGTCAGGGGGAGTCCTCAGATTTAGGCTGCAGGTATAGCTGGGGTATCTGGCAGGGGTCAACCCACTATGGACTCTTGGTCAGAGGAGCCGGGGAACCTTCACTGGATGAGTGGGCCACTTGGGCTTGGGCCAGGGGTGTCTGGTGCAGTGCTCACTTCTGGTGTCGGGTTTTGGGGTTCCACAGGTAGGCTTCCTCTTCTTTGAAGATGGTTTCTTCCGGACAGGTTCGCTGTCCACAGGAGTTCTTGATCTTTCTTGAAGGCAGGCAGTCATCCCAAGGCTTTGGAGGTCGCTGGTCGGCAGGGCAGTCATCTTCTGGGTGCAGGTTTCTTTGAAGGCTGCAGACAGGCCGGTACGGCTGAGGCCAAGTCAGTAGGTGTCTTCAGTCTTTCAGGCATGACGACGTGTCTGGCTCTTCTTAGGTTACAGGAATCTGATTCTAGGGTTCAGGGGCCACCTAAATACTGAGTTTAGGGGCGTTACAGGGAGTGCCAGGTGGGAGCCAATGGGCTACTCACCTTTAGGGTGACTACACCCTTCCTATGACCACTTCCTTTGGGGAATGGACATAGCGCTAACCCTATTGGCCTAATTCCTTCCATGCAAGATGGAGGAATTTAAAAACTAGTGTCCACTTCAGCTCATCCACCCTAGGGGTGGGATTGGCATGAAGTGGGCACTCCTCCTAATTTACCTAATTTTCCTGCCAGTCCAGCCACCAAAAGTGGGGTCAGGTACGGGGCGTCATCCTCCTCCACCATCTGGAGAGGCCTGGGTCGCATTTCAAAGGCGGCAAGGCCTTTGAAGCTCCCCACCCTGGAATGTCCATCCTGCCTGGGAGAAGCCGTCCCACCTCTGCCCAACCCAGGCCTTTGTTCTGAGCTCTCAAGAGTATTGGCTCTCACCTCAGGGGGTCAGAACTCTGTCTAAAGTGGCTGCACTGGTTCTGACCAGTCAATGCCCACTTTAGGAGTTGGTAGGTATCAAGGGGGCACCTCTAAGGTGCCCTCTGAGTGCATGTATTAATAAATCCATCACTGGATTCAGTGAGGGTTTATTAATACGAGATGTGTGATACCAAACATCCCTATTGTTAGTGAAGCCATCATGTAGCTGGGAAACTCGTAACAGCCAGTGTCCAGCACATGTACTTAAAATGGCTGCACTGTTCACTTACTATGTCTGAGAATCAACAGACATAGCAGAGACAAATCTGCTCATGCAGGTATGCCCTCACATATAATATAATGCACCCTGCCTTTAGGGCTGGAAGGCATGCCAGACGGCTGACTTACACATTTTGCATGCAGTGTACAGGGGACAGGGCACACAGGCTGTGTACCATGTCGTGTTTTCATTATAGATCTGCACCAAGACACGCAGCCTGCAAAGGAAGCATTGTGTGTGTGTGTGTGTACACTTAGGTGAGCGGGACTTGAGGGTGGCACAATCTCTGCTGCAGCCCTCAGGGGCCTTCTAGGTATGAGGGGTACCATTACTAGGGACTTACAGTGGCAACTAAAGGTTTGCCAATTGGAAAAAACAACTGTGCAGTTTTAGGGAAAGAGATCTGGCACTAGGAACCTGTTCAGCAGGAACCCAGTGCACTTTCAGTCGAAATTGCACCAGAAACTAGGCAAACAGTGTGGAACCATGTCAAAAGAGGCACTTTCCTACATATGGCGAGAAGGTGAGAAGGCTGACTTATCAACAAGTCCTGATGGATGATGGGGAAGTATCAAAAAGTCTAAGAAGGGCTCAAACCATGAATCCGCTAGTAGAAGTACAGTACCATCCTCAAAAAGATGCTGTAAAAGGAAAATACAAGAAGATACACTCCTATAGTTATGGTATAGAGAGGTAGCTCTGCAGAGCATGGGGAAAGACTGAATGGAACAGGAGACCTGTACAGATCAGAGAAGGACTAATTTCCTAAAGACATGATGGGTTAGAGCATATCACATTCTCGAAGGCAGCTGCTGCATGAGGACATAGCACATACTCAAAGTATGCCACTAGTGGAAAACATTAAAGCACGATCAGAAATATGGACAACCATAGCACTTAATAAGAAGTGTGCGAGCCATATCAAGTGAGTCACTGAGTAGAATGTAAACACATGGAGCAGGAAACCACTCAGACTCTAGTCAAAAAGCTTAATGTGAATATTGCACAGTAAAACACTCTTTTTGGCTCTAATTTTTAGGTCTCGCCTACAAAGCCCATGTGCTGTGCTGTGGGACATTTTGTTTACAAAACAATTTTGCTTACAACCCGCAACAGCATACCATCAATTGATTTTATATGATCTCTCTCCTTTGCAATATTTTGATTGCTTAGCTACAGTAGACTTCCTTTCACTCCCTGGAGCATGGACAAAGTATGTGTTCTTCCTTGTCTTTTTGCAATGCAGTACTTTTTATTTTCTAAGAGTTTCTGTACTATACCCGGCCCAGCAATGTGCTTTCCTACTTTTAACCCAGGCATATGGCTTCTTGCATCAAATTTGCTGCCTCTATTAATGCTTTAGTTACTTACACTCACAACTGTAGCACTCTGCACCACTCTACTGTATGCTGCTTCATCGTACACAACTCCATCCTATGTCACTCCACTTTAAGCCACTCCACGCCACTCTACTCTGAGCCATGTCACGCCACTCTACTCTACACCACTTCATGCCACTCTATGCCACTAAACTCCACTCTACACCACCACTACTCTATGCCACTCTACTCTATGCCTCTACATTCTACACTACTCATTGCCACTCTACTGTATACCACTCTTCTTTGCCACTCGATTCCAGTCTACTCCTCAGTACTCCACTTTAAGCCACTCTACTCTACTTTATGCCACAAAAATCTGCTCCATGCCACTCCACTCCACACAGCGCCACTCTGCAGCACTCTCCGCCACTCCACTCTACACCACTCAACTACACTCTATGCCACTCTACACCACTCTACTCCTCGCCACTCTTCTGCATGGCTCTACTCTATTCCACTATAATCTATGCCACTCCACTCTACTCCACCCCACTCCATACAATTCCACTTTATGGCACCCTACTCCACTCCACTCTATGCCATTCCACACCACACTACACCACACCATGCTGCTCTACTCTATGCCACTCCACTCTACACCCCTCTACTCCACGCCAATCTGCTCTATTCGACTATACTGTATGCCACTCCACTTTACTCCACGCACTCTACTTTAAGCAACTTCACATCACTCTACACAACTCCACTTTACTCCACTTCATTCTACGCCACTTCACTCTGCTCAGCACCACTCTACGCCACTCCACTCTACCCACTTTTACGTCACTCCACCCTATGCCACACCACACAATGTCACTCTACGCCACTGTACTCTACGCCACTCCACTCTACACTTTGCGACTCTACTCTGTGCCCTCCAGATAGATAGAAAGATAGATAGATAGATAGATGGACAGATAGATAGATTGTCTGACCTCGTATTATGTGTTTCTGTCTTCCGGGACCCTGTTTATATGGTCACCATGTTTCCGTGGGACATGGCTTACTACATGCACATAGCCTCAGATATGCCAGGGTCCTCAGCTAAAACCCTTTGTAGTCTATGGCAGCAGGCTTTACAAGGAAGTGAAGACCAAGCCACCACAAAATCGACAACAGCAATTACAGGTCAGCCATCAGATGATACCGCCAAAACAACCCTTAAGGGACCCAGAGCCAATTCCGTAGCGCAACAGCACCATCGGAATGCGCACTGTCTGCAAAGCAGCCAGTGCACATTCCAATGATGCTGGGCTGGGGGCCTCTGCACTGCCCATGCATGCGAATGGGCAGTGCAGAGGCTCCCCTGTGGCCCCCGGCACTGGCTTTCTGCCAGCCTTTCCATGGTGGGGTGACCGCCATGGAAAGACTCGCGGAAAGCTGAGTTGTGATTAGCACGGCGGCACTGAGGTCAGGAACAATGTTCCTGGCGGTGACAACGTTCTTTAGGCGGTCCTGCCTGCCAGGTTTCTAATGTGGCGGTGGAACTGCCTCCAGTGCGGCGGTCCCACCTCCACCACAAGTGTGGCGGTCTGAAGACCACCACACTCGTAATGAGGGCCTAAGTCTTTGAGACCTGTAATGGCTGCCTGCACTTTTTTTCTCATGTTACAGGCAGCCAACCAGAGTGCTTGCTTCTGCAAGAGCCTTGCTCCTGAGGGAGCAAGTAGACCAAAGGAAAAAAGCCACCAAGGCCAATCAGAACGCTCTTTATTTTTAAACTGGGTTCAAAACCAACCGTCCAGATATATAAATATTTGTGATCCTTAAGTTCTTAAAAATCTCAAACGGATTTATATCAAGTCACAAAAAACACTCTTTCTGAACCAAGATCTAGCTTCCTGCCAAATTTGGTGTAATTCCGTTCAGCAGTTTATTCAGTAATGCTGTTCTAAATGGTCTATGGAAAATGAATAGGGATTTTGAGTTCTGGGACCACCCTTGTTTTTGCCTCTGTTTATGATAATTGAAAATAAATATATAAAATCGTATTAATGTAAAATAAATATATACTTTAAAATATAATAACAATACGTGAACAAATAAAAAAATGCATTAAAATTAAAATGTAAATATTAAAGCATATATATAACAGTAAACAAGTAAAATGAATACAAAATTAGCCAAAAAATAAATACAAATTATTTATTTTTATAGATAAATATAAATGTAAAAATAATAAAATACATATTTACAATCCAAATTAAGAGTAGAGAAAGTTTTGGACTTTGGAGGGGTTAGATTTACTATTCCCACCCCAATATAAGCATCAGTTCGGAAAGTATTGGACTCCATACGGGTTAGATTTACTATTCCCACTCCACAACGTAAGCAAAGACAGGGAAAATGTTGTGCTTTGGATGGGTTATATTGCCATACCCCCACCTCAAATAAATGGAGACAAGGTTGTTCTACCCACTGGTGGGCAGATGGGGCAATTACCCCCAATCAACTCCCCGGGGGGGGCATAAAGCCTACTAGATGCCAGGGAATAAAAAAAAAAAAATTGTGGGGTGGTGGCTACCAACCAGTATGGGCATGGTTATGCCCCCACCTCAACTGAAGAGGGTAACAGTCTTTCAGCTCTCCCCTCGCACACTAAAACATCTTATCCCACGGCAAGCAAGAGGACATTTGATTATTTTGGGTTTTGGTTTTACATTTGGGCCATGAGAGCTTGTCTAACTCTCAAAATCATCCCACTTAGAATGGTGAGGGCTGCACTTTTTGGACTTCGGTACGCTGCATGTAATAAAATCCACAAGACCGAGGGCGTGGTCACCGGCGTCAAGATGGCAGTCACACTCTAGGAGTGCTCCGGATCCCTCCGTCACGGGCCGGCGAGTGGCCCACTGTTCTGGTGCCCCCCTGCTCGCCCTCAGACCCCCGGGCACGGGGAAGGTGAAGGGGCGGCCGGGGACCTAATTTCTTTCAGTGGGTACTGCAGCGGAGCCGCGGATGGGCTCCGCTGCCTGAGACTGTCGCGGCGGGCCTTCTTGCGGCCTCATAGATGAGGCAGGCCATGGAGGAGTCTCAGCGGACGCTGAGGGCGGCCGCGCTTTCGGCAGAGGCGTGCCTGGAGCTGGGGCAGCGCTGCCTGGCTGGTGAGTGCGCCGCGCCGGCAGAAAGAAAAGACTTGGTGCCTTGGACCGCCTGGGCTGCGGGCTATGGTCCGTGCCGCGGCCTGAGGTTGGGGGTGGGGCGGAGCGATGGGAAGAGGAGTTGGCACTTCCCCGCTCTCGGGCCCAGGACTTCGCAGGAGGCCCCCCCCCCACGCCCACCCCCGCAGAAATTAGCCACGGAGGGGAGCGCTGCGGGGCTCCCGGCCCGGTCGGCCTCGACTGAGGGCCAATGGCAGATCCTGGGACTGAGGATACTCGGGTGACGACAGAGAGCCTGGGGCCCCTGGGGTGGACGACAATGCGGACGGGGCCCCGTTGGCGGGGAAGGCAGTGGCGGTAAAAGAAGCAGGCCCTGCAGAAGTACGAACTGATTGTTGAAGGGCTGGCAGCAGCAGGCTGATTGGGCTGGACGCTAGCAGTGAAGAGCCCCGGGCCCCCAGGTGTGGACGGCGACACGGTTATGGCCTTGCTGGAAGCTGTTGCAGCGGAATGACACGAGCCAGGCGGGGCCCCATGGAGGGGATGGCTGGTCTGTGAGGGGCGGCAGCAGTAGCCTGATTGGGCTAGACACGCCCATTGGGGAGCCTCTGTGGACCTTCTGAGGCGATCCGGGACCCCTGACTCCCTTCTTTCGCCCCACCCACTACCAGTGGAGGCCGGGCCGTGTGTGGTCGGCGGCGGCCCTTGGGGGGGCCGGGTGTGGAGACAGGGGCCTTTGGAGGAGTCCTACAGACCAGGGGGGCAGGGTGGAGCCCCAGTGAGAGGCATGCGGCGAGCAACTCTCGGATCAGACCATGGAGCGGTGAACGACCGGTGAGCCGAGATTGGTGATCGGATGAGACAGCTGTGGAGACAGAGATCAGGGGCTGAGCGGGCGCTCCCCCGGAGAGAGGAGCTGTGATCTGCCCACCAGCCTAGAGATACCCTCCGGGGCCGGACTGTGTAGCTGGGGACCCTGTTTGGGGCTCCCTTGAGACCAGATCGGCAGAGGGCGGTCAGCGATAGCGGCGCAGCCCTGACCACACACCTGAGATGGGGAGAGACAAAGAGGGCAAGCAGCCGCCGGCATCGCAGCAGTGTATAGACCAATTTACTAAACAAGGATCCTCTTGGACGATGGGAGAGCCAGAGACGGAGACGGCGGCGTCGGGGAGATTGAAAACGATTCTTCATGCTATTCAGACCTCGCAGTTGGCAGTGGAAGCCAAGGTTGGTGAAGTGAAGGAGGATGTGGGCCTCCTGCGTCAGGACCTGCGAAAGGCGGTTGGCCGCATCAAGGAGGTTGAGGACCGGGTCTCTCAGGCTGAGGATGAGATCGCGGACCTTAAGATTAAGGTTGCCCAGCTGCAGACCCGTACCGGCGAACTACACCACAGAGCAGAAGGTGCCGAAAACCGCTCGAGGCGTAATAATTTACGATTCATGGGCTTCCCGGAGGGAGTGGAGACAATGGAGACAAGCTCCGCCATTGATTTCCTGGAGCGTTGGATTTGATTGTGGGTCCCGGAACAGCGGCTCTCCCTGTGGTTTGCCATAGAGCGTGCCCATAGGGCTCTGACGCCATGGCCGCCGCCAGGTGGCCCCCGATGGCCAATGATAGCAAGATTCTTCAACTTCAAAGACCGGGATATAGTCCTTCGAGAGGCTAGGACCCAGTCGGACCTCTGCTGGGACAACCATAGGATCCTGATATTCCCAGACTATACCCGTGAAGTGCAGGCCAGGTTCAGCTCGTACGAAGGAGTCAAAGAGAAGCTGCGGGCAATGCAACTGACATACATGCTCCTCTTTCCCGCACGGCTGAAAGTCATGATGGACGAGAAATCCTTCTTCTTTGACTCGCCGGTGGCTGCATGTGAATGGCTCACGGAAGAGCACCATGTGACCTGGGGGGCCCCCTGAGCCGAGGAGCAGTCTGCCAGCGACGGGCCGGGCTGGCCCCCCGGGAGTGCGGGGGGGTCGCAGGCACACCCGGTCCTGTCGGAGAGGGAGGAGTGATCCTCGTGGAGATTCAGCAGAAGATGTTCAGCCAGACCGGGCCCCCACTGGATGAGGGGCTGTGCCAGACTGCCCTGAGGAGAAGAGGCCGACTCAAGAAGTGGAGGTGGAGCACCTGAGCCAATCTCCCTTGCTCTCCTGATTCTGACTCCTTGTATTGTGGGTATTTGGGAGAGTTCAGGCGATCGCTCCTCCCCCCGGAGGCGAGGCGAGGGACAGTGTTTGGCCGCATTGCAGAACTCCGACCCAAATGAAGGGGTCCACCATTCCACTCTTACTGTAGACATTCTGCATCTACTGTTTGTGGTGACAGATGCTTCTGGGGTGGAAGTATGGGGAGGGGGGCGGTTTGTGGGTGTTCAGGGGTTGTTTAGCGTTTTTTTGCTAAGGTTGACTCAGTGTTTCATAGGTCACGATGGAAATGTCCGGTGGGCGCATGGGGTGCACTGTCCTTGATCTTTTGCTTATGTCCGAGTCTGCTAAGAAAGTATTATCCTGGAACGCAAACGGATAATATCAAAAGGTCAGCGGTGTTTAGCACCCTCCGTCGCTTTGCACCATCTGTGGTCCTGTTGCTGGAGACCCATCTACTTGGCAATCGATGCCGCATGCTGCTGAGAGTGGGGTCTGACAGTGTCTATCATGCGGTCTTTTCTAGGGGCTCACGGGTGATGGCCATTATATTTGGCCATTATATTGCACCGTTCTTTATCCATGGTGGTGACTCCCTCTCACTCGGACCTGCAGGGCCGGTATGTGGTGATCTCCAGGCTGGTGGGAGGACGCCCCATCAACATCCTTAGTGTTTATGCCCCCCCGGAGCGTTGCAGAGTTTTCCTAAGACCCTTATGGATGTAGTGGCGGGGCTTCCCCCAGGACTGACTATTATGGGTGGAGACTTCAACTCGGTGCTGAACCCAGAGCTAGACATTATGGGACCTTTGCCCTCGAATCGGGCTGCTGGAGCGTCAGGGCTGCTTAATTGGGTGGAAGGTCTCGGTCTCTGTGATGTCTCGTGGACATGGCATCTCCGTTTGTGGCGGTACACCCACACATCGGCAGCACACCACACTCATGCCAGGATAGTTCCCCCTCGACGTGCCTCGGGTCACAGGAGTGGAAATGCTCCCACACGAGGTCTCAGATCATGCGCCGCTCTTGCTTCGACTAGATGAAGTTGATGCGGGTCGATGCCCGATGTGGCGGCTTAACGACTGGTTTCTCCAGGATAGCGACTACGCTCAGGCTTTAGGAGATTGCGTGTCAGAATATTTCTCTATTAACCTCGGTTCGGTGTTGTCCCTGGGTACACCTTGGGCTGCCTGTAAGGCTACCCTTCAGAGGCATGCCAGATACCTTCTTCGGGAGCGGACGCGCAGTCAGGCAGTGTCAGTGTTGGAGGCCCAAGCGGTGTGCCTGGAGGGCAGACTTGCGGAGGCCGAAAGTGAGGTAATCACGAGGCAGCTGATCCTGACTCGGCAGGAGATTAGGCATGCTGCTCTTGAGACGGCGAAGCACGTGTGGCGGGCTTCTGTGGCCCGGGTTTATGGTTGGGGAGACAAAAACGGCAAGCTTCTGCACTGGCTAGCGACTGGCCCAATGGCGGGGAGGATCGTTCTGGAGGTCATTGACGAGTCGGGCGGTCTCAAGGTTACCCTGTGAGATTGCGCAGAGCTTGGCCACCTATTATGCGAGATTGTATGAGGAGCGCCCCAAACCCCTGGCGAAGAGGGATGATCCCCTGTTATATGAGGTGTCCTTTACGAAGATTTTGGTGGAGGACAGGCGGGACTTGGACAAGCCTGTGGGTGTTGAGGAAATCGGAGCCACCATCTCTGAGTTAGCGGCGGGTAAGACTCCAGGTCCTGACGGGCTCTGGGCTGAGCGCTATAGTAAGTTTTGAGATGTCCTTGTCCCTCACCTGCTAGCCATGTTTGAGGAGGCAGAGAAGACTGGTAGGTTCCCGCCGGGGCCAACCAGGCAACTATTGTAGTAATTCCCAAGACGAAGCCTCCATCGCAGAGCTGCTCGTAGTATCGACCCATCTCACTCCTTAACACAGAGATTAAGATTTTATCCACAGTTCTGGCGGCCAGATTGAGAAAAATGTTGCCCTCACTAATACATTCGGACCAGTGTGGTTTTATGCCGAATAGGAGTACTAGGAACTGTATCAGACGGCTGCACGTGTGTAAGGAAATGCCTCCTTGGCATGCTTACCCCCTGACTTTTTGCATTTGCTGATGCCAAGTTATGATTTGAAAGTGAGCTGAGGCCTGCTAACCAGGCCCCATCAACAGTGTTCTTTCCCTAAAACTGTACCTTTGTCTCCACAATTGGCACAACCCTGGCATTCAGGTAAATCCCTTGTAACTGGTACCCCTGGTACCAAGGGCCCTGATGCCAGGGAAGGTCTCTAAGGGCTGCAGCATGTCTTATGCCACCCTGGGGACCCCTCACTCAGCACATGCACACTGCTTGCCAGCTTGTGTGTGCTGGTGGGGAGAAAATGACTAAGTCGACATGGCACTCCCCTCAGAGTGCCATGCCAACCTCACACTGCCTATGGCATAGATAAGTCACCCCTCTAGCAGGCCTTACAGCCCTAAGGCAGGGTGCACTATACCACAGGTGAGGGCATAGGTGCATGAGCACTATGCCCCTACAGTGTCTAAGCAAAACCTTAGACATTGTAAGTGTAGGGTAGCCATAAGAGTATATGGTCTGGGAGTCTGTCAGACACGAACTCCAAAGCACCATAATGGCTACACTGAAAACTGGGAAGTTTGGTATCAAACTTCTCCGCACAATAAGTGCACACTGATGCCAGTGTACATTTTATTGTGAAATACACCCAGAGGGCATCTTAAAGATGCCCCCTGAAAACATACCCGACTTCCAGTGTGGGCTGACTAGTTTTTGCCAGCCTGCCACACACCAGACATGTTGCTGGCCACATGGGGATAGTGCCTTTGTCACTCTGTGGCCAGGAACATGGCCTGTACTGGGTGGAAGTGCTTCTCACCTCCCCCTGCAGGAGCTGTAACACCTGGCGGTGAGCCTCAAAGGCTCACCCCCTTTGTTACAGCGCCACAGGGCATCCCAGCTAGTGGAGATGCCCGCCCCTCCGACCACTGCCCCCACTTTTGGCGGCAAGGCTGGAGGAGATAATGAGAAAAACAAGGAGGAGTCACTGGCCAGTCAGGACAACCCCTAAGGGCTAGTAGCCATTGGCTACTATCCTCCCAGACCTAAACACACCCCTAAATCGAGTATTTAGGGGCTCCCAGAACCAAGGAAGATAGATTCCTGCAACCTGAAGACGAAAAAGGACTGCTGACCTGAAGCCCTGCAGAGAAGACGGAGACTCCAACTGCTTTGGCCCCAGCCTTACCGGCCTGTTTCCCCACTTCAAGAAAAACTGCAACAGCGATGCATCCCACAGGGTCCAGCGACCTCTGAAGCCTCAGAGGACTACCCTGCATCTAAAAGGGCCAAGAAACTCCTGAGGACAGCGGCCCTGTTCAACAAACCTGCAACTTTGCAACAAAGAAGCAACTTTTAAAGACCACACGTTTTCCGCCGGAAGCGTGAGACTTTCCACTCTGCACCCGACGCCCCCGGCTCGACCTGCGGAAAACTAACTCTACAGGGAGGACTCCCCGGCGACTGCGAGCCCGTGAGTAGCCAGAGTTGACGCCCCTGAGCCCCCACAGCAACGCCTGCAGAGGAAATCCAGAGGCTCCCCCTGACCGCGACTGCCTGCTTCCAGGAACCCGACGCCTGGAAAACACACTGCACCCGCAGCCCCCAGGACCTGAAGGAACGGAACTCCAGTGCAGGAGCGACCCCCAGGTGGCCCTCTTCCTAGCCCAGGTGGTGGCTACCCCGAGGAGCCCCCCCTTTGTCTGCCTGCATCGTTGAAGAAACCCCTGTGTCTCCCCATTGAATCCCATTGAAAACCTGACACCTGTTTGCACTCTGCACCCGGCCGCCCCTGTGCCGCTGAGGGTGTACTTTCTGTGCCTGCTTGTGTCCTCCCTGGTGCCCTACAAAACCCCCCTGGTCTGCCATCCGAAGTCACGGGTACTTACCTGCTGGCAGACTGGAACCGGGGCACCCCTATTTCCATTGAAGCCTATGTGTTTTGGGCACCACTTTGACCTCTGCACCTGACCGGCCCTGAGCTGCTGGTGTGGTAACTTTGGGGTTGCCTTGAACCCCCAAAGGTGGGCTACCTTGGACCCAGCTTTGAACCCTGTAAGTGTTTTACTTACCTGCGAACTTAACATTTACTTACCTCCCCCAGGAACTGTTGATTTTTGCACTGTCTACTTTTAAAATAGCTTATTGCCATTTTTGCCAAAACTGTACATGCTATTGTGATAATTCAAAGTTCCTAAGATACCTGAGTGAAATACCTTTCATTTAAAGTATTGTTTGTAAATCTTGAACCTGCGGTACTTAAAATAAACTAAGAAAATATATTTTTCTATATAAAAACATTTTGGCCTGGAATTGTCTATGAGTGTGTGTTCCTCATTTATTGCCTGTGTGTGTACAACAAATGCTTATCACTACCCTCTGATAAGCCTACTGCTTGACCACACTACCACAAAATAGAGCATTAGAATTATCTCTTTTTGCCACTATCTTACCTCTAAGGGGAACCCTTGGACTCTGTGCGTGCTATTTCTTACTTTGAAATAGTACATACAGAGCCAACTTCCTACAATGTGGCTCTGGCTAACCGGGCCCTCTTGGCCCACCCACTGGCACTCCTTGTGGATTTCGAGAAGGCGTTCGATACAGTGGATTGGTCTTATCTCCGGGGGGTGCTGGATAGGGCTGGGTTTGGCCCGCAAATTCGGGTGTTGGTGAGGCTCCTCTACTCTAACCCTACAGCCCGAGTGCAGGTAAACGGGGTGGTATCGGATTCGTTCCCCATCCGGAGGGGGGCTCGTCAGGGCTGCCCTCTCTCTCCGCTTTTATTTGCGCTGGCGATGGAGTTGTTGGTGAGGCTGATAAGGGAGGGTCCTTTGATTGATGGGTGGGCCTGGCCCACTGGGCAGGAAGATCGCATTGTGCTGTATGCAGACGAGGTACTGGTGTTCTTGGCAAATCCAGCTAGCAGTGGGCCTCGAGTGTTGCAGCTCTTAGGCCTGTTCGCAGAGGCGTCAGGTCTGGTAGTAAATCCCGGTAAGTCTCTCCAGGCCTCGCTGATCCCGGCCAGGGATAGCTATGATTGGTAGCAGAATATCCCCCTCCGGCATAATAGCTTCCGGTACCTTGGGATGCATGTAGCACTCTTGCGTGAGTTGGCCTGGTCCCTCAATGTGGCACCCTTGACTCGGAGAGTCAAGGAGAACCTCCAGCGCAGGCGGTCGCTCCCCCTCAGCATTCTGGGCCGAATTGCGCTATATAAAATAATGGTGCTTCCTCAGCTCCTCTATGTGCTTCAAAATTTTCCGCACCATATTCCTATGAAGTGGTTTAGCGAGATGGAGGCGGTGGCGCGGCAGTGCTTATGGCATGGTTTGCGCCCCCGGCTAGTGCTCCGTACCTGTCAAGGGGATGTTTATGAAGGGGGATTAGAGATGTCCAACCTCTATCTATACTACTTACCTATGCATTTATTGGTTATCCACAACTGGTTGGGAGGGGGCTGGTCGGACCCGGCATATCAATTAGAACTCTTGACGATGGGCTTCTCTGGCTTGCTTGGGAGGTTGTACGGTGAACCCCTGCCGCGTAATGTTCCGGAAGTGACTTGGGTGGTGTTGGCGGGGTGGAGGGCCGCACAGCAAACAACGGGGTGGTGGTGCCGCCTCACCCAGCAGACGCCACTGTGGAAGGGACTGTGGCTGGCGAAGGTCTCAGCGCTTCAGGGGTTCCACAAATGGGACCTTATAGGTACCTCCCAGCTAGGTGATGTTTGGACTGGCTCCCACATGAGATCTTTTCAGGAGCTCCTGGAGCAATTTGAGCTGCATAAGTCCCAATTTTACAAGTTTCTGCAGCTCAGGCACGCATTGCAGGCACATATTCAGACAAGGACAGAACTCCAGGAATTCAGCCCCGTAGAGGCCAAAATTATGATGGGTGCCGGGGGCAGGGAGGGAGTGTCACGGCTCATTAGTTAGCCTCACTACCCAAACACTGACAAGCTCCAAGAGCGACGGGAGCAGTGGGTGGGCCCAATCGATGATGGAGATTGGAGGGAAGCGTTGATGGCCCCACGGTCTCTAATTACGACCTCCTGACTCCGAGTGGTGTAGGCATACTTTCTTCATACAGCATACCTCACACCTGACAAGTTACATAGAGCGGGCCTATGGCCCCAGGCGGATTGTCCTCGCTGTGCAAGCCCCAACTCAGACTTCTTTCTTATGGTATGGACTTGCCCCCATATAACCTGTTATTGGAGGGCAGTGCTCAGAGAGATTTCAAGAGTTATACAGGTGGAAGTCAAAGTGGCTCCACTACTAGTTCTCCTAGGGGTGCTCAACAGGGTGGGTTCTAGCAGAGCACATCAGACATCTGTGGGGATGGCCTGCTTGGTGGCCAAAAGAGACATTGCGTTGAACTGGAAGTTCGAGGCTGCTCCCGCGATTGTAAAGTGGCGTCGGTGGTGGACTGGTGTGCTCAGCAGGAGAAGGTGGTCTCTGAAGCACTAGGGTGCCCAGCCAAATACACAAAGGTGTGGGGGAGTTGGGATGGGGCAAGAAGCCTAGTTTTACCATAGGGGGATGTGTGCAATCTGACGAGTGGGGCGGTGCTTCCTGTGTGTGCATTAGTGTGTCATGCGTTAGATCTATATGGTGTATTACGTTACCTTTGCTAATTGTACCAGTGACCTTTTGGGCTGTTAAGCTGTTCTATATAAAACTAATAAAAATGGTTTATCAAAAAAAAAAAATCCACAAGACCTAGACACATCTGAAAACTAAACATCTGGGTGAGTCCAGGGTGGTGTGCATCACATGCACCCGCACCATTTTCTTACCCACAATGCCCTGCAAACCTCCAACTTTGCTGGAAATCACACATTTTTCCCACATTTTTGAGATGGAACCTTGGGTAACCTGCAGGAATCCACAAAATTCCTACCACCCAGCATTGTCGCATCTATACCGATAAAAATTCTGCTCCACTTGTCAGCCTAAAAATTTGTTTTTTCAAACTGCCCTTTTGGACCCGCTTTGGTTCCCCCTCAATTTCAACATGTTTTTGGCTCTTCCCTGTCACAGGCACTTGGCCCACCTAAACAGGTGAGGTATCATTTGTACCGTGAGACTGAGGGGAACGTTGGGTGGTAGGAAATTTGGCCTGGTACGGTGATCCCACACAGAAATGTGGGAAAAATTAGATTTTTTTAGCTAAATTTGAGGTTTGATGAGGATTCTGGGTAAGAAAACACTGGGTGATCCACGCAAGTTACACCTCCCTTGACTCTTTTGGGTGTCTAGTTTTCAGAAATGTTTGGGTTTGGTAGGATTCCCTATATGGCTGCTGAGCCCAGGACCAAAAACGCAGGTGCCCCTGCAAAAGTAGGTAGTTTTGTATTTGATCATTTTGATGTGTCCACATACTGTTTTGGGGCATTTCCTTTCATGGGCACTAGGCCTACCCATGGTGACAGTCCCACGAGTCACCCCATATTGGATTCCCCTAGGTGTCTAGTTTTAAAAAATGCACAGGTTTAGTAGGTTTCCCTAGATGCCGGCTGACCTAGAGGCCAAATTCCACAGCTAGGCACTTTGCAAAAAAACAGCTCTGTTTTCTTTAGGAAAACGTGATGTGTCCACATTGTGTTTTGGGGCATTTCCTGTTGCGGGCACTAGGCCTACTCACACAAGTGAGGTGCCACTTTTATCAGGAGACTTGGGGGAACGCTGGGTGGAAAGAAATTTGTGGCTCCTTCAGATTCCAGAACTTTCTGTCACCGAAATGTGAGGAAAAAGTGTTTTTTATGGCCAGATTTTGAGGTTTGCAAAGGATAATGAGGCCTATAGTCTTTTTCCTGTGAGACCTACTCACTAGTCTATGGGATGAGGTGAGGTACAACATGGGAGACACTTGCACTGAATTGTTTCCCATAATTAGAGCGGTCGGGAAGGGGTGCATCTTAACCCTTTTATTATTCACCCTATGTAACAACAAATTGGAATCTGTTCCTTTGCAGGGTAGCGTTGATCTTTCTCGGGTGAGGTGTCACTGTATTCCCACATTATTGTAGGGGAAGAAGTCCTGTTGTCCAGAAGCGTCCTAGAACTCCAACAGCAATTGGATTGCTTTTTTACGTTTATAGACTTGCTGGAGTTAGCAACTACCTATTCTAAATCCTGTCATGATGGCTAGGCCGAGATCTATGAAGACTAGGCAATTTAGGGGGCAAGGAAGATCTTTTTTGAGGGTAGATGCGTTCCCGTATTTAGCCATTTTGTTTCATTCCTTTGGTACCCAGGTCCTATTGTTAGCTACCAAGAAGCATTCTCTTTTGGGATCTATTGAGGGTGTCTTTGGCTTTGCCACCAAATTAGTGGACAAGCCTGTGAAACCATGATAAAGATCTACCAAGCTAAGGCCCTGATTACAAGTTTGGTGGTCTTTGTAACGCCGTATTACACTGCATGTGGTTGATAGACGAAAGACCACCGTGGTTCTGCCACCGCCGCCAACCTCTCGCCGCCTGCATCGACGGCAGTCACAAGCTACAGGGGCTGACGGTGGGGTCCAGCCCCTGTTCCCACCGGCGGTATTATGGTGTAGCTGACCTCCAAGCCAACTGTGGCGGGAAGACCTTCATATTCGACCTGGCAGAAACAAGTGAAATAAGGTAAGTCCTCACCTTTTGTCCAGGTTCCACTCCTCTTCCCATCAAGTAGCCCCTCGTCAAGGTTCTCCTTTTGCTGCAGACACTTGTCCATGAAGAAAATCCAAACCGTTCGGGTCAACTTCTAAGGTAAGTCACTAGTACATTTCATTATTGTTACAATGGCTGTGGACTCATGCTGTTGGACAAGGTATGTTTTCCATAGGTGAGCTACATATATGTTTATTTTCAGACTTGCTTCGTGTACATACACCCATATGTTTTTGCACTGCGGAACAAAACCTACAAAAAGTAAGATTCCTAGCACAACAGTCCACCTCTGTGGGAAGACTGCTGCCACAATACTGCATGCACAACAGAAACATTGTAATCCGCAGGCGGAAGACTGCCGGCTCAGTGGTCTTCTTGGGACTGCCGCGGCGGCGGCACTGTGGTCTGACCCTAACAGTTTAAACATTGTTGATGATTTGAACTGCAAAACAATACACACAAAAAATATAAATACAGAAACAAGCATTTCATCAAACACATACACAAATGATAACACATTTTATTTAATTTGCAAACAAATATATATAAAAATTGTAATTTTAATAGGAAGGGTTAAGCTTTTCTAAATTCAATTGAAGCCATACATCGTCCATACTATATTCCGTTTGATGCACCTGTACTGCTCCCGCAAATCAATCTGAGGATCCTAATTTAATTTTTAGCCTCCAATTTCGTATTCCTTGAAATTTACAGGCCGTTTTAAAATTTTCAATTGTACATTTAGCCATTTTATTTATATACACTTCATCAATCTGCTAATATTATTTTATTTTCTAAGCAATCACGAACCCCATGAAGAGACTTCCCCGGACCACAGGTTGGGAACTACTGCTTTAGGGCATCTAGTGATGTTTAGTAGCCCTTCTTCTTTAGTATAGAAAGCTATAGAGTGGACAAGAAAGACTTTCTTGGCCTTTAGAGAAATGTGAAGGGAAGGAAATCAGTTTGCAGGTATATTTTGCTAAAGACAGTACCGTCGTCTGTATCTTACATTACATTTGAAACAAACAGCGATTGTTGTTATTTGCTAATTAGGTTCAGGCTGAGCCTTTTACATTGCCTGTGGCTTTGGGCCTCATTCGGATTTTGGAGGACGGAAAAGCCCGTCCAACGAAATTCAGATGGGGAGGTTGCCACCATTGTGGCCACCCCGCTGGGCCCATTACGATGTTCCCGCTGGGTCAGCAGGCGGAACCTGGGTTTCTGCCCAGTGGCCCAGGGGGAAACAGCTTACAGCATTGTCTCCGGCTCGTAATCGGGCCGGCAGTAATGTTGTAGTGCGTAGGGTGCTCGCCAGGGGGTCTACCGCCATGAAATCACTGGCGGAGAACAGGAGCATAATCCCCAGGGCAGCGCTGCTTGCAGCACTACCCTGGTGGATTAGGACAGCGAGGACCGCCAGTCTGTCGGGACGCGGAAACCTGGCGGTGCTGGTGGTCCGACCGCGGCACGACTGCCACGATCTCAATGTGGCAGTCGGACCACCACTGCGAACCTGCCGATCTTAAGAGCGCCAGGTTCGTAATAAGGCCCATTGTGTCTTCTTAGGATACCCTTCATTTTCTAATGTTTTATAAGTTTTATAGGCAACCCCGTTTATGATATATTTAACCCTCCTAAAAAACGTATGTTTTAGAAAAGTCCATTCTGCTCTGTTATTTTTGCAAATGTTAGTTAATGTATTTGTTATTCCACTGTATCTTTTCTTAAAGAGGCGTTTATGATGAGGCTAACAATGGAGATTTGATGGTTATTTTTAAATTGAACAGAACACTGTTAAATTTGTGGTTTTAATAAGGATGTGTTAAGAAGATCAGTTTTTGTGTGATGATAAAGAACTTGCTTCAGGCTTTCATTTTTCTTGTTTGAAAGTTGTCTTTTCTTGTGACTTTCATTGTTATTATTTTCATGTGCTGCTTTAATGGATTCTATCAACCTGTAATAAAGATGGCGAAGATGAATTAAAAAAGGCAACAAATAATTAAAATAGTAATCAATTAAATATTTACATATTTATTATTGTAATTAATGTAATTTATATAAATATTCCTCAGAAACAAAAAAGAACAATTTATATTTAAAATAACTTCCCACCCTAAAGCCCCCCATATCTAATAGCCTGCTTCTAAATAAAAATTACTAATTTGTTTTAAAAAAAACTTTCATGGTAAAAATTGCAATCTATACTAAAATAATTAAAATAACACGTAATCAACTAAATATTTTACATAGATAATGATCAAGTATTAATTTAGTAAACATACAAAACATACATGATTTCAAAATAAAAAACTATAATTTATATTTTAAATACCTTTGCACCCTAATCCCCTACAAACTCTGCAACCCAGCTAAGCAATTACAAACTAATAAAAGAAAAACAAATAGTCTACCTAATGCAAATACCTAATAACACAACAACTAATATATTGCATTAATTAAAAACAATATTTAATGCAACTATATTTAAAAAAGCAATATTGTATACAAGGCTATTAAAAAAACAATATGTACCTAACAAAACCAATATTCTTATCTTCTATATTCTGTCCCATGGTTTTTTTGAGTTAACAATATTTCTGACACACTTTTTTTGTATCACAAAATTGTTCCTTCAATATTTTGGTAGAAAACCACCCATGAAACGTCTAGAAGAGCTGCACAAAATATTGAACAATATTTAGCTGAAAATGCTTATGGGATAAAAGAGATGCTCCGTGGACCTTGAAATAACAAATTACGAAATATTACACCATAGTTGACATCAACAGTTGTAAGACACAGGGAGAGGACAGCTGACAATGGATAGTATATGGGGTTCTCGTAGTAGAGAAAGTAATTGGGGTACTGTTGATTGCAAATGAGAATGGAATACTTCTAGACAGTATGTGGAAAGCAAGGACAGTACATGCCAAAACCAAAAGGCCTAGCTACTGATCACAGAGCAAATAGATAGTGAACTATGTTACAAACAAATACCAACATTTTCGGTAATGTATTGGCAAGCAAAAGTAAACCGAATAATAATACCTATCATAGATCAGTACCAATGTGGGTTTATATTGTGCAGGAACACTGTAGGGTAGAATCTACAAAGATGCAGGGATGCAGCTTGGTCAGTAAGATTTGGGGGGTTGAGCTTCAGATTTCCCAACAATCATGCTGGTACTTATACATTATACTAGAAGAGGTGCAGGAGGGGGCTTCAAGTAGCAGTAGGAAGGGAGCAGAGTGCAGATTGTGATGGGTACTTATAACTCAATATTTTGTAAAAAAATATCTACTTTAAGACCTTTAAAACAGTCAGGTGTGCATGTGGGTATGTTTTTGTCTGTGTGTGTATGTAAAAATCCCAACTGAAATCAGACATACACCTCACCATACCCGACTTAAAGCACCTGTGCCCAACTATTTAAAACAGTGCAGATTTATTAGGGGGTGTAACACCCCAAACACCCCCCTGAAACTACGCCCCTGTGAAGACTAGCTCCCAGTGTCATCTGATTCAGAAAGCGCTTTAAGTATGAGGAGTTGGGAGTATCTTCTTAAAGCACTAGAACAATTAAACTTTGGCCAGACCTTTTTGCTTGGGTGAAGTTGCTACATAAATCCCCCACAGCAAGAGAGAAAACAAATGCAGTGATATCAGAAAAGTGGAACTGGTTAAGGGAAGGGAAGAAGGCAGGGCTCCCCTTCCCCATCCTCCTGCCCCCATTCACATTAGCTAAATTGTGCAATATGTTATCAGAATTAGGTCACCTATATATGTGGCTTTGTTATGCACTCTGATGGCATGTCATATTATTTGCATAAGTTGAACATTTTGGACCACAATTACTGGAATGTGTCAGGTTCCGCAGCGGACCGACTTCTATTCGCAGCCTTGCAGCGATGGGAAAAATTGTGAGTCCAGGGCTTTAACTGTCCTTGTCTGCGAAAGGTAGGGTCGACCCCTTCTGGAAGCCATGATACCGCTGGCAATGGACCGTCTAAGCAGGTAATGCCCTCCAGAAGGAGTCCCCAAGAGGAGAATCCCTGAAGGGGAAAAAAAAAACTGTGTTGACTCCAGGGAGGCTGATGAGGACTGGTACTGAAGGTAGAAGACCAGGACTGCAGCTAGTCTCAGTGTTTGCACATAAGGCTAGTGGAAATGCCAGAACCAGGGGAATAGAAAGGTTCAGAAGGGAAGCAACTGGAGCAGGAATCACCAGCAGGAGCAAGGAGAACCAACAGGAGCAAGGATACACCAGCAGGAGTGAAGACACACCAGCAGTAGCAAGGAGTGTTGCAATGCAAAGGAGAAAGACAGTTCTGTTCCTTATATAACCAAAAACAGGAAGTGATAAAGAAGTGAAGTCACCATGATGGATTGGGAAATGCTGGCAGGAATAGATGATAGAGCCTTCTTGATGGATTGGTTAAGTAAAAACCCTTCCTCAGGAATTTTGGGAAAAAGAAACTACAGAGAGCAAGAATATGACCCCCAAGGAGGTCGTTGTGACGTTCCCGGGGGTGAGATCGTGCACGGCGCGGCCTTCGGGCGGGGGAGGCGAGACGGTGACGAGGTGTGGAGGCGAAGACTGAGCAGAGACGGAGCGGAGCAGAGCAAGGGGCTCTGTTGGTGTTTGTATACTGCCGAGATCAGGCTCTTTCGGTCGGTGTTTGTGTGCCGTCAAGAGCGGGCTCTGTCGGTGTTTTGTGTACTGTCGAGACAGCCGCATAGAGTGAGGAAGCAGCCGAGGTGGGCGGCAAAGGACAGAGCGCTTTGGAGGCATCTCGATACCTGTGTCGCCGTAGTCCCTAGAGGGGCTGCGATTGTTGGAGACTGCTGGGAAGGAGCTGGTGAGGCGCTACACGGACTACAGCTCCCAGGAGCGCATGGGGAGCGCATGAGGAGTCCCAGCCGTGCACGTCCATCTGCCCACTGGTTGTTGACTCCCTATATTGCAGGTAGCCTACAGCTGCGCCCAGGACGAAGCCCGGATAAAGGGCGGACAGTTTGTGACGAGGTTCTGGTTTATACAGGGTGCTGACTTTTGTGACCTGTATACTGTACACTGTGAGAGTTCATTAGGTTGTGTATATCACATTTTGTTTTCAAGCAGCCCTTATTATCTTATTATTTGTGTGTAATTGGAAAAGCCTTATTCGATTTTAAAGTGATAATTTGTGACTGTTAAGCATGTCAAAGCAAAAAGTCCCCTCTACACCCCAGACATTGGATAATTATTTAGTGAAGATTGTTAGTAAAATTAATTGCGAGAGGAGACAATCCCTAGGGCTTAGCAGCCCCCCCCCATTATTTAGTGTGCAAACTTCACCTGCTCCATTGGCTCTGGATGACAGTAGTAGTGTCTGCACTAATTCCGGTGTTCCTGATAGGGAAATGATTATGCAGAATACTTCTACCTTAGTCGATCTAGAGGTTTCTACTGATCCCATAGTGCAACATCCACCCACCCCACTACCTAGAGTGGTTAGAGCATGTAGAAAGACCCAGACTAAACATGGGGGTGCTCGGCCCGCAAAAAAAAGATCAGTTAGCCCATTCAAGAATCCAGATAAGGTTGAGGATAATATGGCAAATATCGACGACGTTAAATTAGATGCAGAAAAAACAAAAAACTTAGTAAGTATTATTGACTTCAAGATTAAGGGTATTGTCAAACCTCTTATGGTAAAAATTGATCAGCTAACCGCGGAGGTTAATAGATTAGGCGATCTCCTCAAAAAAACACTGGTGGAAGCAGATAGTGTGTCAGCCCCAATAACAATAAGCGATCATGATACTCATGTTGCTCCTCCCGGTGATGTTACAGGTTTAGATATTAGTAGGAGTGTTGTACAGAACTACCCGACAGCACAGTCCTTAGCCAGTAATGATAGTCAGGTTGTTTTAATACCTGATAGAAAAGAGGATTGGACTGAGGTAAGGCGACGGTGCGCCATTAATCTCCCTCCTGACTGCGCACCATATGTGGTAGTTTTAGTTAATGTTCCCCCTGTTGCAAAGGGGAATCATCAGGAAACCCACGAGTCCTTAAAAAATAAAACCGTTTCCTGGATGCACAGGTATTGTGGATTCCCAACTGAACTCTCAGATCAAGTTCTGACTACCAGAAGGGTAGATTGGATAGGGAGCTCTAAGAAAAGTTTTAGGGGTGACTGTGTCATTATAAACTTTAAACACCCTCAACATGCTGCCACTGTATTATTAAGAGCTGCCTCATTACCAATTACTGATAATAATGTGTGTGCCCGCTCGCTTGCTTTCTTTTACAGCCATCATAATAATGCCCCTTATGGGAGTAGAGGAAGTAGATTATGCCCTGCTACACACAGGCTATACCCTGATATTTCAATGCAAAACCGGTTTCAACCCCTAAGTTTTCTGGATGCAAATGATTGACTTAATGAGGGAGGGCAGTTCTTACCCCAGGTGATTATTATTCCCTGTGTGGATATCGGTATAGACAATACCATGGCCCAAGAGATGCCCAACAACACAGAAATTGAATTGGCGGTGGATATAAGGGCACCGCCCGATTGTGGGGACATAAGCAATTCAAACCAGAATGCGAATTGGGGACGAAACAATGGTATGGTGCCTGATAGTAATTGTGTTAGGGGTAAGGATACTATTACTATTGTTTGTTGGAATGTGGCAGGGCTGAAATCGAAGGAGAGGGATCCGGGATGGTTAACGTTTGTTAATGCCCATGACATTTTATGTCTTCAAGAAACATGGTGTAAAGATGAAGTTAACTATGAGGGATTCGTTTCTTACAATTTACCGGCGTTGGGAGGTGGTATAGGTAGAGCGAAAGGCGGTCTCCTTATACTTGTAACGATCTGTCGTCCTATTGTGGTTAAAAAGTATATACCTGTAGGGGACCTTGTGCAGATCCTCTGGCTTGTGGATGACAAAGACCATAATGTTTTATTGATTAACTATTATAATAACATTTTTGATGTTACCCGGGTCAAAGTAGTAACAGACTTAGCCGGCGCTGTCGAAAATTTATGTCTGGAACAGAATGTTGTATTTGACTTCATCTGGGTAGGGGACTTCAATACTACTTTGTGCGATTTGTCTACACAAAGGGTTTGTGGGGTTACTAACAGTGCCGGCTGGGATGTCCCGCATTTTGGACATAACAGTTATGGGGAAGCACTGCATAAGTTCATGGGCTGCTATGACCTGGAAATAATGGAGTGCTGTAAAGATGTTAATGGTTTACCCATTCCCACTTTTAAAAATTGGCACACCAGCTCGGTCATTGACCATGTGATCACATCCTCTAATATTAGTTCTTACTGTGATCCACCAAGAATTGAAGTAACTACCCTAAGTGACCACAACCGTATTATTCTGGACACTACCCTTTGGGCCGGTAGTTCGGTGGATGTGGGAATTATTATTTCTAATGTAGAACCACATAGGACTAACGGTGTTAGGCTAAGATGGATTGGTGAAAGAGCCGATGATTTAACTAGCTCCATAATTAATGAGAGCCTGCTGGACATTGCTTCTATTTTAAAAAATAGTTCTGACTCTGAGAGGGTTTTATATTGTTTTAACCAAATTAATAAAGCTATTGATGCCAAGTTTACCAGTCGCAATAGTAGGCAAAGTAGGAACAGACCGAGATGGTTTAATCACCTTTGCACTTCTGCACTAACTGGCCTCAAGCAGGCTTTAGCAGCGAGGCCCAGGGACAAAAAACTGGTAAATAAATTAAGAATGGAATATAAATGTGCGCTCAAACAGAGGAAGGGTGAACTGCAGCAACAGGCTTGGGATTCCCTCAACCAAGCTGCTGAATTATCAAATTGTACATTATTTTGGGCCACGGTCAACTCGCCTTTTCTAAAGGATGAAAAAACACCACAGTTGACTTCTAATGTTTCTAGCGAGGGTTGGATTGCACATTTCTCCAGCATTTTTGACTCTGATAAAAACAATGATCCTAGTCTCAATAAGTGGCCTACTCTGCCTTTGGATATATCCGTTAGTGAGGTCAAATATGGTATACGGGCTAGTAAAGGAGGGAAAGCTCAGGGCCCGGATGGGGTACCTATAGACGTTTATAAAGCTGCGCCAGATGTCTGGGGCCCCCTTTTAACCATTGTTTTTAATGTTGCCGTGTGTGCCGAGGCCCCTGTAACTTGGGGTGAATCAATCATTGTGCCAATTCATAAAAAGGGAAGTAGATCTGATGCTAAGAATTACCGCCCGATCTCTCTCCTTGACTCTTCAGTCAAGGTTATGAGTAGAGTGATGTTAGTAAGATTAGAGGAATGGGCTGAGCAGGATAGCATACTGGCTGATAGCCACTATGGTTTTAGGAAGGGACGAGGTACGCTCGACCAGTGCATCAATCTTGATCTACTGATCGGGAAGTATACTGAAGCGAAACCCGGTTCCCTGTATCTTTGTTTTGCTGACCTGAGCAGCGCATTCGATATGGTAGATCATTCCATTTTATGGCCAACTCTGTTAAATTTAGGAGCCCCAGAAGGTATAATCTTTTTCCTCGCTAGGTTATACGAGAAATTGAAAACCAACGTACGTTTTGGAACCAGAGGAGAATGTACTCCAAAAATTTGTGTTACACGAGGAATTAGACAGGGTTGTGTTTTGGCACCTCTCTTATTTATTTTATTTATCAATGGAATTGATGATATTTTAAAAAAGGTTAATGCTGATGCTCCTCAGATCAACGGTGTTCCGGTGCCGGTGTTATTATATGCCGACGACGCTGTTTTACTCTCTCGAACACCTGTCGGATTACAACGACTAATGGATAGTTTTTCCTCCTTTATTAAAGATAGAAAACTAGTAATTAATAAGGGAAAAACGTATACCATGACCTGCGGAGCTAAAGCCAAAACGTTAAATGTCTTTTTTATAGACGGCGAAAAGGTGCAACAGGTGGATAAATTTTGTTACCTAGGTATTACCTTCTCTAACGACAGGAAATGGAACAATGAATTTAATAACATCCGGAATAAAATGGCAAAAAATGCTTATGGTATTTATAGATTTTCTGCAAAAGTTGGGGATCGTCGAACCAGGGATATGCTCAAGATTTACCAAGCTAGATGTGTGACTATTGCTCTGTATGGGGCAGGAGTATGGGGTTATAGCTGTACCTACAACTTACAGTTGGAGGAAAATATGTTTTTAAAAAAGCTCCTGTTTTTGCCCATCTCTGCCTCAACTGAATTAAGCCATCGCGAATTAGCCATTAATTATTTAACTGATCTGATATCACTTAAACCAGTGGTTCCCAAACTGTGCGCCGCGGCTCCTTGGTGCGCCGTCAAAATTAGCCAGGGGCGCCGCACACAGTCTGGAAACCACTCGGAGGTGCTTTTAATCGGTAGCTTTTCACCGTGGTTTTGGAAACAAAACCCCCTGCATTAATTATTGTGACCAGCGGAGGGCGCCAGAGTACCATTAATAATATCCCTATGACAAAAGAAAAGAAATAGTTTAAAATAAATGGTTTTCAGGAACCTGAACGAGAGAATTAAGAAGTCAAACTGTAAATAGTGTAGGTACAGGTACAGGCTGGGATTACGTTCCCCCACCCGCCAAAAAAAAGTAACATAATGGGGAGCCGTGGCCAACACGGCCAATAGGTCAAAGGAGCCGGGGATCGAAAAAGTTTGGGAACCACTGACTTAAACCATTGATGATCTGGCGGTCTTTTTGGCTCGGCGATGAGAAGCTACTTAACAGGACTATTGTTGAGGATTGCCTACGTTTGGATAAATATCGAGATATTCCCTGGGTTAAATATGTTGTTGTCTGTTTTTCAGACATTTTTAATCTGAATATTTTAAATAATCCTAGTGCAGCAACCACGATCTCCAAATCAGAAATGAAAAGTATATTTCTAACTTATGCAGAAAGGAAACGAGCAACCATAGCCGGATCATTGTCCTCCGTCATTTTTTATAATAGATACAATCTAATGGAGGGTTTTTCATCTTACCTAACTATGGTGACTAGGAATTCACATAAATTTGTGCTAACCAGACTAAGATTTGGGATGGCACATTGCTTAGTAGCCCATCCAAACATTAAGAAACACCCGATTGGGCCATGTAGGTGCGATAATGTATCTACACAGAGCACTGTGCACCTTCTGCTGTTCTGTAAACTGTATACATGTTTTCGTATAGTATTTTTGAAACCTTTGTTTGTTAAATACGGAACACGTACTGTTAAACATGCCATGGCTTTAATTTTTAATCTGCAATCGGCAGATATTTGTTTTTATACTGCCACCTTTTTAAATCAGTGCATCAATTCCAGGAAAAGTATGAGTTTTTAATGTATTTTATTATTCTTTCTATATATTTATGAATGACCATATGTATTATTCAATGAGCCATTAACTATAATTAATAACTGTAAGTTTTAATTGCAATGTCTTTGTTAATATGTACTGTTGTCTTTTTTTTCTACCTTGTTGATGCTTTTATGGTCATTTATATGTGCCGAATAAAGCTTTATGAATTGAATTGAATTGAAATTGAATTGACCCCCAAGGAGAGGGATGCCTCCATCCCACTTGGCAAGTGAGACAAGCACGACTCCCCAGTCTGCAGTTAAGTGTTTAGGGTATCGCACTGGATAACGCAGGACAGGAATAGGTGGAAAAATGTGGGTGAATGTCTGGTCTCCAACCAAACTATTGTACTGATTGAACACAAGAGGGTTGAACACTAATACCCCACAACCAACCATAAACCAGAACAATGAACCTTCCCAATATCCAGGAATAATGGATGTGGTGGAAGAAATATTACAAAAAGTGAACCCAATAAGAACTGTACTCTCAAGTGAATTTCTGGTTGGCACTCTGTAGGAATCTGGTCTCTATATAGTGCACTAAAATGCAGTACACTCTGCAGAGAGTCCATTGGATCCCCAATTGGCATTGCAGAGGCAAACGTAGATAGGACTAATGCTCTGTTTGTGGTAGTGTGGGTGAGCATTTAGGCTTATCAGAGGGCAGTGCTAAGCATTTGTCTAATTTATTGCCTCTGTGAATACAACAAATGTGTTCACAGAGGCAATAAATGAGACACTTACTCAAAGAATAAATCCGAGACCAATTTAGAAACACCTTCATGGGACTGATAAGGCCACCTAAACTCAGGCCATGTGCTTCAGGTGCAGAGGTGGGTCCGGAGGCTGTCTCGCGGTTCCTTAGGGCAGAGTTATTTTCTTTTAAAATTAGTTTCTTCTTGAACAGGTCCACTGTTCTCAGGAGATCTTGGTCTTTGTCCAAGGCAGGCAGTCCTCCCAAAGCTTTGGAGGTCACTGGACTGCAGGACAGGTCGTCTTTTCATGCAGTATCATTGAGGGCTGCAGACAGACTGGTAGGACTGGGGCCAAGTCATTTGGTGTCTGCAGGCTTCTCTGTTAATGTGACTCTGTAGTGTCCGGCTCTTCTTAGCCCATCAGTAATCTGAGTTCTAGGGTTCAGTGGTGCCACCTAAATACTGAATTAATGGGCGGTACAGGAAGTAACCAATGGGTTACTCACCTTTAGAATGACTACACCCTTTTTAGGACCACTTCCGTTGGGAAGTGGGCGGAGCCCTAACCCTAGTGGCCTGAATTCCTTCCAAATAAGATGGTGGAATTTAAAAGGTAGTGTCCACTTCAATTTGTCCACCTTAGGGGTGGGACTGGCATGAAGTGGGTGCACCTCCTAATCTGCCTAATTTTCCTACCCATCCCTCTGTCAAAAGTGGCATTAGGAACTGGAGGCTCGGCCTTCTCTCCTATCTGAAGTGGCCTGGGTCGTATTACAAAGGCTGTAAGGCTTTTGAATCTCCCTTCCCTGGAATGTCCATCCTGCCTGGATGAGTTGTTAGCACCTCGGACAGAGCAGGCCTTTGTTCTGAGCCCTCAAGAGCATTGGCTCTCACCTCAAGGGGCAAGAACTCTGTCTAAGCTGGTTGCACTGGTTTTACCAGTCACTGTCCACACTAGGAGTTGGTTGGTTTTCAGGGGGTACCTCTAAGGTGTCCTCTGTGTGCAGTTTTTTAATAAATCCATCACTGGGGTCAGTGAAGGTTTATTATTCTGAGATGTTTGATACCAAACATCCCAGGATTTAGAGAAGCCATCATGTAGCTGGGGAACTCGTAATGACCAGTTTCCAGCACATGCATTTAAAATGGCTACTCTGGATACTTACTATGACTGAGAATTGACAAAGACATAGCAGGGGCACATCTTCTCATGCAGATATGCCCTCACATGTAATATAATGAACCCTGCCTTAGGGCTGTAAGGCCTGCTAGAAGTGTGACATATATTGCATGCCGTATTTAGGGGAAATGGCACACAGTATGTGACATGTCATGTTTTCAATTTAGTTCTGCACCAAGACATACAGCTCGCAAAAGCAGGACTGTCTGCATTTAGTGAGAGGGTCCCTGAGGGTGGTACAGTTTGTGCTGCAGTCCTCAGTGGCCTTCCTTTAATAACCCATGCCCTAGGTAACAGGGAAACCATTTACTAGGGACTTACAGTGGCATCCGAAGGTTTTGCCGGCTGTGCAGTTTTGGGGACGAGATCTAGCACTGGGGATCTGGTTATCAGGGACCCATGCACTAACATTCAAAATCACACCGGAAACCAGGCAAAAAGTGGAGTGGGTGGTGGGGGGGTGACCATGTAAAAAAAGGCACTTTCCTACACTCCTCCATTGTCACAAGCAAGCAGAGTAGCAATGGTGAAAGTTATGATACTTTTACAATCCATATATATTTTTCATGGCAGTATGATTATATGTCGTATAGAGGTATTTAGCATAATAAATAAATTCATGAGGCAACTGGGGGGAGGTAAAAGGACCAGAGTTAGTTGAACTATCTTGCTAGAGAAACAGCGGAGCATGTGCAGCATGGCTAAATAAGAGCAAAAAAGCCTACAACACAAAATTATGCTGGCTTTCTTTTTTGCTGATCCGAGTAGAAAGGGAGGGACAACACAAATGGCAAGAGCAGGGCAACACAGAGAGTGTGGGTGGGAGGAAGCAACACGGTGTTGGGAGGAGAAGCAACGAGCGACAGAGGTGGGCATCAATAGTGGGAAGCAACATGGGGCAGAGTGAACTTATACTTCGGCCAGCCGACTGGTTCCGTCTCACCTTATGCTATTGGCTATATAGTGTAACAGTCCATCTTCTAGGAAATGGTACCAATGGAATGCACCCGGGACTATTTTACATTTGCAAAATACGCCTAATGATCTCATTGTCACATTCAGTTATGTATCTCCTATAAACATTCTATATACAAAGCAAGCTTTTGTTGTTATTTTTCCATCAGGTTTGACAAAGGTAATAGGTCTGGTTTTAATGTGATAAAAAGTGATTGTGTATGCCTGATGCACGTTATCACATTAAAACTAGACCTGTTGGCTTTGTCAATGCTGGTTGATGCGTTGATGCCTGTGTTTCTTTCTTCTTTGTCTTGGTCTATATGCATGTGTTGCCCTAGCGCTATACCGTCTTACAGTAAAACCACTTTATAAATAAATATATTGTCTTAAAAATCATGCGTTTGACACATTATCAACTGTGCTAATTTGAGGAGCTCTGTGCATAAAGAATGGTAGCGTAAGAATGCATATCTTATTAAAGAAATCTTTGCATCCCTTAGTTTGTGTTTCAGTGAATGGCATATATAACTGGGTATTTATAATGCAGGCTGTGTTATTTTTTAACATAGACTGATGCATGCATCGACCTCAACATTCACTGCTGTTGTGCAGAGACTGGCAAAAAAGATAAATGCAGGATTTTTATATGGACAGATATATTGTACACAATACATTTACATGCATTTATATGTAAGAAACATGTAGAGATGTTTCTTCTATGCTTTGCAATGGCAGATAGGGCTGTGATATCTCTTCCTGTGACATAGCGAGACTTTAACCCAATGTCTGCGACAGTTAGTGTTCCACCTATTTTGGAGGCTTGGCTACCTTCTGTCCAAGTTCAAGGTAGGGCAGCTGGCTCCCTGGTAGGCTGGTTCTGTGCAAAAATAATGAATTAAGTTGATTATGCATCGCTCAAGTCAAAAGTCGTTTGCTCGGACCTCAGGTCCTTCCTCTCATGATCTACCATGAGCCCCATCAATAATTTGTGAACACTGTCGCCATCCCCTGTGCATGGCCCCATTCCTGAAGGAGCAGTCCAACTTGCAAAGCTAGGCCACGCCCCTTTGCTTAGAAGCACAAGAAGCCTCCTATGGGATTGCACCTCCTTGGAGTTAATCTTTGAAGTGGAGCTTAAGTTCATGTGTAATTCGAGGCAAGAACCAATGGTTGAGCACAGCCCTATCACCTAAGGACACTCGCTAGCAGGGATAGCGCTACTATGCAGCCAAGCAAAGGCATGCCGCTGACAAAGAGGCGCTGTCTCATCTCCTAATGTATATGTCTGTAATACCCTAATCTGTCTTCTTTGGGATCCCAGCCCGCTAGTCGTGGTTCAAATGATAAAACCACTAATATAAATTAAAATCAATGTGTGACCTACCACTGAGAAGACATTTTAGGATTCCCAGGCCCATCCTCGTGCTCTGAATGCATGAGATCTAGCCTAAGGTTCTTGGTTCTCTGATGGACAGAAGAACTTTAGGTCTATTGGACAGAGAATCTCTTCTGTTTTGAAAACGAGGCATTCTATTGGCTCTGTGTTGTGTATTCCGTGAGGGACTCCATCTGTAGTCTGCAAAAGGCACGCCTAATATAGGACGAGATACCCTGCCACTGGTCTTCTAAGACACAAGGCACCAAGATGCCAAGGAATTGACAAACACATTTAAGATGTTTTGTGTTTGTTAAAGAGAAGATTTATGCATGTATTTTTAAAACAATAGGGGCTTCACAAAAGGCTAGATTTTAATACATTTCCCTCATTGTAAAAATGAAAAGACATGGGGAGTCAATTAGTCCCTGGCAAGTGGCCCACCAGGTCAGCAAAGGTCCAGCCTTCACTCACCTGCCAGAGGACCATAAGATTTATAGAGAGATGATAGCCTACCTGGCTAGGATCTCTATGATTTAAGGTCACCTGAAGGTACAGCAGATGCCATTAAGGCTGAACTCAATGCCAAGCATCATGTTTTTATCATATGCTTGAAAGTTATTATTTGTAGTTCCCACACGAGCCCCTCAAAATTGGAGTTTGTTTGAGAAATACAAAAAAATCAGTGACCCTTATGCACTTGGTCATTTTCTGTCAGTGCATCAAGGCCACTGATTGATTTCTCTGCCCAGGATTATCATGCCTCGCATAATGGTCCCATGAGGGAATATCTGGCGCCAGTCACTGCTGCACAATCCATGACATACCCCTACCTCTAAGTTGAGCAGTGAAAATGTGAGGCAAGAAGATGAGGCATGTGCTATTTTTGTGGGTAAATGTCCCACATCTGTCAACCCCTAAGTGCCCCATACAATTCCTCCTGCCCTACGGTTTCCTCCTAGAGGCAAACTTTCAACCACCTACTCTTTTCCCTGATGATCTCCACCTATGAATTATCTTGAACCATATCTTACAATATTGTGCATCGCTCCATTGCTTCTCATCTGCATTTATGTTATATAATTAACAATACATATGTATTTACCCACCTCTAAAAGAACTTTGGTCATCAGCCCTAGTTTGGAGAAGTTGATAGGGGGAATCTCAGGGTGAGCACCCTTCCTGCATATTGAAGGTGTCCTCCAACTGTTAAGGCGGTGGTGGATTTCTATGTGAGTGCATAGATGCATGGTAATATTCATCAACCCCTATTCAGCAATATGCATCCATATCGGAGAATGATTCCCTCTGACAAAGCAGGATCTCTGGGACAAGTCTGCATTGAAGGATGGATGTACTCATTTTTAAGTGTCTTTTGACTTGCCATTTATTCACTTCTGTTGTTTGTGCCTTGCAGAGAACTAACAGATAAGGAGTTACCTATAAAGATTCCACCGGTCCACGTCATCACCAGTATCAGCAGCCTTGGTAAGTTGGTGCATCCTTCACCAGTAAGTCCATGTGTCAATGGTGTAGCACTATCCGAAGCACTGTGGATATCCTCTGTCCTCTGTCGACTGTTGTTTCTTTGCCTGGTCCTTACTGCTGCCTGCACCATCGGTACTCTGTCTTTAGTTGCAAAGGCCACTGCAGGAAAGACCAACAGAGGTGTAATGGACTGGTCACTAAAAGAACAGGGACACTAGGCTTTAAGTGCTGCTAAGACTAGGGAAAGAAGGACCATGAAAGAATGACTGCCCTGTCAGATGTGTTCCCCTTAATCTTTTGGACTGCTTCCCCATCTTTTCTTTTGTCCCTACAATTAAGGGTTTGGAAATCTGGTTTAGTTCACAATGGGTTACATCTTCATATCATTAATGAACCTACTGGTTTCAAATTGTTTCGAAATGATCAAGCCGCTGTGTGTTTTATGACCTTCAGAATTCAGTGTTTTATCATTTTACCTTTGATCTTGGCTTTTGCTTTTATTAAACTTATATTGAAGTTCCTATGCCTTCTTTGTGGCTTTTGCACTAGGACTTTTGCAAGCCTGGCTTGTCGGCTTCCATTAAGGATTTTACCTCTTCATATTCCTTTCAGGTTCCTGATTAACCCTGACTAATTCTTTCCTCGATAAGGCTACAGGAAGCAGATCCATGGGTGAAACTTTGCTTACCAACTCCTGATTCAGGGCCTAATCCCACCACAGGACCACCAAAATCACTGGGAGGACATCGCTGCCAAT
The DNA here is from genome assembly GCF_031143425.1 of Pleurodeles waltl. NCBI lineage: Eukaryota > Metazoa > Chordata > Amphibia > Caudata > Salamandridae > Pleurodeles > Pleurodeles waltl. The sequence continues at coordinate 100,426,699 of NC_090451.1, read as the reverse complement.
GCGGTGACATCCCCCCAAGCATACTACAATGTTCCCACCGGGGTGACCACCGGGAACATTGTAATACGTGGTTCCTGCTGGGCTGCCCAGCGGGAACAGTGGTATGATATTGGTCTCGGCCTCCTTAAGGGAGCGGAGGACAATATTGTAGCACTCCAGCACCCTCTGAATGCGCACTGTCTGCATAGAAGTCAGAGCGCATTCTGACGGTGCTGGGCAGGGGGGCCCCCTGTGACCCCATGCACTGGTTTTCTGCCAGCCTTTCCATGGCGGGGTCCCCGCCATGAAAAGGCTGGTGGAAAGCTGAGTTGTAATCAGCCAGGTTGCACTGTGTTCAGTCCTGTCCTGGCTGAGTACAACTCAGGCTGCTGTCATCACGTCAGGAACCATGTTCCTGGCGGGGACGGCGGTCTTTAGGTGGGTCTGCCCACCTGGATTGTAATGTGGGGGTCAGACCGCCACAGTTGCAGTGGTCCGACCGTCACCACGAGGCTGTCGGTCCTTGGAACACCAGCCTCGTAATCAGGCCCTCAGTCTCTTCTGTGGCGAGCTTTAACCCAATTTCTTCTTGATTCATTTGTTGGCAGTTCAGTCACTAGCTTTGTTTCTCTCTTGGTTCCCCTGGTTTCACGTTTTCCACACTGGCTCTCCTGCTGTTACTATAATAAATTAGTTTTGGACCATGGTTACTGGAATTCCTCTACAGTCAAATCTCTCCTTGCCCTTTTCAATCTGAATATATGCATTGTTGGTGAATTTCCTGAAGTTGAGAGTAATGTAAATTCTCTTTTGCTTGAGCAAGCATACTCTTTGGTTGCTTCTGTTCATTTGTGTCTCTCCATGGCGTACATTAGTAAACATCCATGTCAAATGATTAGTCATGTCTAACCAAAGTACATTCAACAGTGAAAATATGTCTTTACTATGTGTCCATTTCATCTTAAAACTGTTTCAGTAATGATATACTAAATATTCTCATAATCTCATATCAATTTTACTTTCATGTTTTCACCCAATTGGCTCCCCTATTGGGAACACTTTTAGCAGGCTGAGTAGGAGGCTGCAGTCTCAATGTAGCATGCAACAGAGTTTCCATGTAGTCTGATCAAGAAGACCCACCCATGTAAGTTCATCTGCTCCTAATAATATCTTGACGTAGCTTGGCAAAGCTCAAACTACTTTTTAGAGATATGCAAGGTGTGTTGGTGTGCCAGTCTTGAAACAACTATATGTAGGTAAGAGATAAAGAACTTAGATCCTGATTTTGAATTTGGCGAACAGGGGTATGTTTGTGGGGATGGTGGAGGGCATTAACTCCACCTTACAGAGGGACCTACATCGGCCATATTTTGAGCTGTCCATCAACCCTGGAGAATTCTATACATTGACAGGAACCGCCAACATGGTGATTCTTATCAATGTGGGAAATGTTTGATGGACAGCACCGTGAAACATGTCTGCTGGCCATCAAACTTTTCCTATGTTTTTAATTTTTCAAAAATAAATTCCCAAAACAGGAGGTTGTTTTTGAAAAATAAAAAACTAAGGGCCTCACAACATAGGAGTTTTCATTTTTTTCTTTTTACTGTCCATCCATGCCAGGATATATTTGGTGGTGATGAACGGTTAAAAAAAAAAAGATCTGCCCACCATGGCTTACTTTCAATGGCCCCTACTTCCGTGGACCATCTGAAGAAGGTTTACTTTGTCAGCATAAACACTGCTGTGAGCCCAACTTTAAGTCGGGCAGGTGCACCAATAGTTTGGCAGGCTGTGTACTCCATCACCGTTGCAGCAGAATACTCTGTCCGCCAAACTTTAAATTGGGGCTTAAAACATTCAAATTAAATTTTGGGTTACAATGTATTACATGAATGCCACCATAGCCATAAAAATGGTAAGCTCTGACCACATGAGATGAAATGAGGTTCGGTGCTAGGAACTGATAAAAATTATCAGTTCAGTACAAGTCAATGAGAAAAGGTAAAAATCCCAGATAAAAGTCTGTGGGCTATTTAGATACCAGAATGAGTATGCTATATTGGCAGGGACTTTGGTTCCATCCCATTACTCGAGGACTACCAGCCATATTTAAAGATTCCTCTTCCTGATGGAATCTTCGTGCCAAAAGTGTATCTGCTTGTGTGATTTGTGTGGTTGATGAACATTCAGAAGAGCTGTGCAGTGACCGTGTAAAGCGCCATCCCCAGCCTGGGAACACACAGAACTAAATATTACAGTTCTTTATTCGTCTGCGTGTAACTGAGAACTCAAAATTCTAAACCCAGCTTTCTGCTCTAACACTTACGTCACACTTCTATGGAGTCCATTCAGAGCCCAAATGGTTCCATCATAAAACTTGCAAGACACTACCTTATGCACCATGTTATTTTCTTCCATAGCTGGAATTTATTTGTGAAAAACAAAAAATCATTATCCAAGAGGTACAGGGTGTTTTCCACTTGCGCTTGTCGACCATTGTTTCTTTTCCCTGCCTAAGACTGCTGTGTCTGGCATGGCAGACCCAAGCATGGGAAATCAGTAAGTCATCCTACCCTAAACAGGCAGAGTAAGTGCCCCAGGACCTAGCGGTACTGTGGTGGATGGACCACTGGAATAGGGATTTCTGTCAGCAGAGCCAGTTGTAACTCCGCCGTAAAAAACATGAAGGCTCCGCATCTGGAAGACAAGAAGCTGACCTTAGTCTAAGAGTGGCATCATGTTATCTTGGCTTATGAATGCAGCACGAGGAGAATGTAGCTGGAGTTCCACCGTGCCGTAGCACCCACTTTTCATGGGGACAGCAAGTATATGGTGAGCCAAAATCTCACTTTCTTATAGATGTTGTACCCAGTTATGTGGTTGGCGAGGACTCAGAAACATTGCTAGAATCTTTCATTTTTAGGTCAAGCGGGCAAGCGCTTTGAGCTGTTGTAAGTATTGTGGGGTTTTAACCATGCCCAACTCACCCCCATCACTTTTACTCGTTCGTGGGCTTGCCTTTCAAAAATAACTAGATTTCATTGGCAATTGCTTTACATTTGTCCTGTTGTTACCGCCTTGCAGGTTGGCCCTGTTACATGGATAATTGCACGATTGCCGATATGCTTCGGCGTGGGTGAACTATTTTTTTCTTTTGTCTCTCCCCTTTGTGCTCCAAGGCAGCCATGGCCCTCACAGCGTGAACATCGCAAACAGCGCAAACTCTATCAGCGGTATTGGAGCGCTGATCACATCGTTCACACTGTTAGTCATTTCTTTTGGCTCGCCCCTTCATGCTCCATAGCTTTCCCAAAAACACTTATAATTGATCAATGCTTTGCTAAAAAAACATAGAAATCTGCAAGGCTGCTCTCCCGGTACAGGGGGAGCACCGATACAACAATATTCACTGCACACTGGAAAAGTCGCCCCATAATGCTTTGCAAGGATTCTTCTTCAAACCATTTTTGCCCATAACTCAGCCTGTGGTGGTCCTAGGACAATGGGACCACCACCAAAACGCTCAGAATGACACAGTCTTTCTGTTTAGGTCATCTCTGGGTCCCCACACTAGGTTAGTGGGGACCACACATGAATAACCCCTCCCATAATTCAGTACCTTGTTAAGCATCTTTATGATTGGAACTTTTAGTAGTTTGTGTTCTAAGGGTCTTAGTAATGCAGTAGGTTTGCTAGGCCTGAAAATGTGTAAGGCACTATGCTTTTGAGGAACTAAGTATATGGTTGCACTACATTACTTTGGCCCATTCTATTTTCATGTGGTTATGCCCTCTAGGGGCTAATTATATGGTTACATGACCATGTTTCTTACAAATGATATTGTATTGTGATGCCCTCTATGGGTTGTTCTGAGGATTACAGTCAACATGCTACAATATCTGCTGCACATGGTCCTCACATAATGCTTTGCAGGGCATTCTTTTACAAAACATTTTTGTTCTCATAACTCAACCTGTGGTGGTCGTAGGACAATGCGACCACCTTCAAAACGTTCAACACAACCTGTTCTTTCTGTCTAGATCATCTCTGAGTCCCCACACTTGATTAGTGGGGACCCCAAAATAATAACCTCTCCCTCCATTCAGTGTCTTTTTAACCTTTCTCATGGCTGGAACTTTTGTTTTACAGCTGACAGTACTTTGTGTTGTAAGGGTCTTGTTTGTGATATAATTGCAGTAGGCCTGCTAGCACTGAGAATGTGTAATGCATTACACGCTCTAGGGGCTAAATAATTGTTTACACTGCAATACTTTCAGTCATTTTCTTTTCATGTGGCTATGGCCTGTAGGGACTAACTATATGGTACCATGAACATGTTTCTTACAAATACTATTTTCATTGTGTTGTCCTTTAGGGGCTGTTCTGAGTGTTACAGTCTAATGCCAAACGTTTATTTCTGATTAGGGTATTTATAGGGTTTATATAATAATTGTATATGTTTTATTAATCTCTCCTTATTGCAATTATGACCATGATTCAGACCAACTTAACATCCTAATGGCCCTTCTAGTTTATTGCTCTTTCTACTCCTCCGTGGATGTCTTGTTTTGGGAATTGCGTTATCCATCCAGCAACTCTGATGGTGGGGTGGTGAAAGTGGTATTCTAATGGAATTAGCATGGCAGATTTAAATTAGGATGTTAAATGGCAACATTTTTATTTTTGGCTGCAGATAGAGGAAGAAGGTAAATGGAAGTACTTTAGTTATATGCAGGGCCACTGCAATTATGTGGCAGGAAAAGACCAAATTATGAGGCAGGGTTGACCAATTTATGTGGCAAGAAAAGTCCGGTTATGAATTTACAACACCAGTAGCTCTAACCTCAAGCAAATGCGAGACCCATTGCATTGCAAATGCTTGTTTGTCATTCTCTCCGCCTCTTCTTCTTTCTCTGATTTCCTATAAAACGTGCTGGCAGTTTAGCCGCAAATGCTATGACAGTGACACCCCAACTTTCATTTTCATTATCTGTCCTTTAGTGCTGGACAACAGCTGTTCCTTTTTCTGTTTGTTGCTGTCTCAAATGGGTGTTCATTTCCGGTATGGACACTTCGGCAAACATACTCTGTTTGGTCTTTGAACAAGCAATTGATTTTCCGTGCCGAGAAGGGTGGGGGACAGGTAAGTTACACCCTTATCCAGGAACTGTTTGCCGTTTCAACACTCCCCTCATTTCTGCAGTTCTTGCTCTTTCAGCTGTTGTCATAACTTACAAACCATGTCTGGTTGACCACACGCTACTATATAACTGTAGAAGGGGGTACAATGAGCTCTTTGTCATGTTTATTGTGTGCCAGTCTGGTTTTGTGTAACTTTCTTACTGGACATGTATTTTCATGACAATGCACGTATGGTTTTGCATGTGACTGCTTGCCTATGTTTATGTCAGCTTCCCTGTGTGTGTGTGTGTGTGTGTGTGTGCCGTTTTCCATGTCTCTGTGATTATGCCTGTTTGTGTTTATAGACTTGGGTGCATTTCGTCTTGCCTCTGTCTGTTTGTGTCACTTGTTGCCTCATTGTATGTGCCTATGGATGTGTCTACCTCTGCCATTTCTTAGTGTGTTTGTGTGTACATGCCTGTGTCCGCCTTTCTGTTTTATCCATCTATGGTTGTGTCTGCTTGTCTCTTTTTGTTTGCCTATTTACGTGGCCTGTCCTATGTATGTTTTTAATATGCCTGTGTTTAGATTCCTGGCTTCCTGAGACAGGGTTTGCCTCTGTCTTTTACTTGATGGCAGTTGTGTTTGCCTGTGTTTGTCTCACTTACTGAGTGTGAAAGAAGCCTTAGCATTGACCTTGTCTGACATTCTCCATTTGTGTGTTTCTAATTCACAGATACAAAGAAATTACCAGCCTGTGCTCCCGAAAGGTTGGTCCCCCAACCCTCCGGATACTATTATAATGACATCTGGACAACACTGGCTTGCTCCCACAAGACATTTCCCACACCGGACCAGGCCAGTGCCTGTCTGAAGGGGAAGATCATCTTCATGTTTGGTGACTCCACCCTAAGGCAGTGGTGGGAATATCTTCTGGACTTCATTCCTTGTAAGAAACAAAGGCTATGCAAACCAGAAAATCATGAACAGACTTACAGAGATCTAATGTACTCTCCATTGACATCTTATGACCCTCACATCTCAGGTCAAGGCCTCTACCCCCTCAGATCACCTTCCTCTCAAGTCCATCACTCCTCTCTCTCAGACGTCCATCCTCTTAAGAAGTCGTTAAAAAGTCTCACACCATCTAATTTTCAGACAGCCTTATTAGGCATGCTAGGAGGGGTATAACCCGCATGGCAGGAATAGTGAGGCAAGCTATGTGATGGAGCTGTTCAGGTTGGTGGTGGGTCGGACATCTAAAGAGGGGAACGGGATAAGAAGTGGGTAATGTATTTGCGAAAGGTGCATTTGTAAGCACACTTAAACGGATTCTTCATCTTCCAGTTCACCCGCCATTTTTGTATCAGACATCAGTCTCACCCGTCCTTCACCCCCACACTGAGTGCACTGGTTCTTTCATCTCCGGCATAGACCCAAAACTAAACCACTCTGATGTTGTGAAAAGCATCACAGAGCGCATGGACAAACAATAAAATGAATTAAGCTAAAATAAAATAAAGTCCCATCATACCGAGTACTGCAAACAGATCCAGCCCTTCTCACTACTGTGGTCTGAGCTCAGAAGGGCGCGTTGAGGATAGAGCCAAGTAGAAACTAGATGTGTCCATGTCCTAACAAATACTAGAATAATGTACTCAGGTATGTATACTAGGTGAGGCATCACATATGGAGAAGTGTGTTTAGATCCCCATACATGGTGCTACAATGAATAAAAATGTGTGAATAGACAATGCCTGTTCCCAAAACATCCCAGAAGTTGTACACTTCTAAGGCACATTGCTAGCAATAAGAAATCCGTTTAATAAATGGTCTATGCGGTTACCAAAGCATGAATAATGGTTTACGTCTAAAGACACAATGAACCTGCAAGCTTTCATAACTAAGATTTGTTTTACAATAAAACTCATACAATGTTACCCTGCCAAAAGCAGAAGTCTAAAATCTGTAGGTCACAAACCCTAAGTTAAAAAATGAAATTTGTGACAATACAGACTCCCAGGCTACAGTTCATTGCTCCCTAGATATATTAATTCAACTCACCTTCTATCTGTAAATCTTGGCCTAGATGATCCTGACTACCGGTGACTCACCTGCCTAGAGGTATTGTGGAGGCAAAACCAGCACTGAGATCTCCTTGGAAACATTCAGATCCCGAGTCAGTTGTCCATACTCTATTGAGGTCTGTGATATTGACTTACAATGATATCTCATTCAGAACATCCCCAACCTATGTTCATATTGCCTAAGCTACTATGTTTACCTTTACATCTTTCACCTAACCCGGTTATCGCCTGTGTACATTTAGTACACTTGCCTTGCAATGCGCTGGAGTGGCGATGAAGTTGTCATGGGATGTAACACACGTAGAAGGGGTCTGCCCCTGGGACTCGGGGACATCATGAATGGTCAGACGCACGGTGGGCCACATGTTGCACTTGATGCTCACAACTAACACTGAAACCCTCTTTCATCTTCCTTCACTTTTCAATCACACGTGAACCCACTGCAAGGTTCAACAACCTTTCTCGCCAGCTTATTACAGCAAGGTTCTACAGATGCATCTGTGCTGGGGCTTTGGCAAGCTACAATAAACTAGGTCCATGTCTACCCATACCTATGAATGCCCATCACCCCGGTGCCTTCTTCGAAAACCTCTCGCATAATATTTTTCCTAGATAATCTGAAATAAGTAAATATTTCTTTAGTTTAAGTAAAGCCATATAACATTCTACGTAGCATTGAAAGTGCCTAATGACAACAAGTGCCCAGCGCCGACACGTTATCCTTGATAGTTTATTTATTAAAAGTAAATCAATACCGCAGATCTAAAACCTCAAGCAAGTGAAATTGAATCACCAATACGAAGCAGGGATGGAATAGTGTAACATTTGTGCACGGTTTGGCCTATGCAAAGCCAGAAGACGGAGCTGTACGGGCCGAGGAGCTTTATGTTTCCACCGACCTCCGTTGTTCCTTAGCCAGTCACTTGCCGGTTTTGAATTGAAGGGTTTCTTTGTGATTTTTGCTGCTTACTCACTGCTCTGCCTGTCCTTAATTTTAACACATCTGGCAATGAGAGTTGCAAAATCGCCCCTCACGCAGAAAGTATTTCTTGGCTGCATGTTCTATTGCAGAATTGATTAAACACAGAAAAACGCCGATATCCGGTTCGTTTATTACAACAGTGCGAGAGAAACGTACCCGCATTAATGATGCGTTTTGTGCTAGGCACTGTTGCAGGCACCAAGGGAAGTCTTATCTAACCAGTAGTGGGAAGCTGAAGGAAGAGGCGATACACTCTGCATTACCTTAAAGAATGGCTCCAGTTTACCCGGATAGCCTTCTGCACTGGAAGTTACCCCAGCCATAAGCTGTGCCTTCACAACTGGTAGCAACGAAATCAGTGACGGACTTACGGAAGAGCCCTTGGAAGCCGAAGATGCACGCTTAGGTGTTAATGCATTACGAATAGGTAGGGAGAGTCAGCCAACAACAGACCCAATCATACTAGTTGTATTGATTACATCCTCCTAGACCTCGGGCTATTGAAGGTCCTGGTCGATAGGGCTACTCTAGATCGGATTGAGAGTGATCATAACACTCTACATTTGACACAGAACAGAACTTGTTTCCCTTTGATGGGTCTTGGAGCATGGTCAGTGGGCAGGAGCTATGTAACCAATAACAGATGTAATGTGAAGTGGGGGCTTTCTTGCATCAGTCAGAGCAACTTCTCAACCTCTATAGAGAAGCGGCAGGTAGATTAGAAGCTTTGTTCCAAACATCAAGCACTCCTGAGCAATGCAAGAGGGTGATGCTTGTCCATGACGAATTGTTCAAATCCTTGAGAAACTACTTCAGTACAGAAATTAAATCCCCTCTCCCCGGCTATAAGAAGAGCCCATGGCTTGGTGAAGAATGTAAGAGAGCAAAGGAGGGCCTATTGGACACTTTTAGGTCAAAGAATAGCGAAGCTATACGGGTGCCTAGACGAGTATGTAAGAAGGCACTCCTTCAAGCCAAACACCTGTGGGAGACTACAGCTGGGCAGAGCTTACTGAGGCAGCTCTAAAGGGGACAATAAGCTGGTTGGCATATAGTGGCCAGAAGGAGTCAATACAATCAATCAAAAGTGGAGTATTTGATCCAGCCTGCACCTGGATCCAACACTTTACATAGCTCTACTCTTCGAATATGGCATCACAGGATGGTCCCCGGCAATTTGATGTAAGAAGCTCCTTCCAAGAAACAGAACCACTGACGGTAACACTTGCTGAGACATTGCAACCAGTAAAAGCTACTCTTCCAATATATTGCGCTTGGATCCTTTTGTCAGGATTATCGGTCTGAGGTGCTTACATTGTGGCTTCATGGTGGGGGCAGCATTATTTGGGATAGAACGTTGGGGTCAGCAGAAGACCCCAAGGCCTGCCGTGAATGAAAGCAAATTTATAAGATCTTTAGTCATCTTGCCACCCAGCTCCTCTTCTTTACCACTATACATGGATTTGGGGATTACGATTATATCGCACCGAGCAACCCTGGGATTTATGCTTTACTGGAACAGACTGTGGTGAACAGTGGAGCTATGTATGTACAGATGTGCTCTAGAAGAGATACTAAGTCTCAAATGCCATTTGTGTATAACCTGGCTCAAAGATGTTCATATCCAGCCGTTCCAGCTTGGTCTAGATCAGTGGTCTTCAAACTTTTTAATGCCGCCCCCCCCAGTTGAAAAATAAAAATCACTGGGCCCTCCCTCAGAATTTTTCAAAATTATTTAAGAAAGATGGCAATGTTTAAATATGTCTAAACCTATTTAAACATTGCAGTTAAGTACTGTTACCTTTTTAAAACTGCAATAACATGCTTCTGCTTAAAACAAAGGCATGTTATCTGTATAATATTTCTTTTGGCCAGACTTTGGTGCCCCCACCCGGGATCCCTTGAGACCCACCTAGGGGGTGGCCGCCCCTCAGTTTGAAGACCTCTGGTCTAGATTCACTCTGGAATACCCAGAGAGAGGCTACTACAATTAGTAAAGAACTCATTAAGGGTAAGTACTGGTCCACTTTAGAGGAGCCAATGGTAGTAAATCCAGTCCAACGCACGCTAGTCGGCACGTTTTTAGAAGTCAAATGTCTAAGAGCATTTGGGCCATTTTTAGAGACCATTACCCCTCCACTCTCAAAGCAGCTTCACCTGAAATTTAGATTTGGGACCCTTGATATAAATTAGTTTTGTTGCAAAAGGCCAACTGCTTCTATGCCGATCCCAGCAATGAACCACTACTGTCTGGCCTGCAAGCTTGCACGCAAGACATGCGCTATATCTATGTAGTGCATACTCTGCTCTGCATAAGAGATGGATAGTCCCAATAAGCAGGTTGAATGGGTGTCCCAATACAGTAGTAACACAAGGAGAGAGGTGGAGAGGCAATCTGGGATAGGCTCGGCACTGGAACCTTTATCACAATTTTGTGATGTCATTTAAAAAAAATACAAAACATGCAGTAAACAAATTGAAAGACATTGAATTGAACCCGACTACTGAGTTTTTACTGACACTCGATGTTGAATCTCTGTATACCAACATCCTGCAAGAGTCTACATTACAGGTAATTGAAAACTTTTTAGAGGTCTGGAACAGGAGCAAAATGACCCCAAAGACTTTAAACTTGACTGTGCCCACATGGTATTGACTAGTAATGTGTTTGAATATGAAGGAGACAAACCCTGGATATTTCCATGGGTAGCACCTGCGCTCCGAGTCTAGCATTCCTCTGTTGACAGCTTTGAAACACAGTTCATTTACAGCGATGAGAATCCTTTCCAAAGTCAAATGGTATTCTGGAAAAGATGCATTGACTTAAGTGGGTGCTACAATAAGAACTGCAGACCCACTAGTAGCGTTTCATTTACAGGTCCTGGGTACTGGTAGTGCCTCTACTGCAAAGACAGTCATTGTTTAGAGTGGGGCAATTTGTTACAATGCAATGCCAGGTACTTTAATATTTGCAGTGTTTAGTTTTTTTTCTGCTTTGCACCTGGTCGTGTCTGGTTTTAAACAAACAGGGCCTTCTCTCTAACTTTACGCTTCTACCTGTATCCAGTACCCAACCTGCCTAAACAAATATAGGCATGTTTCTCACACGTGGTTTGGGGTTGCGTGTCTCCCAGACATTTTACAGGTTTTTGCAGCACACAGTAAAAAAATGCATGAGGGGGCATATTGCATAATCACCTGTTTCTAGCATAACGCACCCTTGGGGAAAGGGAAAACACAGCAGTACCAGCATCTTGCACCATCTGGTGGTGTAGCTGCATTGTCAACAAATAAACAGGGCAGGCTTCATTAAAAGGTGTAAATAAATGTTACAACACTAGCCCTTGGCTCTGAAAGTGTGCATGGCTTGAAGGGAAGTGTTCCTCTGCCCCATTCTAAGAGCTTTGGTTTGTCCCCAATATGGACATTGTTTCAGATCATTGGGTGTGAAACATAATTACATCACTGTGTTCTGCCATAGACATCCATGTTTGTAAACATGATCTTGCCATGCTTGCCACAACCACTTCCTCAGACCTTCCACAACTTTAAAAACTCCCCCATGCCCTCTGAAAGCCCACCTACTTAACACTTTTGTGCCTCATTTTATGACCCTTCCTCCACCATCCCCTTTTCTGGCCTCCCACCTGTTTGACCTAGTGTCCTTCTGCTTTTCTTCCTCTCTGATCTCCCTTCTGAGGTTCTAACCTCCTTCCTGTCTGAGAACCTCACTTTCTCTTCACCTTCTAAGCTCCGGATGTTGTTACCGACACCCTCTCAAACCGACACGCCCCCTCTGTGACTTCCTCCCATGCTTATCGCCTCCCTTCTGAGCGTCTCTCCCTCTGGATGGCTATACCCTTGAAGATCTTTATTATCTGACTTCTGTCCTTTGACCACTGTATACTCACATCTTTTTACTGCCTGAGTTCCTTTTCCTTAACCCTTCTTGTGACTCTGTCTCATTCTGTGACCCTCCAGTAAGACCTCGCTTCATCTCTGAATTCCTTACTGTTTCACCTCCTGCTCCTCTTTTTCTCCAACATCCTACCCGTTGACCTCATTCCTGTTTGTGTGACCTTTTCCCCTGCTATCATCTTCTCTGGTATTCTGGGTATCTCCTCGCCTTACCCTCTGGGTTACCCACTAACCCCGCCAAGCTTTTACTCTCTGGTGTCCTCCTCAGCGTCTAACCTATCAAAGTGAACTTTTCTCTCGGATATAGACCTGATATACCCTGATGTAGACCTTCTCTGACTATTACCTCTCACACTTCCTCCTTAACTTACAATGTAACACTCCAGCAGCGATTCACTATCATATCCCCCTCTGGTACAGTCCAAGTCTCAAAACTTCCCACTTTGACCCCTCCTGCCCTTACCGCCTACCTCTCTAATGTCCACCACATCTCACCTACTCCCCTGAGGTTTTCTATCTGTGGCTGACTCACTCTTTCTCACCTTTGTGACTTTAAGTATTTTTTGTTCATTCCATAGCACTGAAGCAAATCAACTTGCACGTGGGATACAAGTCAGGCCCCCTGCTGGCTGTCGACCCAAGCAGTGGTTTAATGCTTCAATGGAGAGGCCATGGCAACCCCCTACGGACAGAAAAGACCATGATGGCAGACCTCCACTACATGGCAAATGACATCGCTAACATTGGTGGTGGGCCCGATGTGGTCATCGTGTTCACCATCTGGGCTCATTTCACTACATACCCAGTGGAGGTGTACATCCGCCGGGTGAGAAACATCCGAAGGGCAATCACAGGACTCTTTCAGAGGAGCCCCAAGACCACAGTGATCCTCAAAACTGCGAACACGGGGTCTACATCAGTATATGGGAGCGACTGGCTGTCCCTCCAGCTGGACATAATGCTGAGGAAGATGTTTTCCGAGCTCCCCGTGGCCATAGTGGATGCGTGGGACATGACCTCCTGTCACTATCTGAAGGAAGAAATCCATCCTGGAAAACCCATTATTCAAAATGAGGTGGACATGTTCCTTTCTTTCATCTGTCCCCTGTGACCATGATGGGAAGATGAGAACTAGGAAGGTCATTGACACCAGAAGATGTTTTTTTCTGTCAGTCTCAACCTAGTGGACAAAGCAGTTGGTGTTTGAAAAGAAGATCAGAGCACTGTAAGCAGATAGAATATGACACTAATATTTTAAGTGTTGGCTTGTATGATGAGCACCAATATGTCTGTGGCTATTTGTGGAAAAAGGGAGGGTTGAATACAATGACCACATGATTTTATCGCTACTTTTGGATGAGTATCCTGTTACCAGATGCTGCCAAGATGGTTCGCTATCTCAAGTCCCGAAGCAATTTTGAAACAGTTGGTTACATTTCCTGACTTAATAACAACTGTGTCAATGACTTGTAATAAGAGAGCAGCTTGTTGGACCCACCAACGTTCAAACCTTCTGCAATGGATAACTTTGTTGCGTGAGTTGTTTTTCTCTTTCATCAGTTTTATGTGACCTCTTCATAGAAACAAGTTTTGTGGAATCTGTGGGATCTGATGAATGCACGGACTTTGTGGCAATCTTTAGTAAGCAAATTAAACAGGACATAGGTAGGTGCTAACATGAATTCTCCTATAATTGGGATCACTTAGCAGTCAGGAGAGGGGGAACACCAGCACAAACAGCCTCACTTGCCTGGTCAGACTCTTTGAGCTGCCATCTCTACAGAACTGTAACACCTGTGCATTCCACTTCCACTCTTCTTGCACAGACACTCTCTCCATCTCACATCACATATCATCAGGTTGCGTTACCTTGTTGACTTTGAGTTACACTTGACATCTCTCAAGGACTCTCTAATGAAAACAACTTAGCGCTGCGGGGGATACCCTCCCAAACTACCCCGCTTTTTTCTTCTGTGGTGGGTTCATTTTTCTTTCACTTAAGTTGTTATTTGCAGTATTGTGGAAGTCTGTAGGAAAACTATGAGTAAGCAGAAGGTCCACGGTTTTAACTATTCTCTGAGAATAAACTCACAAACTCAAACATACACAGTAAAGGTGTCTACTTGACTGCACAGGAAAAACCTGTGGTAATTCTAAATAGGTGGAATGTTTTGGAAGTAGTGAGCCAATACTGAGGAGTACTTCCAATGAGGACATTAGTTATGTAATGTTATGTTATATTATGTTAACTATGCTTGTATTGCGCACGACTCACCCCAGGAGGGGTATCTCAACGTCAAAAGATCACCAACCAGACAACATGCAGTTACGCTTTAAACAGCTCTGTTTTCAGGAGCTTCCAAAATGTAAGATGGTCAGTGTATTGCCAGATATGAAGAGGAAGTTCGTTCCAGTAGCAGGGAGCCAAATATGAAAAGTCTCTACCACCAGATCTAACCTTCCTAATCTGAGGAATTGAGAGCAGCGCTTTACCCGCAGATCTTAAAGATCTACTGGGAAGGTGCTGTGCAAGCTTACAGGTTATGTAGCGTGGTCCTTTTCTATTTAAAGCTTTATGGGTTAAACAGCATACTTTGAAAACAATTTTCTTGCAAATAGGCAGCCAATAGAGGGTCCGCAGAAGTGGGGACGGTGCCGATCTGAATGGAGAATTAACAAGCATTTGCAATGCAATAGGTCTCGCATTTACGAGAGTTAAAGCTATTGGCGTTGTAAATGCAGAACTGGACTTTACTTGCCACATAAATTGATCAACTGTGCAACTAGCAACCATTGACAAAGCCAATAGTCCTGACTTGTGTAGGTGTAATGTTACTAATTGTATTATATCCCTGGATGCAACGACAGAAAGAAGTAGCAAAAATACCAGCCGGGCGGCACACTATGCTAAGCAGAGATTTGTAACTTGTTTTTAAACCAGGCCCATAATTCTATCGCCCACCCCTTTTTGAGACACCCCCAGTTTTTTAATCCCACTTCAAGCCCTGGGGTTGGGAACATAGTTTGGTGCGATCGAGGTTAGGAAACCCGATGCAGTCTCAGTGATGGGCAAGCAAGGACAGGGGTAGAGGGCGATGGGAAGTGGACAGCACACGGAGAAATAGCGAGTGGGAGGGCAAAGCAGGAAAAACAAGTGGGCATGATTGGTGAGCTTTACTTAAATCAGGAGTGGGTGTTCACTCCAGCATAGCGCTTGCCTGCTCGCCCACTTCTTTGGCTGTAGTGAGGGCACTGGTATCGATTGATCACAGAAGCTGCTGGTAGTGTGAACATGGAGAGGGAGGAGTGCTGGGGCGGGGAGGAGGAGGAATGAGGGAGAGGGGGCCGTACCATGTGTAGGAATGGCAAGGGAGGGTGGAAATTCCTCATATTGCTGCATTGTACCCCAATCTCTGTTCTCTGGTAAAACGTTTCTTAACTGACGTGACATGGGCATGGTTTGAAGCCCAAAGAGAGATTACATCATGGATGGAGCGCTTTGTGCTCGCCCATAAAAACCGGAAGTGCCGTATTTCTTGCATTGCAAGATGAAAAAAAAAAGAAAACACGATTGGCTGAATGTGTAAGACACGAGAGTGGTCATTTTAAGAACTCTGGAGGATGTTCCTTTGAGATTCGAAACTGTTCGGAAAGTTTTTAGACAGATTGCTGCAGCAAGGACAAACGCTTTGAGCTATCTTAACACACTACTGCCCCCTTGTATTCTTACATCCGTGTTTCTGCAAGATAGAGCCTGATACTCTGGTGCAGCTGAACAGAAAAAAATAACCCGCCACTTCTGCCAGGCTTTGTCTGTCTGCGTTAATAGGGACATCACCTGACCTTTTCCACTGCTGCCTCCACCTGAGCACGCTGTCATGTAGTTATCAACACGATAAATAGACTGAGGTATAATAATACGCCACTCCGTTGTGCTTCGGGAAGCCAGGGTTGTGTACTTTGGCAGTGAGAAAAAGCTAAGCCCCAGCCTGCAGCCTTGTAACACCCAGCTAGTCACACCTGCCAACTCAGGTCTAGCGATGGCTCATACACTTGGGCATTGGCTGGGCCCTCGCTCCTGAAACACAACCGAGCAACTACAGAGCAAAGACCTTTCCCCCACCCATCCCTCCTGTCCCCGTGATTGTACGCGATGCACCGTCGGCCTCGTAAAAACACGCCGCGTCCGGTATGTAGAATTTGTTGCTCGCTATTTTGTTCTAATTTATTCGTTCAAGGAATGTAAATAGAAGCCGAGGCTGGTCGCCCAAATGAGCTGGAGACGCACGTGATGCAAGCACCAAACAGGAAAGGCAAAGAAGACGCTTGGCAGTAATTAAAGATGCAAAAGGAGTCAAATCAACTTAGCAATGTCTCCGTATAATGTTTAGACGAGAGAATGTTGTGGATGTTTCTGTAAAGAAAACAAACATTTGGAATCCAATGGTCTCTTGTTTGCTCGAGTTAGAGCTCTTAGCGTTGTAAATTACTGACTGGACTTTTCTTGCCACACACACTGAAAATAACAATAGGAAGAGAGCGAGAGCGAGCTGGCCCTGGAAAAGCCCCCCCACTGCTGATGGTTTATGTTTACAGAGGGAGCTGGTGGGGAGGAGGGGCTGATTATACACCCACAGTGTAAGACAAACAGGCCAATACTGAAAGAAAAAAAAGTCCCAGTCAGAAGAGATAAACAGGACATAGCGTAATTAGACAGTAGTTTGTGCTGCTCCCAAAGAGAAAAAAGGCAGATAAAGAGGCAGAACTGACCACTAGCAAGCAAGGATTTTTGAAGGACACTGCAACTAACAAATTAAATATCTTTGTACCACAGTATAAGTATACTAAAAGTATGCAACACGTCGATCGCTAACGCTCAAGCTAAAAATGAGCCATGCTGCAGTATTCTGTATCACTTAAAGTTTGTTCAAAATAGACTCATTAGCAGTGGCTAGTAAAGAGTTGTAATAATCCAAGCGGTTAACCACCAATGCTTGAGTTAAAGTTTACCTGTCCGAGAAAGGAAGCAAAGGGAAAACTTCCCATAGTAAGTGAAGCAGGTGAAAGCAGTTTCCTGTCATTGTCCCAACCTGGTCCATCATGATAGAGATTGATCTAGACGGACACCGACATATTTTATGTAAGACTTAGGGCTAGGGGCTGGGCCAAGGTCTGAAGACCACCATTCAGAAGTCCAGAAGAAATGGGCCGTGATTTCTGTTTTATTTGTGTTTAACTGCAGGAATTCTCTGTCATCCATTTAGCAATGGCTGTCATGCCTGCTGCAAAACGGGCTTCATCCTCGTTAGGATCATCACCCAGAGTAAAAATCAACCAGGTGTCGTCTGCATATGACAGTGGAATGAACCCACATGTTTTTACAACGTTGTTAAGAGGAGGCACGTAGATGCCGAAAAGCGAAGGGCTCAGATACGAGCCCTGAGGTACCCCCTTTTCCAATTTTAAAGTCTGTGATTTAATAGCGCCCAAATTGATTGTCTGGGTACGATTGGGTAAAAAATCACTGAACCAAGCCAAAGCTGTATCTTCATTTCAGTTTAGTTCAGTTTCACAGGCTCATGCCTGAGTAGCTTTTCCTGTCCAGATATTAAGTTTGCATTCAGGGACTTGTAATCCTGATTCTCTAGTGGGCTAAAAGGGAGTACAATACAGAATGCAATGTAAAACACCTTGACTGTCTAAACTACTCATGTATGGGACTAGGACACTCAATAGCTCTGTTGAAACCCCCACAGTTAACTAGAAAAGCCTGCCCTTCAGAAGCTCCTGCAGATACTGACACACCACTCATATGTTTTCTAATAAACAGATGTCCTTTGTCTCGATGTGACTGTTAAGGAAACCCTCCGTACCCAATTGCAAATGGTTTGATAAGGAGTGTCGGGAGGCCAAGTGCTTTCTGTCCAAAGCCCTAAAGTCAAAGAGTCAGGATGCTATCATACATGCAAGAAGAAATTATTTTGCTACTTGCAAGCTACCTAAACTCAAGTATGAGGGAAGCTTATGGGAGAGCCTGGCGGAGGCAGCCAGTGCTTGTGATGCCAAACTCTTTTGGCTTTTGGTTTCACGTAGAGACCATGACCTTTCATTTACTCCTGAATGCCACATTGATGTAGAAACCTGGCTCTCCCACTATGGGGAATTGTACGTCTCTTGGTCGGACTCTGCCGACAATAGCCCTACCGATTCTTTACTGCACCACCCTGCTGTCCCGCCCTTTACTCTAAAAGAAACAGAGTTGGCAATTTGTGCCCAAAGATCAGGGAAGGCTCCTGGCCCAGACAGTATCCCCTCAAACCTGTATAAATCAGATTTGTCTCCATGGACCCGGTACATCAATAGGATATCGAACATTGCCTTGACAACCCAATCTTACCCGGATTCTTGGAAGGTGGCAATTATTGTCCCCATTCACAAAAAAGGAGAAAAGAGCTCCCCAGGAAATTATAGACCCATTAGCTTATTAGACAATTTGCAAAAAATATTTTCTTTCCAGCTGCTATCCAGACTAAAACATTGGATAATGAAAAAACAGGTTTTAAGCCATCTTCAGGCTGGATTCAGGGACAAGGTCAGTACCATAGACCAGGTCTTCCACTTTATCACCATCAAGTGGAAGATCGTAGACGCAGATCAAGACTACTTATTTGTGGCCTTCGTTGATTTGAAATCTGCGTTTGACCTTGTCCCGCGCACTAAGCTGTGGGAGGTCCTGAGCAATACTGGAGTCCCGGGTCCCATGATCAATATTATTAAAGATCTTTACTCTGACAACTGTGCCAGAGTTCGCTGGGGTCCTGCTGGTGATCTGACTCCAGCTTTTCCAACAGCCCGTGGTATGAGGCAGGGTTGCGTTCTTGCGCCTACCCTGTTCCTTCTGTTTATTAATGCATGTATCCCATACCTTCTAGATTGTCATGGCGATGCCCCTAGTTTGGGTGGGCAGAAGTTCCCATGTCTTTTGTTTGCGGATGATACCTTGCTACTCTCTCGAACTGCTACGGGCCGTTCCAGATTGCTCTCTAAGTTTACGGAGTTTTGCAAGGATCAGGGTTTGGAAATCAACTCAGCAAAAACAAAATACATGGTCTTTGGGGATAATAGGCATAAAATGAAGAGGCCTGTATACCTAGAAGGCGTTTCCCTGGAAAGAGTGGGCACTTTTGATTATTTAGGCATTAAATTAGAAGACTCACATTTTTGGCATGCCCATCGTCAGAAATCTCTATTGTGCTTGAAGCAAAGGGTGGGCGGCATTGTAAGATTTGCTTCTAGATCTCCCAAATTTGCAATGTCTCCTGCCCTTGAAATATACAAATCTCAAGCCGGGGGGGGGCTCTATATGGTGCAGAACTTTGGGGCCACTGCAACTTGGTGAATCTGGCAAGGGCAGAAAATCAGTTTGTGAAAATGCTGCTAAAAGTTCCCTCCAGCACTCCATCTCTGCCCATCCGAATGGATCTAAACCTTTTTTCAATCATGCAGATTGCCACCTTAAGGCCCCTCTTGTTTTGGATCCGGCTATGGTCAACAGACGCCCTTATTCCATTTCGATGTGGGCTTCTTAAATTGGTGGGCCGTAATCCCATTATCAAAACCAAATGGTGTGCCTATGTTGAACGGTCCATAACTCACCTTGGTTTAGGGTCCTATTGGCAGGATCCTTCCTCTATTCCTAAAAATGCTGTGCAGTTGCTGAAGGATGCTTTTTGGCATGATGTCCAGATTGTTAAATTTGCTAAGATTGTCCTGTTGTCTATGTCTGATAGTTACGTATCAGTCAAATGCCATTACGAATTTGAGCCCTTTATGGACGTAGCACTCTCTCCATTTGCACATGCCCTTTTTATCAGATTTAGAATAGGGTCTCTCCCTTTGTGCTCTCTAACGTATAAATGGTCCAGCTCCACCAACAGATCTAAGTTCTGCCCGATGGGTTGCAAAAATGAAGAGTCTGTCTCACATGTTCTTTTCCACTGTCATGCATACTATAAACAAAGAGCTCTTTGGATCATCCCCCTATGCAAACATATATGTGTCAGGACCTGTTTACATGCTGAGAGAATTTTAAAATCTTTTTCATCTGTCCAGATAGTTTTACCAGTGGCAAAATTCCTTGAATCAATCTGGCACCTTAGATTAGCAATTTTAAAGAATAAGACTCAGTAGCTATTTTTTTTATATTCATTTATGTATATTTATTGAACTTTGATGCATGATCTTAGCTGATAATTTGTAGCATTATAGAAATTGTCTCTCCATATTACTGATTATTTATGGATTTGGGGAATTGGTCTCTTGCTGAGAGGATCTTTTTATCATTGGAGACATATATTTCATGTTTATTTTGTCATGATTTTAACTTTTCTCAATTTTCTTAACTTTTTTATTGTGTTTTTATCTCTGGTGTTTTTTTACAATTCGTTGTGTATTGTACTTTTATGGTATGTTTCTACTTAACGAAATAAAGTTAATGAATGAATGACTGTTATACTAATTGTCAGTGTGAAAATCTGGAAACATCCTATTGCTTTTTGGTCAGAGAAATTTGAAAAGTCTGGGTTAATAGGAGACACATCCATAGTCAGACTGGGACAGAAAACTGGCCCAGGGAACCATATTAAAACTAGACTCCACTAGCGAATCAGATAGCTGAAAAGGGGTCTGCATTTGCAAATTAGGGTTATTTTAAACTTGTGAAGCTAAATCGTGTAGGTGTTTTGCATTGGTGCTTGTGGCAAGCAGTGCTTGTAATGTGGTAATATCAGAGAAAATGGTCCACCAAACCATAAAACAGGTGAAAAAAAACCAAAATATCCAGTGGTGTAATGAAACTTGAGGGGGTCCCCCTGCAAAGTACATGGAGGGGGCACCCTTCCCCACCCACCCCCTACCACATTTGCTAAGGGAGGCATCCCACACCACGGGGACGGTTGCGGCTTATGTTACCCCACCAAAAATATCAGCAAATACATTGATCTGTCAGACAAAGCACTTTGGGCACTGCCTGACTGGCCTATAAGCAGGGCCACTGAAATATGCGATTGTGTGGCGATTTTCACATAGTTATAGATTTGCCGTATATGCACAATCCATCATCTGTCATATAATCAACAGATTTTATTGTTTTTAGCTCAAAGGTGCAAAAGTTATAAAAAAATGCAGCAAAACGTGCTGCTGTGCAGTGGAAGGTCCTATGCCAAGCTCGACTGGGCAACTTTCTGTTGCTTATTGCTATATTTGGGTATGAAACTGGTACTAATGAGGTGCAAACATTGTCCAGGCAGTGTTACCACATTTTAAACTGATGAAATAATGAAGTAATAGTATTATGCCGCATAATTTACCTTTTCATGCGACATAATTCACTTAACATCACAAGATAATTTGGCCCTCGTGGCCCTGAGTATAGACCAGTGCAAACCTAGACATTCATTGTAAACCATCAGTTTAAGTTCATCAAGAAACTCATACATTTAGTCACACCGAAAGTTAAGTGTATTTGTAGGAAAGTAAAACTTTTCTTGGCATGTTACCCCCACTTTTACCTGTATGTCAGTATGTTTTTGCCTGTCTTACTGGGATTCTGCTGGTCTGGACCCCAGTGCTCATAGTTTATGGCCTAATGTGTGTGCCTGTATAGTGCTTGACTGTCTCTGAGGCTCTGCTAATCAAAACCTCAGTGCTTACGCTTTCTATGCTTTTAAATTTGTCACTATAGACTAGTGACTTAATTTCCCAATTTCAGTTGGCCCCCTTATAAGTCCCTAGTATACGGTACCTAGGTACCCAGGGCATTGGGGTTCCAGGAGATCCTTATGGCTGCAGCATTTCTTTTGCCACCCATAAAAAGCTCAGGCAAACCCTACCACGGGACTGCCACTGCAGCCTGCGTGAAATAATGCACACGTTATTTCACAACCATTTTCACTGCACTTAAGTAACTTATAAGTCACCTATATGTCAAACCTTCACTTGCTGAAGGTTAGGTGCAAAGTTACTAAGTGTGAGGGCACCCTTGCACTAGCAAAGGTGCCCCACATAGTTCAGGGCCATTTCCCGGGACTTTGTGAGTGCGGGGATGCCATTACACCTGTGCACTACATATAGGTCAATACCTATATGTAGCTTCACAATAGTAACTCCGAATATGGCCATGTAAGGTGTCTAAGATCATGGAATGTGGAATGGTACCCCCATTCCAAATCTGGTATTGGGGAGCCAATTCCATGCATCCTGGGGGCTCCACTATGGACCCCCAGTACAGCCAAACCAGTTCTCTGAGGCTTGCACTGCAGCTACAGCTGCTGCCACCTCACAGACAGGGTTCTGCTCTCCTGGGGTTTGAGAAAGCAGCTCAGTCCCAGGAAGGCAGACCAAAGCATTTCCTGTGAGAGAAGGGTGTTACACCCTCTCCCTTTGGAAATAAGTGTTAAAGGCTGGGGAGGGGTAGCTTCCACCAGCCTCTGGAAATGCTTTGAAGGGCACAGATGGTGCCCTCCTTGCATAAGCCAGTCTACACCGGATCAGTGACCCCTTTTCCCCTGCTCTGGCACGAAACTGGACAAAGGAATGGGGAGTGACCACTCCCCTGTCCATCATCACCCAAGGGGTGGTGCCCAGAGCTCCTCCAGTGTGTCCCAGACTTCAGACATCTTGCTTTGCAAGGTGTGGGGGCACTCTGGAGGGCTCTGAGTGGCCAGTGCCAGCAGGTGGCATCAGAGACCCCTCCTGATAGATCCATACCTGATAAGGCAGCCAATCCTCTTCTCAGGGCTATTTAGGGTCTGTCCTTTGGGTTCTCTTCAGATTCTACTTGCAAGTTTCCAGCAGGAATCCTCTGCAACTACTACTTCATCCTCTGACCTCTTATCAACCGCAGCCTGCTCCAGGAACCGCTGTAACAGCAACAAAGTATCCAGAAGGGCTACTTTTCCTCTGCAACTTCAGCTCCAGCCAGCAACCGCAACAGTTTTGACGGCGTGCATGCTCTGAGGACTCCCTGTCTTCACCCTGCACCAGAAGGAACAAAGAAATCTCCCGTAGGGTGACGGAGTCACTCCCCTGTTCACGCAGGCACCTTCTAAGTCGACGACCGGTACTCTTGGACTGCTCTCACAGCGACAAGCGGGCTCCTTGGAACACATAGGGTGGACCCCATTGACACAGACTGTCCTGAAGTCCTGCTGATGCAATTTGGAGGAGGTAAGACCTTGCCTTCCCTGAGAGTGACAGTACCCCTGTGCACCGCGTCTTCTTCACCTCCTGAGGCCTCTGTGCACTATTTGCAAAATTCCTTCGTGAACAGCTTGGCCCAGGTCCCCATCACTCTATCCTGCGACGCTCAACTCGCTGAGTTGACCTCCGGCGGCGTGGGACCCTTCTTTGCAGTGCTGCACCAATCGCGTTTTGCACCTTCTTTGTCCCTGGGTCCTGGGACTCCCGTGGATGCTGTCTGGTGTTCTGAGGGCTCTCTAAATTGCTGAGAGCCCCCTCTTCCTCCTCACACAGTGTTGAGGCCCCCAGCTCCCTCCTGTGTCCATCCAGCGCTATTTTGACCAAAACGCAACTTTGTCGCAACCAAGGCTTGTTGGCGACTTCCAACACGAAATCACGTCTGCATCCATATTCACGTCGTGCGACATCCATTGCATCACGCAGGAACCCGCAAGCATCTTCCTAGGGTGCATTCCTGTAGTCTTCGTCCAACCGGGGACTCTTCTTTTGCACCCTCTTCTAGGTTGGCAGGGGCTCCTGTCCTTCCTGGAACTTCCTTCGACTTCTGGACTTGGTCCCCTTCTTTTGCAGGTCTTCAGGTCCAGGAATCCAGCAGTTGTTCTTTTCAGATTGGTTATTGCAATTCTTCCAATCACGAAGTGTAGTGTGTCTTAAGGAAACTTGCAGTACTTTACTCCTCCTTTTCTGGGCTCTGGGGTGGGTAATTTACTTACCTTTACTGTATTCTTACTCTCCCAGCGATTCTGCACACACTACACTTGTCTAGGGGGGAATTTGTGATTCGCATTCCACTTTCTTAGTACATGGTTTGTGTTGCCCCTAGACCTATTTTCTTCTATTGCATTCTATAGCATTTCCTATTGTGTGCACTATTCTTTGTCTAATTACTTGCCTTATTTTGGTGTCTAGTGTATATATTGTGTATAATACTTACCTCCAGAAGGAGTATTGTCTCAAAGATATTTTTGATACTGTGTCACCCAAATAAATACCGTTATTTTTGGTAACACTGAGTATTGTCTTTACTTGTATATAAGTACTGTGTAACTATAAGTGGTATTGCATGAACTTTGCATGCCTCCAATTTCAGCCTCAGCTGCTCTGCTATAGCTACCTCTATCAGCCTAAGCTGCTAGAACACTACTACTTCACTAATAAGGGATAACTGGACCTGATACAAGGTGTAAGTACCCAAGGTACCCACTACAAACCAGGCCAGCCTCCTGCAGTATTTAAATGTAACGCCCTCAGAAATAGATGATGGATGTAAGCAGGCTGGCAAGAGAAGCCTCAAGATCTGAATCCTAGCTGGTTGAGAACTGGTGGATATTGAAACGTTGTCCTGACATCCTGGTGGTGTGTGCTTATCTACCCCAGAGAAAGAACTCCCCACCTAAAATAAAAATAAGTTGAATAGACCCTAGCCCATCTGATGCTGGCCATGAACAACTAAGTGTCAGTGCTTGCAGCCATCATCTGTAGCACTAACCAAAAATGGTTGGTTATCATTTCCTTTGACAGGAAGAAGTACTAGTCCGTAAAATAGACAATGTAATGTCTTCTCTGTAAGACCATGCAAAGATGCTTCCCTGGAAAAAGGAACATTGTGGTGTGTCTCCTTCTAAGAGAATATGAGCCCTTTTTTGCCTCTACAGACCAAGGACAGGCAGTACTTTTGAGGCACTGCCTGTCCCTACCCTGAGCCTAGAAGGTGCACCTTCGCAGTAACAGAATGGGGCTTTATTGTAAACGCTTCTGTAGACACAGGTCAGATACTTTTACATTAACTTGTGCAAACACACTCACAAATAACATACAATCCCGGGCTTGGAGCTGCAAATATACCCAATGGCACTAGCAGGACTCTCATATTATCATTGCACCCGTGACTGTCGCGCCGCGCGGTGCGGCGCGAGCCGAGAGCTCGACTCAAGCCGGGCGTTCGGCTCGGGCCGCGCACCGCGTTGCTAGGACGCGATGCGCCCCCAGCCTCTCCTGCACATTTCGAGGCCCCAGACTTGCATGGGGCCTCGTTCTACCTTCTGCTTTCCGCTATACTAGGGGTCTATGACCCCTCTTACCTGTTTTTTCGTTTCTTTCCCTTTTTTCTTCTTTTTCTTATTTTCTGCAGTCTTTTGTTGTGCCTTTCTTTATGTCTTTTCCCCCTTCCCAGATTCCTGTTCTTTCCCAGCATTCCTTGTTCCCTATTCTCTATGGTTCCTGTTCTATTCTGTTCTATGTGTTGTTTCCTTGTCTAAGATGGTGTCCTTTTACTTCCTGTGGGTCACTTCCTGTTTTTTAGTATATAAGGGCTGTGTTTTCTTCTTTCTTTGCGCTGCAACACTTTCTGCTCAGTTAGTGTCTTCGCTCCTGATTTCCTCACCTTTTGGTTCTGGATTTCAGCATTCTGTGTTTCCTGACTTTTGCTCCTTTTGGATTCCTGTTTGTTTGTTCTTGTTTTTTCCAGGAATCTTCCTGTTTGGAGGTTTTTCCCCTTTTTCTAAGGGTTTTTTTCCCTCTGGCGCTATTTTCTGAAGGGCACGGTCTGTTCTTGGCGTCTCCATTGCCTACAGCACCGTGGCTACCAGAAAGAGTCGCCCCTTTTTGGGCCAAAGTCGAACATTGAAGATCCACGCCACCAGATCTGCAAATTCCAGGAGCAAGCAGCACGTGAGTCGTGACAGATTGCAGCGCCTAACCATTCCGACGTCCTCAAACACCATGGATGACTCAGTGGCGGCTGCTGCAGATCCGGAACAATCTCTTTTGACCACGATTCAGCAACAAGCTCAGGAATTGCAACAACTACGCAATGAAAATGCTGCGTTACGACAGGCTTTGGCTCTCCGCACCAGTGATGTTCCAACTATCTCCGCTTCTACCCCTTGTTTCTCTGGTGAACCAACCAAGCTTCGCGAGTTCCTGGATGCATTAACAGTGTACTTCGCCTTCCGACCTACCCAATTCTCCCACGACAGGACCAAGGTGGGTTATCTTATCAGTGCCTTATCCGGTCCAGCCTTGGCCTGGGCAACCCCGATGGTGTCCTCCAACGACCCTGTATTGTCGGACTATTCCACCTTTGTGAGTCGCTTCAAACAGATGTTTAGCCGTCCTGGATTGGAAGCCTCTGCTGAAGAAGCCCTATGTGACATCCAACAAAGCTCGCAAGACGTCCTGCGATATATAACCCGTTTTCGTCAGCTGGCGGCAGAGACCACTTGGGTGGAACGTACTCTGGTAACTTTATTTCGTAGAGGACTCAAAGAAGAAATAAAGGATGAACTAGTACATTCTACCAGAGCGGAAGATCTTCGTGGCCTGATGGATCAAGCACTGTCCATCGAATATCGTCTTCAGGAACGGAGATCGGAAAAGAAAAGGAGTAGAGGGTTTTCCCAGCCAAGTAGCTCACAAGCTTGCCTGCCGCGTTCCGAGGAACCTCGCACTCCTGCTAGAGACATCGAAGGGGAACCCATGCAGGTGGATACTACCCGAGGTCCGCTCTCTGCTAGTGACCGAGAAGACAGACGCAAGAGAGGGTTGTGCCTGTACTGTGGTTCTGCTGGTCACATGCTTCGTACCTGTCCTGTACGTCCGCCCAGGCCTTCGGGAAACGCCACCTCCCGTCCTCTGTAAGAAGGGAGGGGACGGGATCTACAGCTATACCTTCCATCAGCTCCTTTAATGACAATACAACCGCCTTGTTCATTTTTCCTGTCCTGTTACAACTTCCTGACGGTCGTCAAGAAAAGACTATGGCATTACTAGATTGTGGTGCTAGTGGTATATACATGGACAAGACGTGGGCTGCTGCTCACCAAGTTCCTACACAAGCAAAAGAAGTACCCGAACAGGTACACACCGTGGATGGATCCTTGATATCCTCGGGTCCTGTAGACACCACTACCCTGATGTTAAGTCTACAGGTGGGAAACCATCAAGGACACATTTCCTTCGATCTTATCACGTCCCCCAACCATACCATCATTCTTGGAATTCTGTGGTTCATCAGACATAACCCGTATATAAATTGGGTAACCCGGACAGTTTCTTTGTCTTCGCAATTTTGTCATGAGAACTGTTTTACTTCCGACAAGTATTGGTCTCCGAAAAGATCCTTAGATACTGAAGGTGCCACTGGTATGTCCATTAATACGGTCCAAGGGGTCCCAGACCACTATTTGGAGTTTCAGGATGTTTTCCAAAAACCGTCGAAACCTATGCTACCTCCACATCGAGAATATGATTGTGCTATTCCATTGGAACCCGGCACAATTGTTCCTTTTGGGAGGATGTACTCTCTCACGGAACCCGAAAGGGAAGTTCTAAAAGAGTATCTGGACGAAAATATACAGAGTGGTCTTATTGTTCCATCGTCGTCTCCGGCTGGGGCTCCTCTCTTTTTTGTGCCCAAGAAGACAAAGGATCTTCGTCCTTGCCTGGATTTTCGAGGTCTGAATAAAATAACAATTAAAGATCGTTATCCTTTGCCTCTCATCAGGGACATACTAGAAGCTATCAGAGGGGCTCAACGTTTTACTAAATTAGATTTACGAGGAGCTTACCACCTTTTACGCATAAAAGAAGGCGACGAATGGAAGACAGCTTTCAGGACTCCATTTGGCCATTTTGAATATAGGGTTATGCTGTTTGGTCTCACTAACGCCCCCGCAATCTTCCAGAGATTTATGGACTCAGTGTTTTCAGACCTTCTGAATCAGACAGTCGTGATCTACCTAGATGATATTCTTATTTATTCTAGAAATCCTGAACTCCATTCTTCCCATGTGAAACAAGTTCTTCAAAGACTTCGTGCTCATCAACTATTTTGCAAACCAGAAAAATGTGAGTTCGACATGACGGAAGTCAAATATCTGGGCTATCATTTAAGTCCCACCGGCATAGCTATGGATCAAGAAAAGGTACAAGCTATCCTAGAGTGGCCTTCTCCTTCTTCCATAAAAGAAACACAATGTTTCCTAGGGTTAGCAAACTTCTATTGACAATTCATTCTAGACTTTGCCAGACTGACTAGCCACATAACTCACACCTTAAAAAAGGAAAATTTAAAGAAAGGGTTTGTCTGGACTGAGGCGGCTGAAGCAGCCTTTCAAGAACTAAAGAGAGCCTTCACCCAAGCCCCCATCTTGAGACATCCAGATACCACCAAACAATTTATAGTCGCAACTGATGCTTCTGAGAGAGCCATCGGAGCTGTCTTACTTCAACGACAAGAGGATGATGGTCTTGAACATCCTGTTTTCTACTTGTCTCATATCCTTTCCACAGCTGAACAACACTATTCTGTACTGGAAAGGGAATTATTGGCTCTGAAAACAGCCTGCCTTGAGTGGAGACAGTTTCTGATGGGTTCCAAGGAACCATTTGAGGTGAGGACAGACCACCGTAACCTACAATGTTTACGAAATTTTGTATGCCAGAATAGTCGTCAGGCCCGCTGGGCCTTTTTCTTCAGTCAGTACGATTTTTTTATCACATATATTCCTGGATCTCAAAACATTCTGGCTGATGCTCTGTCTCGCCGATATCCAGAGTGTACTCCTTCCTCATCTCGGTATCTTCTGGAACCCCGTAAGATCATTGGAGTGGCTCAGTCTTTCCTGGAAGAAGTACAACTGGAATACGCCAACCTATCGGACCACGACATAGAAGAACTAAGACCATTAATACATAAGAAACAAGGATATTTTTATTATCAAAACCTGATATTCCTCCCTACTAACAAGGTGCAAGAAAAGGCATTACAAATGTGCCATGATTCACCTGTAGCTGGTCATAGAGGCATCAAGGCCACACAAGAACTTCTTTCACGATTTTTCTGGTGGCCTACCTGGAAGCTGGATGTGGAAAGATACGTTCAGGCCTGTCCCATATGTGCCCAAATCAAGATACCCCATACCAGACCGGCAGGATTACTACAGCCTTTGCCTGTTCCACCGGCCCCATGGCATACCATCTCTACTGATTTTATGTGTTCACTCCCACCATCAGCAGGAAACCGGGTCATCATGGTCACGGTGGATTCTTTCACGAAGATGGCTCATTTCACTGCCCTGAAAAGGCTACCTACTTCTCAAGAACTAAGTCAAATATTCATTGATCATATCTTCCGTCTCCATGGACTTCCACATACCATAATATCTGATAGAGGACCTCAGTACATTTCCCGATTTTGGA
This sequence comes from Pleurodeles waltl, assembly GCF_031143425.1. Lineage (NCBI taxonomy): Eukaryota > Metazoa > Chordata > Amphibia > Caudata > Salamandridae > Pleurodeles > Pleurodeles waltl. The sequence continues at coordinate 100,397,149 of NC_090451.1, read as the reverse complement.
GGCATTTTTGTAAAACACTAAATATTAATAGAGCCCTGTCTTCAGGATTCCATCCTCAGACCAACGGCCAGACCGAGCGTCTGAACCAAGGACTAGAGCAATATCTTCGATGCTTTTGCAATTCTACCCAAAGTAACTGGAACACTTACCTCTCTATAGCTGAATTTTCCTACAATAACTCAGTCCATAGTGCCTCCAAGGTCACTCCCTTTTTCTGTTCATATGGTTTTCATCCTACCTCTTTTCCTACTTCTCCACAATCCAACTCTCCTCTACCCGCTATTACCTATTTCTCCAAACGCCTTCTCCAAATCCATAGACTAATTCGATCTAATTTGTTACATACCAAGAGATATATGAAGAAGGCTGCAGACAAGAGACGTGCAACCAATCCAGACTATCATCCGCAAGATAAAGACTGGCTCTCCTCCAAATTCTTACCCTCACGTCTTTCTCAAAATAAGTTCACACCTCGTTACTATGGGCCTTTCCGTATTCTTCAGTTGGTCAATCCTGTCACTGTCCGTCTTCACTTACCTCATACATGGAAGATTCATCCGGTCTTTCATGTTTCTCAGCTTAAACCTTATGTGCCTGACCCTTACTCATGTCAGTTTCCTTGTCCACCTCCTGTACTCGTGGATGATGTTCCTGAATATGAAGTACAGGAAATTTGTGACTCTCGTCTTTTTCACAAACGCCTTCAGTATCTGATTCATTGGAAGGGTTATCCTCTCAGTGAATGCTCTTGGGAAGATGCATCTTCCGTTCACGCACCTCTCCTGATTCAACGCTTTCACTGTTTATTTCCTCTCAAACCTGGACCTTCGGGAGGGGGACCTACTGTCGCGCCGCGCGGTGCGGCGCGAGCCGAGAGCTCGACTCAAGCCGGGCGTTCGGCTCGGGCCGCGCACCGCGTTGCTAGGACGCGACGCGCCCCCAGCCTCTCCTGCGCATTTCGAGGCCCCAGACTTGCATGGGGCCTCGTTCTACCTTCTGCTTTCCGCTATACTAGGGGTCTATGACCCCTCTTACCTGTTTTTTCGTTTCTTTCCCTTTTTTCTTCTTTTTCTTCTTTTCTGCAGTCTTTTGTTGTGCCTTTCTTTATGTCTTTTCCCCCTTCCCAGATTCCTGTTCTTTCCCAGCATTCCTTGTTCCCTATTCTCTATGGTTCCTGTTCTATTCTGTTCTATGTGTTGTTTCCCTGTCTAAGATGGTGTCCTTTTACTTCCTGTGGGTCACTTCCTGTTTTTTAGTATACAGGGAGTGCAGAATTATTAGGCAAGTTGTATTTTTGAGGATTAATTGTATTATTGAACAACAACCATGTTCTCAATGAACCCAAAAAACTCATTAATATCAAAGCTGAATATATTTGGAAGTAGTTTTTAGTTTGTTTTTAGTTTTAGCTATGTTAGGGGGATATCTGTGTGTGCAGGTGACTATTACTGTGCATAATTATTAGGCAACTTAACAAAAAAATATATATACCCATTTCAATTATTTATTATTATCTGTGAAACCAATATAACATCTCAACATTCACAAATATACATTTCTGACATTCAAAAACAAAACAAAAACAAATCAGTGACCAATATAGCCACCTGTCTTTGCAAGGACACTCAAAAGCCTGCCATCCATGGATTCTGTCAGTGTTTTGATCTGTTCACCATCAACATTGCGTGCAGCAGCAACCACAGCCTCCCAGACACTGTTCAGAGAGGTGTACTTGTTTCCCTCCTTGTAAATCTCACATTTGATGATGGACCACAGGTTCTCAATGGGGTTCAGATCAGGTGAACAAGGAGGCCATGTCATTAGATTTCCTTCTTTTATACCCTTTCTTGCCAGCCACGCTGTGGAGTACTTGGACGCGTGTGATGGAGCATTGTCCTGCATGAAAATCATGTTTTTCTTGAAGGATGCAGACTTCTTCCTGTACCACTGCTTGAAGAAGGTGTCTTCCAGAAACTGGCAGTAGGACTGGGAGTTGAGCTTGACTCCATCCCCAACCCGAAAAGGCCCCACAAGCTCATCTTTGATGATACCAGCCCAAACCAGTACTCCACCTCCACCTTGCTGGCGTCTGAGTCGGACTGGAGCTCTCTGCCCTTTACCAATCCAGCCACGGGCCCATCCATCTGGCCCATCAAGACTCACTCTCATTTCATCAGTCCATAAAACCTTAGAAAAATCAGTCTTGAGATATTTCTTGGCCCAGTCTTGACGTTTCAGCTTGGGTGTCTTGTTCAGTGGTGGTCGTCTTTCAGCCTTTCTTACCTTGGCCATGTCTCTGAGTATTGCACACCTTGCGCTTTTGGGCACTCCAGTGATGTTGCAGCTCTGAAATATGGCCAAACTGGTGGCAAGTGGCATCGTGGCAGCTGCACGCTTGACTTTTCTCAGTTCATGGGCAGTTATTTTGCGCCTTGGTTTTTCCACACGCTTCTTGCGACCCTGTTGACTATTTTGAATGAAACGCTTGATTGTTCGATGATCACGCTTCAGAAGCTTTGCAATTTTAAGAGTGCTGCATCCCTCTGCAAGATATCTCACTATTTTTGACTTTTCTGAGCCTGTCAAGTCCTTCTTTTGACCCATTTTGCCAAAGGAAAGGAAGTTGCCTAATAATTCTGCACACCTGATATAGGGTGTTGATGTCATTCAACCACACCCCTTCTCATTACAGAGATGCACATCACCTAATATGCTTAATTGGTAGTAGGCTTTCGAGCCTATACAGCTTGGAGTAAGACAACATGCATAAAGAGGATGATGTGGTCAAAATACTCATTTGCCTAATAATTCTGCACTCCCTGTATAAGGGCTGTGTTTTCTTCTTTCTTTGCGCTGCAACACTTTCTGCTCAGTAAGTGTCTTCGCTCCTGATTTCCTCACCTTTTGGTTCTGGATTTCAGCATTCTGTGTTTCCTGACTTTTGCTCCTTTTGGATTCCTGTTTGTTTGTTCTTGTTTTTTCCAGGAATCTTCCTGTTTGGAGGTTTTTCCCCTTTTTCTAAGGGTTTTTTTCCCTCTGGTGCTATTTTCTGAAGGGCACGGTCTGTTCTTGGCGTCTCCATTGCCTACAGCACCGTGGCTACCAGAAAGAGTCGCCCCTTTTTGGGCCAAAGTCGAACATTGAAGATCCACGCCACCAGATCTGCAAATTCCAGGAGCAAGCAGCACGTGAGTCGTGACAGTGACACATCAATAGCTCGCCGTCCTTTCGAGAACCTCAGAGCACTCATGCACACCCACATTTTGTGTAAGCAATCGAGAATACAGTAGGACAGTGGTTCTTAACCTTTTAACTTCTGTGGACCCCCATTTAATCATAACGTCAATACAGGAAACCCCTATGAACTATTATTGGAATTGAGGGACCGCCACTGATTTATTATTGGAACGGCCTAAGCAATTTTAATGATTTGAATCGCAAAGCAATACACAAAAACTATTCACAAGCATTGGTCAAACACATAGACAAATGATGGAAAATGTTACTTAATTCTCAAATAGAAAAGTAAACTTTGGAATGTTGGAGATTTTCTAAGTTCAAGTGATGCCGCCCATCATTCATACTTTATTCTGTTTGAAGTGCTCACACTGCTCCCACAAATCAATCTAAGGGTGCAAACTTTATTTTTAGCCTCCAATTTGAAATTCCTTCACATTTACGGAATGTTTTTAAAAATACAATTTTGAGTTTTGTGTCTTTCTTTATATACACTTTCTTAATCTGTTAATATTATTTATTTTTTGTTGCAGATCCCCAAGTACTGTGTAACTATAAGTGGTATTGCATGAGCTTTGCATGTCTCCTAGTTCAGCCTAAGCTGCTCTGCTATAGCTACGTCTATCAGCCTAAGCTGCTAGAACACTACTACTTCACTAATAAGGGATAACTGGACCTGTAAGTGTAAGTACCCAAGGTACCCACTACAAACCAGGCCAGCCTCCTACATTGGTGGTGCAGCGGTGGGATAAGTACTTGCAATTGCTTTACCACTTTGTTACTGGTGCTTTTCACAAGAAAAGCTTGCTCCAATACTTAGAGCATACATAGTATATACCTAGAAGTAATTTTCTAACTTTCTAAAAAGTTCTTTAAACTTTGCAAAAGTTTTTACAAAGTTCTGAAAAGTTTTCTTCTTTTCTCTAAAAGGTTAGCTCTGTTATTCTACGTACTTTTTACTCACTTTCATAAACTTTTTCTCTTTCAATATGTCTTCTGTAGAAGCTACCCCTAGAGTTGTGAAAAAAACATATGACCATCTTAACTTTAAACGTTTGAAGGGTCTCTGTACTGAAAGAAGTTTAGGGATTGGGAAGAACCCCAATAAGGAGTTCCTCTTAAATCTTCTCCTCCAAGATGACCAGGGACTCAGCACTGATCCAGATCAGACAGGGGAAGAAGTAGAGGATGATTTCAACCAGGAAGGCTCAGAGGAGCCAACTGGCAATCCTGAGGAGGGTACTTCCAAATACTTATCTGTTAACAACCCCCTTAGTACAACTGGGAGTGGGAAGGGTTCACACACAAGTAGGACTCCCTTCACCCCTAGAGGCCAGGTCACTAGGGTGGCCCCTGTTAGAGATAGGTCTGCCTCTGCACATTACCATGTTACCTCTGTTTCAGAGGCATCCCACACATCTAACCCTGAGGACCAGTCCCTAGATAGGGAACTCATAAAGCTGAGGTTAGAGGAGGCCAGACTGAGGCTAATGCAGCAACAGTTGGCCTTAGACAGGAAATCCCTGGCTGTGGAAAAGGAAAGGCAGGGTTTGGGGTTAGATCCCCATAGTGGCAGCAGCAGTTTCAGAAATTCAAATGTTAGGGAACCTTCATTTGACTCTAGGAATCTACACACAGTTGTCCTTCCTTACAAGGATGGAGATGAAATCTACAAGTGGTTTGCTGCACTTGAGAGGGCCTGTAAAGTTCAGAGGGTGCCTCATGTACAGTGGGCTGCTATCCTTTGGTTATCCTTCTCTGGTAAGAGGAGAGACAGACTCCTTATTGTCAGAGAGGATGATGCAGATAATTACCAAATTCTTAAAAGTGCACGCTTGGATGGTCTGGGCTTAACCACTGAGCAATACAGGATAAAGTTCATAGAGACCAGAAAGGAGTCATCACAGGACTGGACAGACTTTGTAGACTGTTCTGTGAAGGCCCTAGAAGGTTGGTTAAATGGCAGTATGGTGTCTGACTACGAAAGCCTATATAACTTGATCCTGAGAGAGAGCATATTTTGAATAACTGTGTCGACTTGTTACATCAGTATCTTGTGGACTCAGATCTGACCTCTCCCCAAGAATTGGGAAAGAAGGCAGACAAATGGGTCAGAACAAGGGTAAGCAGAAAAGCTCATACAGGGGGTGACAAGGACAGCAAGAAGAAGGATGGTAAGTCACATGACAAGGGTGGGGACAAAGACAAAAAATCATCAGAGTCTTCATCAGGCCCAGAAAAATCCTCTGGGGGTGGTGGGTCCAAATCCTCTTCTCACAAAGATGAGAAACCTTGGTGTTATATGTGTAAAGCCAAAGGCCATTGGGCAACTGATCCTCATTGTCCAAAAAGAAACACCAAGCCTCCCACCACCACAACCCCAACTGCAACAACTAGTGTCCCTAATAATAGCAATGGTGGTGGGAAGAGCACTATGAATAGCCAATCAAAGGGTGTAGCTGGGCTCACAATTGGTAATTTAATTGGGGTTGGTCTAGTTAGGGAAATCACTGAGGCTGTTTTAGTCTCTGATGGTGGCATTGACCTATCAACTTTAGTTGCTTGTCCCCTTAATATGGCTAAGGACAAGCAGCTACCCCTGATTAATGGTGTTCAGGTTGAGCCCTACATGGACACAGGTGCCAGTGTCACAATGGTGATAGACAAACTGGTTGCCCCTGAGCAGCACCTACTTGGTCACCAGTACAAAGTGACAGACGCCCATAGTAACACTGTTAGCCACCCCATGGCTGTTGTGAATCTCAGCTAGGGGTGGGGGGCTACTGGTCCAAAGAAAGTTGTGGTAGCCACTGATTTACCTGTAGAATGTCTGCTAGGCAATGATTTGGAGACTTCAGCTTGGACTGAAGTGGAGTTGGAGGCCCATGCATCAATGCTGGGCATTCCTGGGCATATCTTTGCTCTTACCAGGGCTCAGGCCAAGAAAGGGGACAGGGAAACCTGGATCCTGGAATAATGGACCAAGTGCTCCCATAAACTAGGGGTAAGAAGGGCAAACGCTTGTCCACTATCCCTCCCTCCACAGATGATTCCCCTTTTGAGGAAGAGGAATTTTCTCCCTGTGCAGAACCTACACCAGAGGAGCTGTAAGCTGATACAGCCGAGCTTTGGGCTGCAGGGGGGCCTGCCAGGGAAGAGCTGAGTGTGGCACAGCAAACCTGTCCCATATTGGAGGGTCTCAGACAGCAAGCTGTCAAGCAGCAAAATGGGGATGTCAATGACAGCCACAAAGTTTACTGGGAGAATAATCTCTATACTGAAGCAAGGGACCCTAAACCTGGTGCCACCAGGAGACTGGTCATCCCCCTTCAGTACAGAGAGTTCCTCCTAACTCTTGCTCATGACATTCCTTTGGCTGGGCATTTAGGCCAGAGAAAAACATAGGACAGACATGTTCCACATTTTCACTGGCCCCATATGTCAGAAGACACAAAGGAGTTTTGTCGCTCCTGTGTCACCTGCCAAGCCATTGGCAAGATCAGTGGCACCCCAAAGGCCCCCTTAATTCCACTGCCAGTGGTTGGGGTGCCCTTTGAAAGGGTAGGTTTTGATATTGTCGGCCCCCTTGACCCTCCAACAGCTTCTGCCAATAGATTCATCCTTGTGGTAGTGGACCATGCCTCAAGGTATCCAGAAGCTATCCGCTTAAGGACAACTATAGCACCTGCAGTGGCAAAAGCCCTCCTGGGAATCATTTCCCGGGTGGCTTTCCCTAAAGAAGTGGTGTCAGACAGAGGTAGTAACTTCATGTCTGCATACCTCAAAGCAATGTGGAAGGAGGGTGGTGTTACCTATAAGTCCACCACCCCTTATCATCCACAAACTAATGGATTGGTTGAGAGGTTTATTAAAACTCTCAAAGGCATGATCATGTGACTCTCTGAAAAACTCAGAAGGAGACGGGATGTCCTCTTGCCATGCCTCCTTTTCGCCTACAGGGAGGTACCCCAAAAAAGGAGTGGGCTACAGCCCCTTTGAACTCCTATTTGGTCACCCTGTTAGGGGTCCCCTTGCTCTTGTTAAGGAGGTTTGGGAACAACCTTTAAAAACTCCAAAGCAAGACAGTGTTGACAATGTGCTTGGCCTAAGATCCAGAATCTTTTTATGAAAAAGGCCACTAAAAACCTTCAGGTCAGCCAAGAGCTCCAAAAGCAATGGTATGACCAGAAGGCTGTCCTGACAGAGTACCAACCAGGACAGAAGGTGTGGGTATTGGAGTCTGTAGCCCCAAGAGCACTCCAAGACAAATGGAGTGGACCCCATCTAGTTGTAGAAAAGAAAGTTGAGGTCACCTACCTGGTAGACCTGGGCACTGCCAGAAGCCCCCTTAGGGTGCTTCATGTCAATCGCCTAAAGCCTTACTATGACAGGGCTGACTTAACCCTGCTCATGGCTACAGATGAGGGACAGGAAGAAGAGAGTGACCCTCTCCCTGATCTCTTCTCCAACACTGAAGCTGATGGCTTAGTGGAAGGAGTGGTTCTTGCAGACTGCCTTAATGCTGAGCAAAGGGAAGACTGTAAACGTTTCCTTGGTCAGTTTTCTGAACTCTTCTTCCTCACACCTGGTACAACTACTTGATGTGAACATACAATTGGCACTGGAGACAGTTTACCTGTCAAAAGTAAAATTTACAGGCAACCTGACCGTGTCAGAGATTGCATAAAAGCAGAAGTTCAGAAAATGTTAGACCTTGGAGTTATTGAGGCTTCTGATAGCCCCTGGGCCAGCTCAGTGGTGCTTGTCCCCAAACCGCATAGCAAAGTAGGAAAGAGAGAAATGCGGTTTTGAAGTGGACTATAGAGGTCTTAATACAGTAACCAAAACAGATGCTCACCCTATACCCAGGGCAGATGAGCTCATAGATACACTGGCATCTGCCAAGTATCTAAGCACCGTTGATTCGACTGCAGGGTATTGGCAGATCAAACTGTCAGAGGATGCTAAAGCAAAAACTGCATTTTCTACTATAGAAGGGCATTATCAATTCACAGTTATGCCCTTTGGTTTGAAAAATACACCTGCCACTTTTCAGAGGCTGGTGAATGCAGTCCTCCAAGGTTTAGAAGCTTTTAGTACAGCATACTTAGATGATATTGCTGTCTTTAGCTCTACCTGGGATGACCACCAAAAGGCAAAAGGCAGGCCTAACTATCAAGACTTCAAAGTGCCAGATAGGGCAGGGGAAAGTGGTTTATCTGGGCCATCTGGTAGGTGGAGAACAGAAGATTCAGAGCATCATGGACTGACTGGGCTCCCCCTACTACTCAGACCCAGGTCAGAGCCTTTTTAGGTCTCACTGGGTATTACAGGAGGTTAATTAAGAACTATGGCTCCATTGCAACCCCTCTTAATGACCTCACCAGTAAGAAGATGCCTAAAAAGATATTGTGGACAGCTAGCTGTCAGAAAGCTTTTGAGGAGCGTAAGCAGGCAATGTGCTCTGCACCTGTCTTGAAGAGCCCAAACTACTCCCAAAAAATAATTGTTCAAACAGATGCTTCTGAATTAGGGGTAGGAGCTATACTATCACAACTTAACTCAGGGCCAGGATCAACCTGTTGCTTTCATTAGCTGGAGGTTGAGCCCTAGAGAAAAGTGTTGGTCTGCCATAGAGAGGGAGGCCTTTGCTGTGGTCTGGGCACTGAAGAAGCTGAGACCCTACTTGTTTGTGACTCACTTCATTGTTCAGACAGACCACAAACCTCTATTATGGCTTAAACAAATCAAAGGTGAAAACCCTAAATTGTTGAGGTGGTCCATTTCCCTACAGGGTATGGACTTTACAGTGGAAAATAGACCTAGGAGTACCCACTCCAATGCAGATGGACTCTCCAGATATTTCTACTTAGACAATGAAGACTCATTGGGCAAGGTGAGCCTTATTGTCCCTTGTTTGGGGGGGGGGGGGGGGTTGTGTAGGAAAATACCATATTTCTTGGCCTGGCTGGTCAGGACCCCAGTGCTCATAGTTTATGGCCTAATGTGTGTCTCTGTATAGTGCTTGACTGTGCCACTGAGGCTCTGCTAATCAAAACCTCAGTGCTTATGCTCTCTCTGCTTTTTCGATTGTCACTAGTAGGCTAGTGACTTCATTTACCAATTTCAATTGGCACACTGGACTGCACCTCCCTTATAAGTGCCTAGTATATGGTACCTAGGTACCCAGGGCATTGGGGTTCTAGGAGATCCTTATGGGCTGCAGCATTTCTTTTGCCACCCATGAGGAGCTCAGACAAACCCTTTCACAGGACTGCCACTGCAGCCTGCGTGAAATAATGCACATGTTATTTCTCAGACATTTTCACTGCAGTTAAGTAACTTATAGGCCACCTATATGTCAAACCTTGCTGAAGGTTAGGTGCAAAGTTACTAAGTGTGAGGGCACCCTTGCACTAGCAAAGGTGCCCCCACATAGTTCAGGGCCATTTCCCAGGACTTTGTGAGTGTGGGGACACAATTACATGCGTGCACTGCACATAGGTCAATACCTATATGTAACTTCACAATGGTAACTCCGAACATGGCCATGTAAGGTGTCTAATATCTTGGAATTGTCCCCCCATTCCAAATCTGGTATTGAGGAGCCAATTCCATGCATCGTGGGGGCTCCACTATGGATCCACAGTACTGCCAAACCAGCTCTCTAAGGCTTGCACTGCAGCTACAGCTGCTGCCACCTCACAGACAGGGTTCTGCCCTCCTGGGGTCTGAGCAGCTCAGTCCCAGGAAGGCAGAACAAAGCATTTCCTCTGAGAGCAGGGTTTTACACCCTCTCCCTTTGGAAATAGTTGTTACAGGCTGGGGATGGGTAGCCTCCCCCAGCCTCTGGAAATGTTTTGAAGGGCACATATGTTGCCCTCCTTCCATAAGCCAGTCTACACCGGTTCAGGGACCCCTTGGCCCCCTGCTCTGGCGCGAAACTGGACAAAGGAAAGGGGAGTGACCACTCCCCTGTCCATCACCACCCAAGGGGTGGTGTCCAGAGCTCCTCCAGTGTGTCCCAGACTTCAGACATCTTGCTTTGCAAGGTGAGGGGGCACTCTGGAGGGCTCTGAGTGGCCAGTGCCAGCAGGTGACATCAGAGACCCCTCCTGATAGGTCCTTCCCTGATAAGGTAGCCAATGATAAGGTAGCCAATTCCCCTCTCAGGGCTATTTAGGGTCTCTCCTGTGGGTTCTCTTCAGATTCTACTTGCAGGTTTCCAGCAGGAATCCTCTGCAACTACTACTTGATCTTCTGACCTCTGATCAACCGCAGACCTCTCCAGGAACTGCTGTAACAGCAACAAAGTATCCAGTCACTCCCCTGCTCACGCAGGCACCTTCTAAGTCGGCGACCGGTTCTCTTGGACTCCTCTCACAGCTACGAGCGTGCTCCTTGGAACACAGAGGGTAGACCCCATTGACACAGACTATCCTGAGGTCCTGCTGTCACAATTTGGAGGAGGTAAGACCTTGCCTTCCCCCAGAACAACAGTACCCCTGTGCACCGCCTCTTCTTCACCTCCTGAGGCACTATTTGCAAAATTCCTTTGTGCACAGCCTGACCCAGGTCCCAGCACTCTATCCTGCAACGCTCAACTCGCTGAGTTGTTCTCCGGCGGCGTGGGACCTTCCTGTGTAGTGCTGCACCAACCGCATTTTGCACCTCCTTTGTCCGCGTGTCCTGGGACTCCTGTGGGTGCTATCTGGTGGTCTGAGGGCTCTCTAAAGTGCTGAGAGACCCCTTTTCTTCCTCACACATAGTTGAGGCCCCCAGGTCCCTCCTGGGTCCAGGTAGCGCCTAGTTGATGCAAAATGCAACTTTACCGGAACAAAGGCTTGTTGGAGGAATCCAGTGCCAAAACTCACCTGCATCCAACTTCATGACATGAGACATCATTTGCATCATGCAGGAACCCACTGGTATCTTCCTCGGGTACATTTTTGCAGAATTCATCCAACCTGGGACTCTTCTTTTGCACCCTCTTCTGGGTTGGCAGGGGCTCCTGTCCTTCCTGGAGCTTCTTTTGACTTCTGGACTTGGTCTCCTTCTTTTGCAGGGCTTCTGGTCCAGGAATCCATTGTTTGTTGTTTGCAGACTTGGTTGGTTCTTGCAATAATTCCAATCACGAGGTGTAGTGTGTCCTAAGGAAACTTGCAGTACTTTACTCCTCCTTTTCTGGGCTCTGGGGTGGGGTAATTTACTTTCCTTTACTGTATTCTTACTCTTCCAGCGATTCTGCACACACTACACTTGCTTAGGGGGGAACTCGTGATTCGCATTCCACTTTCTTAGTATATGGTTTGTTTTGCCTCTAGACCTATTTTCTCCCATTGCATCCTATAGCATTTCCTATTGTTTGCACTATCCTATGTCTAATTACTTGCCTTATTTTGGTGTCTAGCGTATATATTGTGTATAATACTTACCTCCAGAAAGAGTATTGTCTTAAAGATATTTTTTGTACTGTGTCACCCAAATAAATACCGTTATTTTTGGTAACACTGAGTATTGTCTTTACTTGTGTATAAGTACTGTGTAACTATAAGTGGTATTGCATGAGCTTTGCATGTTTCCTAGTTCAGCCTAATCTGCTGTGCTGTAGCTACCTTTATCAGCCTAAGCTGCCAGAATACTACTACTTCACTAATAAGGAATAACTGGACCTGGTATAAGGTGTAAGTACCCAAGGTACCCACTACAAACCAGTCAGCCTCCTGCAGTATTTAAATGTAACACCCTCAGAAATAGGTGACGGATGTAAGCAGGCTGGCAAGAGAAGCCTCAAGATCTGAATCCTAGCTGGTTGAGAACTGGTGGATATTGAAAGGTTGTCCTGACATCCTGGTGGTGTGTGCTTATCTACCCCAGAGAAAGAACTCCCCACGTAAAATAAAAATAAGTTGAATAGACCCTAGCCCATCTGATGCTGGACGTGAACAACTAAGTGTCAGTGCTTGCAGCCATCATCTGTAGCACTAACTAAAAATAGTTGGTTATCATTTCCTTTGACAGGAAGAAGTACTAGTCAGTGAAATAGACAATGTAGGGCCAGATGTTGGTAGGAAGAATTTTGCGATTCGGAAATAGCGACTCCATGCGAATCATTATTTCCGACTCGCAAAATCAAATTCAAGAAAGACTCGCGATACCAATTTGCGAGTCGCAGGGGTGTCGCACTGCAATTTGCAACCTTTGCTTTTAGCAAGATCACAATTTGCGAGAAGGGTGTCGCAAATTGCAACTGACTCGCAAATTGCCTGAAGGTGCAGCACAACAGTTGGGAAACCTACTTCCTGGCTCTTGGTGATGACATCAGAACCAGGAAGTCATCAAATAGACCTGGGAGGAGGGAGGACCACACCCATTTCAAACTGCAGAGCCATACCCAGGGGAGAGGAGCTGCAGCAACCATGGAGGAGACAGGCAGTGCTGGCAGAAGGAGGAAGATGACATTTTTTTGCAACGAGTTGGAGGTGCTGACAGAAGAATGCTGCCTGCATCATGATGAACTTTTTGGAAAGGCAGCAATGAGTGTCCCAGGCACTCAGAAGAAAAGGAAATGGCAGCAGATGCAGGAGAAAATCAATGCCATAGGGGCGAGCCACCGCACCCTTGAGGAATTCCGCAAAAGGTGGTATGACCTGCGCTCCAGGACCAAAGAGAGGTTTGCGGAGCACATGAGGAAGATGAGGGGCATCGGAGGAGGCCCATCCACCGTCCCACCACCCACAGCCCTGGAAAGCATGGTGGAGCAGACACTGGAGCCAGAGGCCGTACTGGGAATGGGAGAACTGGACAGTTCAGCGCCTGGGACATCAAAAAGTGAGTACCATGAGATATGCTTTGACACCCACAAATGCAATATGCACAATCACAGTACACAGCAGCAGGCACCACGAGACTAGCTCCATTCCAGTCTAGCAACCTCTAGAATAGTGCATTATGGGCAATGTAGTACAGTAGTCCAAATATAGGCAAATGTTTATTATGAGGCATAAAACAGATGTGCGAGACTGACCGTGTATTCCCTATGTCCCACAGGTCTCCCACAAGACATCCCCAGCAGCGAGAACAGGCAGGGAGAGGAACATGGGCCAGACCCACTGCAGGAGGCTGCCAGTGACATTGCAGGGCCCAGCAGATCACCACCAGGGTCCATTGAAGACCAAATGCAGGACATGGGGGCAGCAGAAATAACACCAGGGCCCAGCCCCACAGAGAGGCGCACAGAGCCAGCAGCTGGACCAGTGCGCAGACGTCGGCGCAGAGTTCAGTCGGTGCCCCAGGAGGATGTAAGAGAGGCAGAGTTTGCGGGCTTGGAGGCATCGCTCATTCAGGATGAGCACCTGCAAAACAGACAATTAAGGTCCATCACAAGAACCCTCAATAGACTGCAGACAACAATGACACATGGGATGGCAAATGTGGACAGTCAGTTCAACCGCATGAATCAACATCTGGGGGACTGAACACAGGCCATTCAACATTTGGTGACTGAACTTGTGGCAGACAGAGCACATGCAAGGCGCAGGGAGCGCCACACTGCCACACGCTTTGACCAACTGGCAGCATCTATTGGGCGTCTTGCCACAAATACAACATGCCTGTCAAGGCGTACAGTCAGCCTCCAGGTGAAACTTGCCCACTTTGCAGGGGATGTGGCGCAAGAACTTGGCCACATCAGCCATGCGGTGGACCTTATGGAGAGCAGGCAGGCTGCAAGGGGAACAGGGGAGACCACTCAGGACAGCGAGGAGGGGTCGACCATTAGTAGTGTGTCTGCCAGCGAGTCCCGTGTGCTACGGAGTAGCAGTGCACGGCAGGGGTCAGGGGACCCACCAGGGACGAGCCATGGTGGCCGCTTGAGGAAGAGGGTGTGAGCCATCCAGACTGTACTGTAAATAAGGCACATGATATTAATGTGTCTTAAATGCAAATGGACAATTCCAGACTGTGACATACAGCAATATTCTTTCTTTCACATAGTTTAGAAATAAAAAGGTTTTGTTTGTTTCACTACATAACTGGGCTATGTGTGTCTGACATTAGTGAGTGTGGTGACGGTTGCCACATACCTGCCAAAGTATTGGGTTGCAATGTGGTTCCGTCTCTGTCTGCCCTCTTTTCCGATGCTTCTATCCCCAGGCTGTCGGTGTGGTAGCTCTTCCTCCTCATCCTCCGTGTCTGTGTCTTCCGGGGTGAGATGTAGCTCATGTCTGGTGGCAATGTTGTGTAGGATGGCACAGGTGGCAATGATCTTGCATGCTGTTTCTGGGGCATACTGGAGTGCACCTCCACTTTTGTGGAGGCATCTGAATCTTGCCTTTAACAAGCCAAAGGTCCTCTCCACTACAGTTCTGGTCTGCTGATGTGCACTGATATATTGCCTCTCGTTCTGATTGCCGGGTGTTAGGTACAGAGTGAGTATCCATGGTCTCAGGACATATGCACTGTCACCTGTTTGACAAAAAAGCTAAATTTAGCAGGGCATGAATGGTTTACACTGTGACCTGTATGTATGGCTTCAGGGTGTTGTCAGCAATACCTAATACATATCTGTCTCCAAACTCCCCACGTTCTAGGCGTTGGTGTATCCCACTGTGCCTGAATTTGTATGAGTCATGTGTACTCCCTGGATATTTAGCTACAATGTCAGTAATGACATTATGGGCGTCACATACCACCTGGATGTTTAGTGAGTGGGTACATTTCCTATTGCGGAACACATATTCCAGATTATCAGGAGGGCAAATTTGTATATGTGTCCCATCCACACACCCTATTACATGGTGGAAGCTGGCAATTCTAAAGAAGTCCAACTTGGGGCTGTTAATTTCTGCCTCATTCCTGGGAAGGTATATATATCTGGACATGAGTGTGAGTATGGCATCTAGGAAACATCTGAAGAATCATGAGAGTACACTTTGGGATACCCCACCTGCCACAGCAATAACCCCCTGATAGCTACCCAAGGCCAATAGGTGCAGTGAGCATAGCACTTGCACATGTGTAGGGATGGCGCTGCCGCGCATTGTCTGTCGTTCAAGCTGAGGATTCAGTAGTTCAATTAATTCTAAGATTGCTGCACTGCTCAGTCTATATTTGTCATATATCTCCTCCTCAGTTTGTTGAAATAGTGTCTGCCTGGTTCGGTATATCCTCTCCTGTCTCTGCCTCCTCCTCCTCTGCTGGGCGGCCTGGACTCTCCTCCTCCATGCTATCACGTACAGTTCAGCCATTTTGAGTAACACAGATGGCTCCTGGCTCTCCTTTCATACTTTGGTTCTGGTAACCACCTGCTCTGAATCAGTGGTAATCTGGATGTGCAAAATGGGCTTTTTGCGACTAGTCGCAATTTGCGACTGGCTTTTGCATATGGTTTGCGACTCGCAATTTGCGACTTCCTATTTGCGGGTCGCAAAATCAGGTCGCAATTTTTGCGAGTCGGTAATGGGTCGCATCGCTATTTGCATTTCGGAAATGGGATTTTTGCATCCCATTTTGGATTTTGCGATGTCGCAAATAGCGAATTGGGCCATTAGCGACTCGCAAAACTTTGCTACATCTGACCCGTAGTGTCTTCTCTGTAAGACCATGCAAAGACGCTTCCCTGGAAATAGGAACATTGTGGTGTTTCTCCTTCTAAGAGAATATGAGCCCTTTTTTGCCCCTACAGACCAAGGACAGGCAGTACTTTTGAGGCAGTGCCTGTCCCTACCCTGAGCCTAGAAGGTGCATGTCCGCAGTATCAGAATGGGGCTTTATTGTAAACGCTTCTGTAGACACAGGTACAATACTGTTACATTAACTTGTGCAAACACACTCACAAATAACATACAATCCCAGGCTTGGAGCTGCAAGAATACTCAACGGCACTAGCAGGACTCTCATATTATCATTGCACCCGTGACACATCAATAGCTCGCCATCCTTTCGAGAACCTCAGATTAATCATGCACGCCCACATTTTGTGTAAGCAATCGAGAATACACAGTAGGACAGTGGTTCTTAACCTTTTAACTTCTGTGAACCCCCACTTAATCATAACGTCAATACAGGAAACCCCTATGAATTATTATTGGAATCGAGGGACCGCCACTGATTTATTATTGGAACGGCCTAAGCAATTTCAATGATTTGAATCGCAAAACAATACACAAAAACTATTCACAAGCATTGGTCAAACAAACAGACAAATGATGAAAAATTTTACGTAATTCTCAAATATAAAAACTAACTTTGGAAAGTTGGAGATTTTCTAAATTCAATTGATGCCGCACATCATCCATACTTTATTCTGTTTGAAGTGCTCACACTGCTCCCACAAATCAATCTGAGGGTGCAAACTTTATTTTTAGCCTCCAATTTGAAATTCCTTCACCTTTACGGAACGTTTTTAAAAATACAATTTTGAGTTTTGCGTCTTTCTTTATATACACCTTCTTAATCTGTTAATATTATTTAATTTTTGTTGTGGATCCCCAGGTTAAAAACCGCTGCAGTAAGAGACTAAAACATGGAAGTTCATTTTAATATGCCAACCATCATACCTTGACGTCCTCTCTGTATTTTTTACATAATATCGCATTCAGGTCTGGTTAAACAGCGCCCCTCCCTGCAAGCACTATTGTTACAAGTACTTTAAAATATACCCGGGTTGGGGTTTGGCTTCACTTATGGAGTATTTCTGTCTCCCCTCAAGCTATTGGCTGATTATTGTATCATTCCACACCTAGGGAATGTTAGTACTGTAACGTCTATGGGACCATTTAAAGTTTCAAAAGTATATCCAATCGTTATACATTAAATCTGTCATCTCATAAACGTTTGTTTTGCTTGACTAGCAGAAGGCTTTTGAGTTTTATCTGATTCAGATCACAATCCTGACCTGCTAGCTTCATCAATGCAAATTTTACTCTTTCATTTATACGTAAATTTCCTAATCTTAGAGATCTCTTCTTGAAATCGAAACTGCTCAGATTCCTTCAGGTACAGCAGCGCAACTGCAACTCTAAACATTAAATACAAATACAATTAAGCTACTTAAGAAGTGGTAAAATAATCCGGTGAATGGCTGTTCCTTTGTGGATTCTAACACGAACTTGTATCATTCTTCTGCATTTACGAGGGACTTTGTGATGATTAAACGTGTACAGCTATTGTTACTCTGCACTGCTGACCCCTGCTGGTGAATCACTGGACATGCACCTTACAAAGTAAACGCCTGACAGGCTTCAGTGACATGGAAAGGTTACTGAAGTAGCTAGCCCTCTGGCTAGGCTCCAAGCATCTCAGCGGTGCTCTGGGCTTGACTATGAGCTTCACTGGAGAGTTGACAGCATTCATCACAGCAGGCAATCCCCAGTCCCTCCGAAAACTTACGGAAGTTCTTAAGAAAGTTAAACTCCATCTCTACCACAAGAACAGCTACACTGTGCCCAACTCGGGCGCCGGGTGACTGGCCTTAGCGCCAGATCTGCTGCTACTACACTCAAGGCGCTTACCATTTTAAATCTGTATTAAGTGTTGCTTTTGCAAGAAGCGCCGAGACATGAAAACATTAAGAGGACTCGGGACGCCCTTTGGGTGAGCAGATCTCTTAAAAACTGTGGGGAAGGTTTAGCTATGCACTCTTCATCTATGCCAGTACCGAGCAGAGAAGTTCATGTTCTACTATAGTAGGGCTGACACACTCCTCTTCGCTTACACCGAATGTACCCAAACCCTAAGTGCTGGAGGGTTGTAGGCTCCTTTGCACACATTGCCCTGTGGCTTGTCCCACTGAGTGTGGCAGTCACAATGAAGGGCATACTGGGATGCCCGCTCCCTTCCTCTCCTGGTGTGAGGCCATTAGGCTTCCAATAAGCTGAATTTAAAGCAATGTCCAACAATGATTGACATATGGTAATGCAGTGTCTGGGAGCGGCCACCTTACCCTAGCTTACAGTTGGCCTACTAGTGGTTCCATAGCCTTTGGACTATTCTTTCACTTGAGGAGTTAGCTAACAATATGACTGGTACTCCTCTACCCTCTGTGGTTAAGTGGAGACTGGTATATAAAAGTATGTCTGGAGCCTCCTCCTCGATAGAAGGCCTTGGGTCTCTTCGATGGAAATGGCGGATGCAACTGACTGTCTGATAATATGTATTGCGTGCTATGACCTTTCTGCTCAGTGATCGTGGTTGTAGCTCTTTTTGATCAAACCTAATAAAAATAGTGACTTAAAAAATTAAAAAGTTACCATAATTTGTAAAAAGAAAGTGCATTTGTTTAAAAAAAAAATGCCATTGTCGTTCCATCTGGGTTGTACTGAAAGTGCCTCTTCAGTCACTCCTGAGTTTAGTCACTCAATAATGCTTCATAATTGCCCTCTGTTATTCATCCTTGCAATAATGCATCAGTTCGCCCACTCACCTATCCACAGTAGCAGGGGGTAGCTTCTGCCCACCCCTCTCAGTCTCCATTTTGTGTTGTGCTTTACAAGATGCAAACCAAAATGTATCCAAATGGTATCACTTTCACACACTTGTATTCCACATGGGGTAGCAGTATATGTCACCCACCATACATGCCTGTCATGCACACATCCCTGTGCGATCTGGACACATCATGGTAGCGGAAATGTACCTTACTGGAGCAAGTAGGCATGTTATTCTTCAAGGAGGGGGAGAAAGCCCGCCATTCACTTTTCAATCAGAAATGCAGGCTTCTACCACCAGTGCTCCATGAGTATGTCCCAGGACACAGACCGTAGCCTAGTGTCCTGGAAAGGCGCCATCGGTGCTCCCCTACAGACCACACAGCCACACAAAGGTTCTCAAAAATTTCACATGGAATTGGCCTCAGTGCATGCAGATTATTATTGTTCGTGCTGGGTACAAAATAACCAGGGTACTGGTGAACATTACATCTGAGTTACTCCGAGCAGTAACTCTGTCCTTTAAAACCATGCAGGGGACACTCCTATCACGACAGTTTTTCTACATGATGTATGATGTAAATCTCTGTAACAGCAGAGTTTAAGTCCATAGCCTTTTCCTTGCAGGAGATGAATGGAGGAGATTCAGATTTGACAATTGTAATCATACATCGGATCGTAGAGGCATTGCAAGGGTATCTTATGGTCCCTATTTTCAACATGTATTGGCAAAGCCAAAAGGTCTGGCGTTGGCCACCAGACTTTTGGCAATTCTTGTTTTGGTTTGTGATGATTTTTTCAAACGTTATTGCTTCGCATGCTGCTGATCCCTCGTCAGTCTAAAACAGCATTGGCTAAAGGCAAAAATGTTTGGTCTAAAAAAAGCAGACATTGAACTCCCTGGCACAGAAGGAAACGACTTTGTGTGTGGTTGGGCTCGTTGTGAAACAGCCAATGGCTAAAGTGCCCCTTGATGCATGCTGGAGAGGGTAGAGGAAATATGTGAATGACACAACCACAGACTGATTAAAATCCCTTTAAGTGACTACGTTATACACATAATTTCAGTACATTCAAAAGGTATTGTCAGTTTGTTTGCCATTGGCTGCCAGTCTCTTCCCTTAAAGGAAGAAAGAAACATAGAGGAAGGCAAAAAGAAAGAAAGAGGAAGGTAAGGAAAAGAAAGCAAGAGGAAGGCAAGAAAGAAAGAAAAAGGAAGCCAATAAAGAAGGAACAAGGAAAAAAGACGAAGGCAAGAAACAAAGATAGACATCTGACGGAAACAAAGAAAGAAAGGTGAAGTCAAGAAGGAAAAAGGAAAAAATAAAATAATTAAAAACAGAAAGAAAGAGGAAGGCAATAAAGAAAGAATCAAAGACAAAGAGAGGAAGACTAGAAAGAAACATGAAAGAAATAAGTAAAGGAAGGAAGGGCAAAAGGAAAGAAAGAACGTGGAAAGAAAGAAGGATGAAAAGGATAAAGGGTAAGAAAGAAGGAAGGGAGGAAAGCAAAACTGAAAGAAGGGAAGAAAGAAAAAAGAAGGAATAAGGGAAAGAAAGAGACAGGAAGTGAAAAGGCTGAACTCTGCTCTGTGCTCACACGTAGTAGAAAGCGTCATGCTATCAAACCAGACTACAAAC
The DNA here is from genome assembly GCF_031143425.1 of Pleurodeles waltl. Taxonomy (NCBI): domain Eukaryota; kingdom Metazoa; phylum Chordata; class Amphibia; order Caudata; family Salamandridae; genus Pleurodeles; species Pleurodeles waltl. The sequence continues at coordinate 100,376,844 of NC_090451.1, read as the reverse complement.
AAAGGCAATACTAAAGTAGTAATAAAGTAAAAGCAAACAACATTGGCACTTAAGGGAAGGGAACTGCCTTGTGAGCGGATGTGCTCCTTGTGAAAGGGTTAAATGCAGTCACTCAAAGTGAAGTTAGCCAGTGGCTGAAGTAGACTGACATATTGACCCATGCTGTATGTTGTAGTCGGAGGAAACAAAATGTGAATGACACAACAACAGACCAATGGATGAAGAGAGATGGCTGAAAACCTTTTTAAGTGTGTTGTACATATAGGGCCCGATTTTGAGTTTGGTGGACGGAAAACACTGTCCGCCAAACTCCCGACAGGGTGGCTGCCGCCTACGTGGTGACCTCTCTGCCAGAGTTAATAAGAGTTTCCGCAAGGTCAGCAGGCGGAAACCTACGTTTCTGGTCGCTGGCCTAGCAGTAATCAGGCTACAGCATTTTATCCAGCTGGTAATCGAGCAGGCAGCAATGCTGTAGCCTGCAGGGTGCAACAGCACCCTTGCAATGTTCACTGTCTGCAAAGCAGACACTGAACACTGCGATGGTGCTTGCAAGAGGGTCCCCTGCACTGTCCATGCCAAGTGCACAGGCAGTGCAGGGGCCACCCTGGGGCCCCCCTGCACCTGTTCTCTGTCAGCATTTTCATTGCAGTGGTACCGCCATGAAACCGCTGGCGGAGAAGGGGGTCGTAACCACCAGGGCAGAGCTGCCCTGGCGGATTAGGACCTCCACCACATCCAAACCGCTGGGATCTTCAATCCTGGCAGAGCTGGCGGTTCCCTGGCGGCCCGAACGCCAGCGTTGTAATGTGGAGTTCCGACTGCCGCATTAGCGGAGGTCTGATCGCCATCCGCGAGTCTGGCGGTCTAGTGACTGCCAGACTTGTAATGACCCACATAATCTTTATAAACTCAAAAGGTCTTGGCTAACGCCAGATCTAACAAAATTAAACCATGGCCAGACCAGTAATTATAGAATGATAACACCAGAAGAGGGATCTTTTTGACTTATTTAATACAGTGGCAACAAGAACAATAAATACTGCATTAGTCCCAGACGTGGAATAGGTACAAATGCTAACAAAGTAGCACTTATCACCTTAGCTTTGCATTCCGTTCAACATAAGTAACTCAGTTTACATTGTAATTGTATTTATATAGCACTTACTAACCCTGATGAGACAACAAAGTAATGTACAGCATATCCCTGTGTATGTAAACATTTATAGTTTAATTATATGTATATATCAAGATATGTATGTATAATAACTATGGTTTTAAAATAAATAGATACTCTTTAGGCCTACTTAACAAATGTATATATTACTTTTGGTTAAACAATATATACATTTTATTCTATGCTTAAAATGTTCATAGGTCATCATAGCTTTTTATATAAATTATTTGATTCGATCTTCATGGGTCTCTGTTTTATTTATCTATCACAATATGTAACTTTTATCATAACTATCTACATGCACTTGGCTATTGAAATATTGAGGAAAAGATAAAATTGTAAAAAATATAGTCGTTTTGTAGATTGCAGCAGATTTTGATAAAGTAGCTTGGAATAAATGTTAGTTAAAACTAGGTACTCTTGTTATAGAACAAACTCTTCTACCAAAGCTTCACGATAGTCATAAAAATACTTGGGTAAAAATTCAACTACATAGGGAGGGAAATTACTCTGAGAAAATCTCAACATATAATGGTTTACGTCAAGGGCACATTTTGGCCACCTGCATATTCAATTTGTGCCTGTCCCACTTACCACATGCCTTGTAAGACTATAATGCTTCCCTCCAACCCTGGGTTCCCTAATGACATATATAGTGGTGTATGCAAATATGCAAACAATACTGGATTACTGGGCTGTAATCCAATCGGCTTAATATGATTTTTATACATGCTTAACAGTTAAAATGAGAAAAACTGTATGAACATCAACCTTTCAAAAACAAACATATTGGTTTTCGGTAAAGCAAATAAGCCATTTAACAGGTATGTAGCTGGGGCAAATCAGATCGGGGTAGACATTAAGATTTCCTGAGACTATCTGCTGATGATAAATTAAATTTGAAGGGAGATTTGGATAAAATAAAATAAACATGCTCAAGACTCGGCTGCAGCATTGGGAAATTCCACAGAATTAATTATGCTATTTCCCCAGTAGAAGTTCTAAAAGTATTTAGGAAAAAAGTTCATTCTGTGGTAGGTGGAGGTTTGGTTACCCATGTGGAGGGTGCAAAGAACTCTTGAACAAAATGAAACTGAATAAAATGAGGGGCATATTTATGAGTGGTTTGCACCTTGCTTGCACCACACAATGTGCAATCGAATGGCTTCAAAAATATGGAATAAGACAATCAGTGCAAATCGCTGCGGTGCCATTCCCTGAGTGAGGGAGGCATTTCACTGGGCGTTTCATGGGTCTTCCCATGCAACTCCCATAGTTTTTGACACATTTTCAGAATTTTCAAACCTGGTGAACCTGGGAATGCGCCCAAAAGATGCGTCTGCCAGGAGAGGTGTAACAAGGAGAACTATCCCTATTTCTCCTCGTTGCTTCCTTTTTCTATGTGTGCTGCAGAATGCAGCACCCATAGAAAGAGGGAAACTCCTCCCAGGATTGTTTTTGTGAAGGAAGGTGCCCCTTTCTGCACAAAAAAAATCCTGCTTCCAACACAGGCACCCTTGCACCATGGTGCAAGAGTGCCTGTGTTGGCGCAAGGCGGCCAAAACAGCACAAGCACAGGGCGAAAGGCCAGGAATGCGCCATATTGGATAAGTAGAGCGCATTCCTGCCCTTTCCCAGTGACGCAGTGCAGGCCAGCAAGGTGGCTTGCTGCGCTGCCCTGTGCCACAAAACCCATATGGATGGGCCTGAATCATTATACTCAGAAAGAGTACACCTCATTCCATTATAGGATGGTCATGTTGCTCCTGCAATACAGTAAATGCCATTTGTATGAGGTAAAGACATTGAAGGATACATTAGTTTTAGTTCTGTCAGGACACACTAATGAAATATGTATAAAAAAAATGTATATTTATGCACATTTTTTACAGAAGGTTATTGAAGAGCAAGACAAGTGATGATTAACACTATTTTATATTATGTATTATATGCCTATTTTCTGGTAACATTTAAAAAAAAAATAAAGATTCATTTATTATGTTTCGATTATGGGGGATCTAGTAAACTGTTGATAACCTTTTTTCAGTCCCATGAATGTGTACAGTAGAGCCAGGTGAACATGTTCCTAATTTTGTGCAAAGTTCCAGTACTCAAGAGTTTTACTTATCAGACAGCTATCACACAAATATGAGACATTCACTGGCATTTGTTTTGCGATGCACCTAGAAAGGAAATGTTGTGACCTCTTTACATCCTATGTTACTAGCTAGGGCTATCTGTTCCCCCTGGCACTATGCTGCAAGAATTTATTTCAATTTTACTGTATATGTATTGTGTTATGTTTTCAACAAACCTTAGGAATAAAAGCATTTTACATTGAAACTGGCTTGAGTGTGGGCGAAAGACTTAGGAAGGGCTTTGGTATGGGTAAAAAAGCAAAGGACAATTTGGGTGGAAACACCTCACAGGTAGCAAAGTGGTAGAAGGATCAACAGATTCTTAAAGAAAATAACTGTTGGGTGTTTTTTAACTGGGTAAGGAATTGGGTTATTGGTTGAGGGGGATGAAAGTCCTACTGAAGCTGCAACCACAATCCTTGCCAGGGTGAACCACAAGAGTCACCTAATTAATCTGTGCCTAATCCTCGGGGAGCTTGGCACAAAATCTGTCAAGCTTAGCACAGAAGCAATGTGTAAAGAATTTATGCAGCACACAAACCGTAATAAAGTTGAAACATAACACAGGAAATATCCCAAATCAACTTAGAGAACTATGGTGCATTTTAATAAATAAAATGAAACCAAAACATCAAAAATCCAATCAGTAGAACCAGAGATATTCAGTTTCCAAGTTTTAGGTAAGAGTAGCATCTAAAAGCACCAAGCGCCACTCATGGTCATCTGGTCGTGCTAGACCAGGGGAAAATCACAAGTTCAAGCCAACCACAATGGAGTTTGGACTGGATACAGGGACCAGGTTAGCCCCCCCTAAAAAAGTTACCTTCTCAGAGCCTGGCACAAAGAGTCAAATTCACTTTGGAGGAGCCTGTGAGGAGCAGACAGAGCATCACAGATGGTGGTCACTCTAGCATGAAGACCAGACCTGGCATTGAGGACGGTCATCACTGTAGCACAAAGATCTAGTCGGGTGTCATGGACAGTCGTTGCTGTAGTGCAAAGTACAAATCTCATGTTGCCGGCCGTTGCTGTAGTGCGAAGCATCTGGTTCACCAGAGGTTCGTTTTGGCAGTCATTGCTGGTGGCAGATTCACATTGCAAATGGACCTGTTCATGGTCACGAAGAGCCCAATACTGAGGTCAGCTAAGATCCAGGACCAAGGGTGGCACCTCATATGGATCGGGCGACAGGTCAAGTTGCAGGTCTAGGCAGGTCCAGCTGCAGCAGGTAAGCTGGGTAGTTGCAGGGATGTCTCTGGTGCTTGTGTCCGTTTAGCTTAGAACAGGAGGTCAGCCGACTGACCCTTGGAGTCATTCAGATTAGTCTGGGATCAAGGAAGCAGGTCCAGTTGTCCTTCTAAGACAGCTGGGCAGGCCTCAAGCAGCAAGGCAGTCCTCTGGGGAACAAGGCATGCCTCAAGCAGCAGGGCAGTCCTCTGGTATCAGTAGGGCAGTCCTCTGGAAAACAAGGCAGGCTTCAAGCAGCAGAGCAGTCCTCTGAGGAACAAAGCAGTCCTTCTTCTGTAATGTCCACAGGTACATGAGTGTTATGAAGGGTTGCTCTCAGGGACCAATATTTATACCTGGTGCCAGCCTTTGAAGTGGGGGGATTCCATATGCTACCCCCACGACTGGTTCTGGGATGTTCCCTTCTTCCCATGGCAAGGCTCCAAGAAGTCTGGGGTGACAAAAGACTAGTGCCAGGTTCCTTGGTGTGTGTTTGAGGCAAGCCCTTAGAAGTGTAAATGTGCAGGGACCAGCTCCATTCCAACCAGTCTGGCAGGATAGCCCATCCTGCCAACACCCAGTCCCCTTTTGTCTCACTGTCCAGGAGGAATACACAAAGTCCATCAGCAGAGCCATTTACAGTCATGTGACCCAGGTCTCTGGCAGACACCACAAATGATTAGGACAGGGAAATGGCAACTTTTTCAAAGTAGCATTTTCAGAATTGTGGCTTAAAATCTGACTTTACCATAATGAGGATTTTAAATTACAATTCATTTGAGTCAAAACATGGCATTCCTAACTGCCACCAATCAAACGTTACCACTTATAAAATGTAATAAGGTAACCTGGTGTTGGGATAGGCCTTACAGTAGTGAAAAACAAATTAAAGAGTTGTTCACTACCAAGACACCTACAACTTAAATGCACAGTTCCTTCTTTTAAAATACAATGCACTCTGCCCTATGGGCCTTTAGGCCTACCTCAGAGGTGCCTAAATATGTGTTTGTGGTCAGTGTGTATGGCACATATTAAACCCCACATTAAAAACTTGTAGTGTTTCACTTCCCAATAACATGGCAGTGCTTCCTTCTCAATTACGGATTATTTGTACTCCGTCTTAGACAAACACCTAGATGCAAAGGCAATTATTTTTCTTTGCTATCCACATATTGTGAAAGTGGCTCCTAAGCCTCTAGTACTTGCATTGGTGGTGAGGACAGTTTTTCTCCTTATATCAAAGGTTCCTAATGTGGGTGTTGAAACAATGCCTCTTTTTAAGGACTCAAAAGCTTCATGGCATTTATTGTTACAATCGAAGTATGAACCTTTCTTAAATAAGTCACAGATGCTAATGTCTGTGAAATTCTATAGATACTTAGATGTACGCTGCTAGTCCCAGGAAAGATGTGAGTTCATCTTTATTTTCAGGGCTTTCACCACACAATCAAATAAACTCATTTTCGGTGTGAACCAGTGCTTAATGTGTGCTTGTTAATTCCGGCGTGGAGCACCAGCACTTATTTTTGAGGGTCGGCGCTTATTTTTCTGCCTCACGCATTTACTGCGAGCAAAAGACACATATAGGAAAGAAGGAGGAAGAGAAAAACGCAGGAGTGAGCTGAAGGGGCAGTGAGTGGCTGTAAATGGATTAATGAGGCCCGAGATGGCTTCAAGATTATGCTGTGCAAGTATTCTGTGCTCGCTCATTTGATTGCAGCAACCGCTTATTTAAGAGGAGCGCTTTGAGCACTGGCACGTTTTTGTTTGCAAATTAAGCACTGGTATGAACCCTTCCTTAAATATATGGTGTGACCAAGGTAATCAACAGAAGGGACTCCTAGTTGATATTTAACTTTCTTTAGCCTAAGGTCCACATTAGTTAGTCTTTTTAAAATGTCTCTCAAGAGTTTGTCATGTTTTTGAACATACTTCCCTTATTCTAATATATCATCTTGGAAGCACAAGGTGTTAAGGATGCTCTTCAAAACCTGTTGCATAGTTTTCTGGAAGACAGCAGCTGCCGGTGCTAACTAAAAAGGCATCCTCCAAGACATAAAGGGGGTTATTACAAATTTGGAGGAGGTGTTAATCCGTCCCAAATGTGACAGATATACCACCAGCCGTATTACGAGTTCCATAGGATATAATGGACTCGTAATACGGCTGGTGGTATATCCGTCACTTTACCGTCACTTTTGGGACGGATTAACACTTCCTCCAAAGTTGTAATAACCCCCAAAGACTCCACTTGGCGTGATGAATGCTGTCAGAGCTCTGAATTCAGTATGTAGTTCTACTTGGTGATATGCCATTGAGAGGTTAATTACACTGAAGCAGTTCACCTCACTTATAGTCCTTAGTATCTCATTATTGCAGGGTAAGAAGGGTTTCTTAACCCAAGTGTTCTCATTAAGGCTTCTTACGTCTACACACAGGTATAGTACCTTTCCATTGGCTGCTAGAACTATAGGTGGCAACCATTCAGAACATTCTGTGGGTTGGACTATTCCCATCTCAGAAAATCTAGAGAGTTCCTATTCAAAAGGTTCTTTATTAAGATGCAGAATGGGATGCAATTTATGTACAACAGGGTTTGTTCCACTCAAGTTTGATTTTATGTTGAAAATTTCTCTGCAGACCTAAGGTATCTGAAAGAAAAAATGAGGGAATTCATCACATATACGATTATAGCCTCCCACCAGCATCCTATTATCAGGAGCTAGAAAAATTAACTGGCCTAATTGTAATCAAGAGGCTATTAATGGAATACAGGGGGTACAGTGAGGCCCTTAATGGCACACTGTCAGTTTTTATGTTTTTTGTTTACATTGCAGCGTAACTGCTACGATTGTCCTTGATTTCCTTTCCTATTAAAAAGGTTTTTTAAAGATTTTCTTTAGTTGCTTTGATGTAATTTGTGACTATTTAAACTGGGAGCTTTTGTAAAATGAAAATGGTCATTTTTTAGCCTTTTATAGGCTGCCAACATACTCATTTTCATTATTATGATACTCCTTTGTACAAAAAGGTGTTGCACAGTTGCAGATAAGTACAGTCCTATTCATATATTTTGTAAGGTGCCCGAGATCCCGCAGTGGAAGGGACTATGAAGTGCTTATGTCTTTTGATGAGGATCCCCTAGAAAAGTAACCCTTTTCTCTGAGGCATCAGGAACTAACCACTATTGAAGAGATCACAGTATCCCTCACTCTAACCATTACTCTTGTACTTTCCTCATTTTATGAGGTGATATTGTCAGTAGTGGTCATTTTGATGGCACTTATGTAATGGTGCGTAGATATAATGGATTCTCTGCAGTGGGTGTGCTCTAACTACTAGTGTCTGCTTTTTTGTAATGTAGGAGTCGCGCTCAACAAGGTTAGAGTAGCAGCAAGGTCATAGAAGTGAATATCAATATTAGGAGTGTGGATGTATTCCACATGGGCGTACATCACTTAGGTGGGAGTGCTGACACCGGTGGTTGTGGGATAACTGTTAGTTTTCCTTATTACTGGAAAGTCGGTGATGCACTACATTGACATGACCAGAATATCAGTATGCACTACAATCCGAGTGGCCATTTTGCCAGGTTAGCAATTTCCTATTGGGCTGCTGGCTAGGGGACTGTTTTCAGAACAGGGTGGGTTGCTACAATGAATGAAAGCCACCACTGTTTTATTCTAGTCATTGCATCATGCAATGTGGGAGGGCGGGTGCTCTTAATATCTTTGCCAGTGCTGATTTTGGTTTCCAGTATGGCCATGGTATGGACATAGGAGGCCTGTGGTTAGCCAGGTGGGTGGATAAATGGCCATGCCAGACGCCTGCCTTCATCTGAATGCTCTGGAGGGGTGAGGAAGGGAAAGCCTGGTGGAGGAGAAAGTTTATTTAATTGCTAGTGCCTTGTGCCGACCTTGGAATGCCACTGCCGAGGGCCAAACCTGGGTGCGTCCACCCAGGAATGAAACGTGACCTGAGCAGGGCAGGAGGGCACTAGATACATTTTGAGCTGCTGAATGCTGTTCAATGCCAGATAACTGCAAGGGACATAGGGGCAGATTAAAGAGCCCCTAGTGCCTCTTTGCGCCACATTAGCTACTTTTTGTTTACGTGAATGTGGCCCAATGAGCCCAAAACAGCTGTGCCAAATTTACAAAGTGGTGCAATGCATGCATTGTGCCACTTTGTAACCCCTTGCAGTGCATTATGACTGTGCCAGGCATAATATATGCAAAGGGGGCGTTCCCCCATTGGGGGGGAAGCAAAAAAATGGCACAAAGAAATGTGAGAGATTTCTTGCATCATTATTTTCTGCACTTTTAATGCCTGCCCAGAGCAGGCATTATAAGGAGGCACACCATTGTTTACAATGGGCCTCAATGAGCTTTGCAGGATTAGCGTCAAAAGGTTTGACGCTAATCCTGCAAAGGTCTGAACTAGCACCAAACATTTTGATGCTAGATCCCCTAACTACCGCCATGGTTTGCGGTATCTTAGATATGGCGCACACATGGTGGCATTAGGGGGACGCTGGGTGCAGCGCCACTTTTCTTAAATCAAGCCCAGAGTGTCCTGGACTCGAAGGTAACAGAGCAATTTGGGCTCTAGTACAATGTTCTTCTCACTTTTAATGCCAGGTCCCATTGTGTTAAATTACTTAATTAACGACTCTCACCCCCCCCACAAAAATTCTATGTTAATTAAATGTTTATAAAATGTTTAATTCTGAAAGCAAGCGAAATAGTTTTAGAGGGGCTTGAAGGCATAATCCCTAAAAATATAGACTAAATTTATTTGCAGAGATGGTTTCCATTTGTCGCAGTAAATACATGAAGTGTAAAACATAGCAAGCAATGCAAACATTTCAAGTAAGAACGAAAAGTTGAATTACATAACAACACAACTATTAAAAAGCAGTGTTCTAGCTTCCTTTTCTTAAAATCAATACCACACCTGAGACTGAAAAAATATTTTATGGAAATGAGACAAACGTTTTAAGGTCTATAGTATAGAGTACACAAAGAAATGTTAAAAAACCCCAAATTGATGTTTTTTCCGCGCCTTTTATTTTGCTATATCATTCTACCTAGCTGGTTACTGTTCCAATGTCATGTGTGACATTTACTCCACATTCTAGTCTTTTAGCCAAAAACTCCTATTGTTGTGGAATTGAACCGATCTTTACAAGGTTAAATTAAAAACTACAAATCTTAAAATGCAGTGCGCTGTTAGCTAAGGTATCGGAAGCGGCTGATGGTGTTTCATAAGAAATGGGGCCACTATGCACCTCTAAACAAATGTAACAAATCTAACAGTAATTGGTTAAGTTTCAATGTACAATCAAACAAATGATTGATGCTCACAGTGTGATCATTTATCAGAAATGAGGGGGTGAAATGTTCAACATTTAGAGGCCCCTACTCCCATCCAAGACATGCCTGTAAAACAAAGTTACTAAAGGGCCAATACAGAGTGGTTCAGACCAACACTGTTTTCTTCATTAAATCACAACGCTGTTTTCATTATGATCTGAGCATGCGTGCCACACAGGCTTACTAAAAGATCCTGTTAGCCAGGACTGTGCAATCCCTTCTCCTTCCCATCAACCCCCCAATCCTACTATCCCCCACATTTGAAGACGTCTGCTCTAAGATGAGATCAGTAAGTGAGCAGGCAAGCTTGTCACCACATTGGTCTGCCAACCATGTGGGTGGGCCCTGGCACAAGGCAGTCCTCTGCCTACATATTGGGTGGGAGCAGCCTCTGTCCTCCTGGTCTGCCAAACAACACATAGGGGATGAGACCCTTGGTTAGCAATCCATGCAACCCAATCCTTGGTATGTTTCCTGAGGAACAATCACACCTTTGTTAAAATCAAAGGCCCTGTAAAGTCCACTCATAACAATGTCCTTCATAGATATTAGCAAGTGGAATAGCTCCTATTGTAGGGAAGACATTTGGAGCAGAAGCAGACAAAGCGTAACTGGCGTAGGGAAGAAATCCATGTGTTGTTCTGTTCCCACATCTTTATCCTCTCAATTCTATGTAGAAGCCATATTGGTCTTTATGAGTAGAATCCCAGGAAAGTGCATTTATTTAAAACAAAAACCAAGGATTATTTAATTTTGCAGCCTTCCAAAAATCAAAGGCAAGATACCGCCACCCAGGAAACCTATTGTGTCGGGAATATGATCAAGTAATTTTGTGACTGCTTTTTAAGACCAGTTGCCTGAAACAGCCCTCGTAAACATATGCCCAAAGTACTGATTGCAGCAAGACCATTGTGGGTGTTCAAAACTCATTGTTAGGGAATGTGCACTACTATTCCCAGAATGCCGAGGTGGCAGCCATCTTGGGCGGCAGGTGGCTCCACAGTGCCCTTGTGAACAGAACTGAAAACCTCCAGTTTGCGACTTCAGGGCAATATAATATCATTGTGAGTGCCAGATAGTGCTCATCTCCAGTCTCCAGAGGATTCCCTAGATTAAATAAGTGTGTGATTAGCTAGATATTTCCACGAGGCAATTGTGCACAATACAAGGTTATGGTTTTTGTTAGTATAATTCTTTGGCTCAATGTATATGTTTTGAAAAACGATATATTACTGGATGTATACAGATGTAAGGATATGGGGTTCTGGCAGTTTTTTTTTTCTTGTCCTGATTTAGATTCCCCTGATTCTGCTCCCTTATGTCTTTTCAGGGGGACTATTCAGTTCTTTAGAGTGCTGCATGCGGCCCAGGCAGGTGCACCCAGCGGGTGCAGAATCCCCCACTCTGCTTCTACTCCTGCTGTGTAAGTGTCTGGTCTCCACTTTGTTATTGCTGACGCTTGTTTTGCTGTAAAACCAAATTGTGTCAACCACTTTCTTCAGGGTTTAACAATAATAAGACTACAGAAAAGATGTGGGTCTGGGATGGGATTGGCCTCTTGGGCTGCTCTTGGTGCTTTAGTCCTCAGGTTTGAGGGGGGTACTGGTTATATCTTGATTTGATGCCGGGGGTGTGGTCATTCCACAGTTGTGGTAGGCCATTTGTTGTGGTAGGGTGGGGTTTAGGCTGCTGTCCTGGCAGCACTCATATACTGGACTTACAGTATGGTATATTTTGGTTGTTTTATTGTATTTCCGATGTGGGTTGGGGGGAGGGTATGTTCATGTTTATAGTTTATTCAACAGTGCGGGTGGTGGAGCGGGTTATGTAGGTTCTCCTTCTCTGTGTTGTCCTGAGGAGGGTAAAGCATGGTGTGTGGTATCCTGTGGGTGGGGGCTTCCATTCTTACTGACATGGGTCGTCTTATTAATATGCTGACTTGGAATGTCCGAGGCCTGAAAAGTTATACAAAACGCTATAGGGTGCACTCGTTCCTTCGTAGGCACAAGGTTTATATTGCTTGTCTTCAGGAGACTCATAAGACGGATGGAGAAGCACATAAATTGGCTAAGAAGTGGCAGGGCAGATATTTTCATCCTCCTTTTCTTCCTATGCACAGGGGGTATCTGTGTGGGTGGCTCCCGGGGTTCCCTTTACCCATGTGTACAGTAAGGTGGATGTGGAGGGTTGTTATGTAATGGTGGAGGGCATATTGGATGGTCTACCCATTGTGATCCTTAATATTTATGCTCCTAACACGGATTATTCTGTCTTCTACTCTAGGATACCCAAGATCTTAGAGGACAGCCTGGATAAGCCCTTGGTCCGGGCAGGGGACTATAATTGTGTGATAAATGGAGGGTTGGATCGTCACCCGCCAAAGTTGGGAACCAAACCCCTAATGGTACAATCTCTCAGGGATGTGATGGTGCACTTGGGTCTCTGGATTGGTTGGAGGGAACGACACCCGGAGGGTAAGGAATACACTTGTCATTCAAGAACACATGATACTTATTCTCGACTTGACAGGTTTCTGTTGGGGGGCATTGATGGTTTGCAGGTTCAGGATGTTACTCATCTGGGTCGGTTTTGATCAGATCAGGCGCCAGTTCGGCTTCAGTTGCGGTGGGGTGAGACTCTTCCCTTTGCGGCTCGAGGTTGGCATATGCCCACGGACTTGTCTCATCAGGAATGTCGAGAACGAGTAGACGCTGCCATAAAACAGTATCTGGACTTAAATTGGAACACAACTGCGTCTCACAGTTTGGAATGGGAGGCTATGAAGGCCGTCATCCGTGGGGAGTGTATAAGCATGGTGGGAAGGGTGCGCAGACAGTTGGAGCAGGACCTTACGGCATTGGAGGGGATTGGGGGAGGTGCAGCGGCAGCCACCTGAGTCGAGCTCAGCCAGGCGGGTGGAGCTCAGGATGTATAAGGAGGTGAGTGCATGTTGGGACACACTAGTAGAACAACTCTCAAAGGGTATAGGCAGCGGTTGCACCGCGAAGGTGATAAGTCAGGTAAACTCAGCGCGGATTCTGAAACGGGAGGTGGAGGCCCTGATGATTCTGAGCATAAGGAATACTGAGGGTGTGCTCCTCACGGGGCGTAGGGACATTCTCAGGGAATTAGTATCCCACTTTCAAAGGGTGTCTGGGGCTGGCATGGTACCATTGGGAGAGGGCATGGAAGAGTTTATGCAGCAATTGTGATTGCCGAGGTTGGATCCTGAGAGCAGGGACGCGCTTGAACTTCCGATCACAGTAGAGGAGTTGGGAGAGGCTGTGACGGCTATGGCAAAATCTAAATCTCCTGGTAGTGACGGATTTCCTGTGGCGTTGTACCAGGCTTTTTCCTCTACACTTAGAGAGATATTGTTGGAGGTGTTTGAGGAAGCACTGGGGTGTGGTAAGTTGCCAGATACCATGCATCAAGGGATAGTGTGTTTGTTGCTTAAGCCGGGGGGATGCTGCGGATCCATCTTCGTATCGACCGCTCACCATGTTGAACAGTGATATCAAGGTACTTTGGAAAGTTTTGGCTACTCGGCTTAGGGGAGTGATCCGGGCCCTGGTGCATGAATACCAATGTGGGTTCATACTGGGTCGCAGTACGTCCCTTAACCTACGGCGATTGGCGCATGTCCTGTTGGAAGTGCTGCGGGGAATGGGTTTTGGATCCGGCTTTCGTGCTTGGTGTTCGACTATTGTATACTGCCCCATCAGCACGTGTGCGTGTTGGGGGAGAGATGTCTGCAGATTGGGAGATCGGTAGGGGTACACAACAGGGGTGCCCGCTTTCGCCACTCTTATTTGCCCTGGCTGTGGAGCCCTTGGCGATTTGGCTTCGTGAGGAGTTGGCGCAGTGGAGGATCTAGTGGGTCGGGCCGAGCATGTAATTTCTATGTATGCAGATGACGCTTAGGTATATGTGCGGGATCCTCGTGTGTCGGAGCTGCTGCAGAGAATTAAGGTATTCAGGCCTGTATTTGGTTTTAAGATCAATATGAAAAAATCACTTTTGTTTCCTCTGGGATCTCTGCTTGGAGTTCCGCTGGCTGGGCTCCCTGATCTTGGGTTGCACTGGGAGGTTGAGTGTTTTCGATACCTGGGTATCTGGGTCGCCAATTCCATGGATGTGTACAATGAAAACAATGTTGAGCAGGTGGTTGCTGGTTTGGAGCGCTCGGTGGCTTTCTGGAATAAGTTGCCCCTTTCTGTTATGGGTAAGGCACCAGTCGCAAAGATGGTGTTTTTACCCCGGTGCCTTTATTTGGTACAGAACTCATTGTATCCACTGTCTGCTCTGCTTTTTGGATGCTTGGATAGCCTGTTGATCTCCCTAGTATGGGTGGGCAGGCGAAGTAGGGTGGCGCTGTCCATTCTGCAGAATGACGAAGAGGTGGGGGACTGGCAATCTCTAACATAAGATATTAATATTTTGCAGCGCAGCTACAGTGTGCCACGAAATGGATGTCAGAGGCAGATAATTGGGAAAAGAGGTTGTATACTGGTATGTGCGATGGGTGGGCTTTGGCTCATATACTCATGTCTTGGTGCAGATCTGACCCCGCCACACCTAATCTGGTGAGAACCACTGCCGGGATCTGGGAGCAGGTGGTTAAACAGGTGCTTAGACAGTCTCCTTTTGACAGGGAATTAAGGATATGGGACCTGTCTCCATTTCAGGATCTAGTAAGGACATTGTCAATGGAGGCCTGGCGATCTGGTGGTTGTGAGGTGGTCGGTCATTTGTACCCTAATGGTGAATTTATTTCATTCTCCGACACCCAGGAGCTCTTTGAGTTGGGCTCTAGCCAGTTTCTGCAATATGCCAAACTTGAAAGTGTAACCTGCAAAATCTGGGATGGGTTCCCGATAGCCCCCAGGGCTTCTTCGGTATTGAACGGTCTTCTTAACTGGGGTGAAGATACGCACTTGATCGCTCGGTTCTATAAGGCTTTACGGGAGGATTGACCGGGGGTGCTTAGCGTGGGACGTAAGGCATGGGAAGTTGACTTGGAGATGCCTGTTGAGGACGATAATTGGGATGCGGCTTTGTCTTTGGTTCGAACAGTCTCCTGCAATCACAAGTTTAAACTTTTACATTTTAACTTTCTCCACAGAACATATATCACTCCCACCAAGCTAAATAAGATAGACCCAGGTCGAGGGGCTTGTTGTCCTCGATGTGGTGAACTTAATGCTTCATTTCTGCATATGGCTTGGGCCTGTAGCGCTGTTTGTGCATTCTGGCAGGAGGTAGTAGAGCCAATATCCGAGGCTACGGAGATAGAGTTGGAGGTTACTCCTTTGTCTTGTCTCCTGGGGGTGGGGCACAGGCCGCAGGGCAGAGCGGTGGTCTATAGGTTGGTACAGTTAGCATTAGTATTAGCTAAGCATAGAGTAACGATTGGCTGGATGAGTGTGCGGATCCCTGCGACTTCTGATTGGTTGCGGGATTTGCTGGAGTGGGGGGTGACGGAGGAACAACATATGCGTATGACACGCAGTGATGATAGGGCACTCACTGATGTGGCTGCTTGGGGCGCTCTGCTGGAAAAGTCCACTGTAGAGGGGGACATAGGTTCTGTGAATAGCAGTGGGACGGTGGGGGTTGGGGACACAGGATCTCCCTCTTTGCACTCTTGACTACCAAATGTGGAATTTAGTTACTTTGTTTGGTTATGCTTTGAAACGTCTGGTCTCATTAGGATGTAGGACGGGGGCTTTTTTTGGGATTCCGGGTGGGAACAGGGGTGTGGCTCTGTCTTCCCTGAGGATACAATGCTGTGTTTGCTCTTCGGACATCATTCTATGTGGGTAAAATACTGCTCTGTAATACCTGCACTAGAAAATAAAAATAGATTAAAAAAAAAAGACTACAGAAAAGGAGCAAGAAGGAGTTGCCTTGGAAGATTACCACCTATAGATATTATAGAAAGAAATGAGGCTCCCATTACAAAATTAATAATGTGAGCCTCATTTATTTCTACATTATCTACTGGTAGTAATCCTCCAAAGCTACTCCCACTTGTTCCTTTTCTGTAGTCTTATTATTGTTATGCCCTGAAGAAGGAGGTTGACTGCATTTGGTTTTACACCAAAGCAAGCTATCGTAGGACTCTTGTCATTGGAACAAGACTACTGGATTCGGGGGGAAGCACCACTGCTTGTGGGTGACTGAGTCAATCCCACAGCACCTTGGCAGCTGTCAACCAACCTCTTCGGCTAGCTAGCAGGAGCTCACCCAAACATAGAAATCAAAGGTGATTTGTGGCAGCCTGACACATGATACTCAGTGAACTCTTAGGGAAGTCGTTGTCAACAAATCTCACCTCTTTCTTTCGTTAGTAACAGGTCTCATACACACACATAGGCCAAAAAAAAGGTGCAGGATGGTTTTCAATACATTTATTGAAAAGACTGCAATCTATGATAAAATATATGAGTTGCAGTTATTAGGGCAATGAGACATAGCAAGATTGTTAGAACCAGTGAGAAGAAAATAAACAACCTAAGCATATTGGAATAACATGTCATAGGAATCCTACCTAACCCGTAACTCATAAGTGAGAGCATAGCAGTGTTAGCCCAATCTGTACGTACTTAGTCCATGTCCCAGCAATCCTGCAGACCATTTGGGTTATTTCAGAGGTGGGGACCTGGAGTGGGCTATTGAACTACTTTCTCTGTGAACCCTGGCCCTAACTTCCACAGTGGACTAGAATGTTCACTTCAAAGCTTTAAAGGGGAGCCCCTCCTGTGATTCGCTCCAGAAGTCTGTTGTTTCCCCTCTGTTCTGCTTGAGATGAGCTATCCCAGGCATGGTGCAGTGTAAACAGTAGTTATCTCATGCAGCATCTGCTCCACCATTCATGTACCAGGAACAGGCCCAAGCACTTGGCAAGTGGCTCTATTGTGTGGGGAAAACTTTGATCGTCCAGCTGGCCAGCAGCATAATAACTTGGCCCAGCAGAGGAACAAAGGCCTGCAATCTAATAAGGGGCTGAGCCAGAGAAATATGACAAACCTTCAAGAGCTAGAACAAGGTATGACAAAAGGGACATTGGATCTGCACTCAGGGTCCATTTTTACCAAATTATCAGTGCTTCACACAGTTCGTAGGCCTAACCGCGATAAAACTGCACTGCACTAACAAAGCAAGCACACACTCTTGATTAAATACGTCAGGCTTACACTATGAATGTGCACTCATATTCCACAGGCCCAACAGTCTTCTGAGGAGGCTACTGGGGGTACTACATTTATGCCCAGTACCAGCCTCTAGGTGGGGGAGAACTCCTAGCCATCACTAACCAATGAGGTAAAAGTTCTCAAGGGTGTCCCTACCCACTTTTTCAGCACTTCCTTTGAGTTTTACCTTCAACTACCCCAAAGTACCCATCTCTACCTAAAACCAAAATGGGAGAACCTTTCTTCCCCTTCGCAAAGCTAACTGTGCCCACCCAGAGGTGTGACTATGATAATGGGCTGCTCATCCCTTGTGGTCACTTCAAACCTGTTCTGGGGTAGCACTCCCCCAACGTCTGCAAACAAGCTGAGTATGAAGACAAACGTAAGGCAGGCCTAGGTATGAGCTACATCCGCAAGTGACACTGTAGGGGTCCTTTGAAGTTAATTAAGTTCCCAGGCACAGCCTTAATGGCCATCCTGGCAAGGGAACCTCAACCACTATCCCTCATCTGTGGGAGTCACATCACACACAATAAAGGAGCCGTTCAGCTTCTGGGTGGCAGTGAACGCTGGCAGAAAGGCACATTTTGCTCTCAGGTAGAAAAATAACTACAAGATAGTAATGTAAATTAAGACTTGAACTTTAAGTTGCATTTTAAATTACTACTAAAATGAGTTCTTGAATCATTCTAGCTAATATTGCCATTCCCAAACTGAAGTCATGCATTATAAATAGGGCTCCTAGTTTTATGGTATTTATCCGTAGTTATGTTTTTTAATCATTTTAGGGGACCTCTGACAGGGTGCCCATACAAAAGCTCAAAGGAGCTGATGCCACTCGCTTTTGTGGTTCCTCCCTGTAGGCAAATAAAAAGCATGGGAGTAGGACATTGCAGTTCCTATGGAGTTTCTCAGACAAGTCCATAATCACACCTTTCTTGTCTGCGTGGTCTTCAAGCTTGATAATCTTCTCTCTGTTCCCTCTAGGTTCTCCCTTCAGATGGACTGGATACCTCGGATAGAAGGGAAGGACAGCTAAGTTCTTGCAACTTTTACTTTTCTATTCAGTATTTTAGTTACTGTTTTCCTTGTCTCTTTCTCTTCTAAACTTCTCTATCTTTCACAAAAGATTTTTCTTTTTTGCACTTTTCCTGAACTGAGTTGAACGTGCTTTAAAACAAAAAAAACATTTTAAACTATCAGATTCTTCTTTTTTAATTTCTTTATTCTACGGGCCAGAAAAAATAAATAATTTTTTTTTTCCAGTGTGATGGGTATGCAACAAAATCAAAACTCCTTTTTTGACACATAGGAATACTTCTTACTGTGGTACTTTCTCTAGTTCTTTTTTTTTCTTTTTAGTATTTAAACTAGATACTGCCCCAAAAAGGGTAAGGGTCGTTATGCTTGCACGTTTCCTGCAAATACTAGCCCTTTCTAAGCCCCCAACTTTCCTCCCTTTTTACCCTTGCGACCCACCCATTCCTGTATACAGGAACAACCCGGTTAAGCCACTCTCCCTTGTAAGCGTGGCTGGGGCCATGTGCCTTTCTGGTCTTCTTGGAGTCTGGGAGGCAGGGCAGCGAGAGTGACTACCTCCCTCATCTCTCCAGGTGCTCCTCAATCCTTCCCACTGGCGCTCTCTCTTCCAGGGTCGGCCAACTGCTACTTCCTCCTCCCAATCATGTCCTCATTTCTCCTCTTGACTCCTCTTGTCCTTCCTGTCTGTGTCCGTTTTCTATCTCCGCTCTGATGCCTGACTTCTGTCTTCCTTCTGTCTGTTTCTGTGTTTTTATTTGTTCCTTTCATTTTTTCATCTTTGCTTTTAATTCCATTTTATTTTAGGATTACTTTGGCCCAGATGTGGCATGAACCAGTGAAGGAATGATAGGTAAGTAGGGTTCCGTCACCCACTCTGGGTCCTCCCCTTCCTCATGGGGAGCCTTGGGCTGCCCTCCAGTCTTGCCACTGGCTTGAAAGGTGGTACTAGAGTGATAGAACTCATTTACCTTCTCAGAAAAATGGGGCCAGTAAAAGTGGTCCACCAACCTGTCCCAGGTTTTGATCTGTCTCACATGTCCAGCCAAGGGGTTGTTATGGGCTAAGTGGAAGGTCCTGTATTATAGTGGAGACACTAGTCTCCTGGATGCCCCAGGCTTAAGGTACCTAGCTTCACTGTATAGGGCACCTTCTTAACAGCAAATCCATAGCTGGTATCCCCCTGCTTCTGTACCTCAGCTTGGTGCCGAAGGCCTTCAAGGGTTGGACATGTTCTATGTCTTTGACAGAATTCCTCCCTGGAGGCTCCTCCTGCCCCATACCACTCAGGGAGTTCTAGTCAATCTACCAGGGTAGGTTCTTATTCCCGTTTAGACTCCAGATCCTTCCTTCAAGGGTCAGATTCCTTTGGGCTATGGGAAATTATGAAGCTGGTTCCCCATGCCTCTTGACCTTCTTCTTAGTTGTAGGAACGTGGGCCATTATAAATGCATGAGTGTTCCTTTCCACCTCAGCCCAAGCAGATGTTTCAAGGTTGTTTCCAAACAGAGATACCACTGGAATGGCAGGCTCATGGCTACCTTCTTTAGGACAGTAACACCTCCCCACCCAAAGGCGACTATTGCCATAGGCTGAAACTTCACCTCATTGTCAGTGTTGAGTACCCTATGTAGAGTATCTAGGATAATCAGCTCTGGGAAAACCAGACGGTAAACCACTGTGGTCATTCTGGCTTCTGTATCCCTCACAGCTTCAACTTTGCTCTCGTTGATTGTTGCCCATAGTCCGTATTTCACCATGCTTGAAGGTGACACAGCTAGGGCTTCAACATCTACCCCACCAAAAGAGACTAAGGTGGCTTTAGTGTAACTTGGGTTTGCCCTGGGCTATCTTCCACACAATTCCTACACTAGCAGTTCCTTGGGACTCCCCACCTGTGGAAGGCTTCCAGGAACAGGCTGAGTCTTCCTTATTATGTGCTGGCTTGTGACAGTCCAGGCACATCCCAGCCTTCACAGGGTCAAAATGTTTCTTTCCCTTGTGCCCTCCCTACTTGGGTTTGGAAAAGACACTGTACTGCCCCTCTTCAGTAGACTTTTGAGTACCTTGTGCAAACATCTTTTAACCCTTGTTGCTCCACTCTTTCCTTTGAGGAGGGACTGGACCACCGTTCTTGGAATCACTCCATGGTACTTCAAAGACAGCTTAGTGCACATCCACATATCAGCTGTCTAGTCAAGCTGCCTCGGGGTCAGACAACTTGGAAGCCACTAGATGCTAGTGTAACTCTGAATGACAATGACTTAACATGTGCTCCTTCATGATCAGATTGTATAGCCCATCATAAGTAGTTACTGTATTGCCTTTCACCTAGCATTCTAGTACCTTTAGTGATACATCTACAAAGTCAACCCAAGATTGTTGTGTGTGTGTATGTATGCCCCAGAACCTCTTCGGGTACTCCTCAGGTGTGAGACCAAACCATCTGCGCTAGTGCATCCTTCATGTGTTTGCCCACTTTTCTAGAGTTAGAACAGTATCCCTTCCCTGTGTTGGTACTAAATCCCACTGTAAGGTTCTCAGGTGCTATTGACCCACCTTGCAAATTCTCAGTGCCCTTTTGTAGGAGGCAAACCCCTTGTTGATGCTATCTTCACCACAAAGCTAGGCACAATAGCCTGGAGCAAGCTAGTGGTGTGTGGCCCCCCGTAGACACCTCACCATTGCTGCCACAATTTGTACTCAATATCAAGCCCAGCCTTGCATTCTTTTCCTTTCCTCCAACACAAATTTATTTCCTTCTAGTATCAGTTTCTTTTCTTCCAGGGCTATGGCTAACGATTTGGACTGTAGCTCCCTGTCTGATTACCTGTCACTAACTTCTAACTATCGAATGGCAAGTTCAGAAGGGTTTGTGGTGGCAGAGCCCACTTTACTTCCAGCCAAGGAAAGTGCACCACAAAACTAATGTTGGGACACATTGTCCCATCTACTTCATCCTCTGGAGGTGTCTCTTCCTCAGAGGGGATCTGTGCTTGGCAGACTTCCTTCTAGGCACTGAGGGCCTTCTCAAAATTCACCTTTGTTGGATCTGGCCCTTTTTGCAGGGTCATTCCCAAAACTTTTTGCCTCCTTCCTCCTATTTTATCTGACCTGTTTTTGTTGGCTTTAGGACTCTGCGCACTTTACCACTGCTAACCAGTGCTAAAATGCATATGCTCTCTGTGTAAATTGTATTGGTGATTGGCTTTTCAAGATTGCCATATTTTAGTTTCTAGTAAGTCCCTAGTAAAGTGCACTAGAGGTGCCCAGGGCTTGTAAATCAAATGCTACTAGTGAGGCCTGCAGCACGGATTGTGCGACCCACATGAGTAGCCCTGTAGACATGGCTCAGACCTGCCACTGCAGTGTTTGTGTGTGCAGTTTTTAACTGCCAATTCAACCTGGCAAGTGTATCTACTTGCCAGGCCCAAACCTTCCCTTTTGTACATGTAAGGTAGGCCCTAGATAGTACCATGGGCGGGGTGCAGTGTATGTTAAAGGTAGGACATTTACTGATGTGTTTTACATGTCCTGACAGTGAAATACTGCCAAATTTGGTTTTTACTGTTGCAAGGCCTATCTCTCTCATAGGTTAACATGGGGCTGCCTGTAAATATCTTTCAAGTGCCGTTCCCTTTTGGAGCAGATAGAGATGTGGAGTTTGGAGGTCTCTGAACTCACAATTTAAAAAAACTTCTTTTGGTAAAGTTGTTTTTTAAATTGTCAGTTTGAAAATGCCACTTTTGGAAAGGGGGCATTTTCTTGATTAAACCATTCTGAGACTCTGCCTGCTTGTGTATTCTGTCTGGGTCAGTCTGACAGTTGGGCTGTTTTTGAATCTTCACTAGACAGTGACACAAAGGGAGCTGGGGTGTAGCCTGTATATCCTGATGGATCTTCTGGGCTAGGGCGAAGGGAGGAGCTGACACACCTGTAAAGGCTGGTGTGTGTCTGGAGCCAGGCGTGGGCAAGGCAAGATCTTGTGACCCAACAGAGACTTTCCTTTAAAGTTTGCCAGTTTCAAAGGCAGAAAAGGGTATAAGTAGTGGACCTAAAACCCCAGAATTTTAGATTACTTCTGGAACTAAGAGGAACCTCTGCCAAGGAGAAGAGCTAGAGCAGGAGTACTACCTCTTTGCCTGTGACTATGATTTGCAGGGTTGGCCTGCAGTTGCTGCTTCTGCCTAAAAGAGGACAAAGACTGGGCTTTGCTGTATATTCCTGTTTGTGAAGTGCCTCCAAGGGCTTGGATTGAGCATGCCTCCTGTTTTGAAGTTTCAGGACCACTCCTGCCAAGTGATGCCCTAGCCAGTCCCTGGACCCTTGAAAGGTGAAGCTGGTAGAACCAAGGTGGAAATCCACGCACAGGAGCTGTGTGGGGAAAATTTCGATGCACAACCTGCAAAGCAGGCTGTAAAAATGATGCACCACGTGCATCGCGGCTGAAATCGATGCACCACCTGCATCGCGGCTGGGAAATCGACGCATCACCCACATCGCGGCTGGAGAAATTATGCAACACCTGTTTGCGGCTGCTGAAATCGACGCAAAACTCCCCCAGCGGGGATTCTCATCGTCGTATGGCTGGATTTCGTACGCAACATTGCTGGGCGTCAAAATGGACGTGAACCTGCCTGGATCCGAGGTGCCCATCCGGAAATCAATACATCGGTCTCTTGCGAAAAAGAAAAACGAAGCATCACCTCCTCGAAAGGAGAAGAAACAATGCATGGCCTCACTTGCGAGTAAGGAATCAACGCATCACTGACTTTTCCAATGCTTGCTCGCCCGTGTGGCTTTATTTTTGACGCAACCCAGGTACTTTGTTTAACATCAACGCATCCATTGTTTTCTATGGAGTAAGACTTTTTAATTTAAAAATTCATAACTTGACCTGTGTATGTTGGATTTTTGTCATTTGGGTCTTGTTCGATTTAGATAAATATTGTCTGTTTTTCTATACTGGTGTGGTGTCCATTTTGTAGTGTTTTCACTGTATTACTGTGTGTTTTGGTACAAATACTTTACACATAGCCTTTGAAATAAGCCTGACTGCTTGTGCCAAGCTACCCAGGGGGAGAGCAATGGTTATTTAAGTGAGTATCTCCCTTGTCCTGACTAGAGTGAGGGTCCCTGCTTGGACAGAGTACAAACTGATTGCCAACCAGAGACCCTGATTTCAAACAACCTTTATGGCTTTGTGGTCCAGCTGCAATTTTCTTTCTTTGCATAGGGCCTTCATCTCTCTCATTGTGAGATCTGTGAAGGAAGCAAGATTCAAATCCATGTTTTCTTTGATTTAAAAGGTGCAAAAATTGGAATAGAAAATTATTTGTAAAAATCTGAAATGACCCAATTAAAGACCCCGTGCCAATTAAAAATCAAAAATCATTTTTGAAGGTCAATTTAGGGATTTTTATTTCTGACTTAATAGTTGAGTGGAACTGCTAAACACAAGTTCTGGATCCCACAGCTAAACACCAATGTTTATTATTAGCGTTAGTTGGGGTGGATTGTAGTCCACCACAAGTAATAATGTCACTATTCTTTTTAGGTCCAGTAAGGTTTCAGTAATTAAAACCTGAGCTCAACATGAGAGCTAATGGCCCAGAACTGAAAGACTTCACTTAAGAAAATGTGTAAAGCGTTTAGAAGTACCATTAGACTGACATCCTTGGCGTGGTATCCCCCAGATTTTTGCCTTCTCTCCTTCGGTTTTTGCTGAACTCATTTTTGTTGGCATTACTACTCTGTGCACTTTACTCCTGTACTCCTGTTGATCAGTGATAAAGGTCTTGTGCTCTCTCTCTTGAATATATGAAAATAAGTGTACACCTGATTGGTACATTTAAATTCCCTAAACGTCCATAGTAGATGGTACTACATGTACCCAGGGCTTGTAAATAAAAATGGCAAATGGGCTGCAGCACTTATTGTGCCATCCCCTGAAGTAGCACTGTAAAACATGCCTCAGGCCTGCCACTGTAACCTGTAGTACAGTTTAAACTACCATTTCAATCTGGCAAAATATACCTTTTGCCAAGTCTAATCCTCCCCTTTTAATCCTTATAGATCACACCTAAGGTGGGCCCTAAAAGCTCATAGGGCAAGAAAAGACAGTTTTAACTGTGGTAAGGCTATCTCTCCTAAATACTAACACGGGGTTACCTTATTACACTTATAAATGATATTTTCAGTTTGGAAGCATATAGAAAAATTCTTCTTCCACTCATTTGAATTGTAATATAAAATCATTTTTTATGCTAAATGTAGGAAAGTCACTCTTTTTGGTATGGTTATCCCCACCTTTTACCTGTTTATCAGTGTGCGTAGACTGTTTTTACTGGGATCCTGCTAACCAGGACCCCAGTGAGTGTGCTCTCTCCTCTAAATTCGGTTGCTTTGGCACCCTTTACACGCCACAATTGGCACACTGATGTACTCCTGTAAGTCCCAAGTATATGGTACTTAGGTACCCAGGGCATTGGTACACCAGGGGTCGCCCTAGGACTGCAGCATGTATTATGCCAACCATTGGAGCCCATACAAACTATGTTTGCAGACCTTCCATTGCAGCCTGCATGAAAAGGTGCATGCACCCTTTCACTGCTAGTCACTACACCAGGTCACTGTAAAGTCACCCCTATGGTAAGCCCTTTAGCCCATAGGGCAGGGTGCAGGTTCCTGTGTGTTAGGGCACCCCTGCATGAGCAGAGGTGCCCCTACGAACTGCAGTTCCAGTGCATTGGACCTCGCAAGTGCGGGGAAGCCATTTTATCCGTGTACTGGCCACAGGTCACCCCGAACCTAGGCATGTTTGGTATCAAACATCTCGGAATCATACTCTAATACTAATGCCAGTACTGGTGGCATGATTCCATGCACTCTGGGGGCTCCTTAGGAGACCCCCCATTATTGCTCCTACCAGGCTTCCAGGGTTTGTGGGCAGCACCACGCTGCCGCGGCCCCTCAGACAGGTTTCTGCAGGGTAAGGGAGAGCAAAGGATTTCCAGTGGGAGAGGGGATGCAACACCCTCTCCCTTGGATATAGGTGATACAAGGCTGGGGAGGGGTACCTCCCCATGCCACAGGCTCGCTTTAAAGGGCACATTTGGTGCCCTCCATGCATAAGCTGGTTTGCACCAGGCCAGGGGCCCCGGTGCCTGCTCTGTCTCAAATTCACACAAAGGGAAGAGGTGTGACCACTCCCCTGTCCATCACCACCCCAGAAGTGGTGCCCAGAGCTCCTTCAGGTGGCCACTTCATTCTGCTATCTTGGGAAAAGCTATGCAGAGGCCCCAGGGAGCATCGGGTTGGTCAGGACAGGTGACTGACGTCAGTGACCCCTTTGATTGGTGATCACTCTACAGAGTGACCAAGCCCCCTGTTTAGGGACTCCCTTGTGGGTGGGTCCCCAGATTCGGCATGCAAGACTCCACCAGGACTTCTCTGCATCGACCTCTTCTGCTTCTGGCCAGGGGTTGGCAAGACTTCAACTACACCAGCGAAGCAAAAAGGAATCTCCCTTGGAGTGAAGGAGTCACTCCCCTGCATTGCAGGCACCTAAGGCAACGATGTCCGCCTGCTGGGACCTCCACAGGAACTGTGTGGATCCTCCAACACAGGTGGTAGTTCTGAGTGGTGCCCTTGGTCCTCTCTGCCTTCTGACCGACTTGAGAGACAGTGAGCCCTTGCCTCTCCTTGCAGGACAGAACCCCAGTACACTGCGACTCTTGAAGCAACCAAAGCTTGTTGACTCCTACTCTGAGGGATCTTCAGGCTCCAAGTAGCCCCAGCCTCCAGCACTTCATCCTTGCAAGGACAATCTCTCCTTTGCAGCTCCAGCAACGTCAGACTCCTTGCCAGGTGGGATGACTGGGCCTTACTGCAACTTACTGTGCCTGCTGCCAGTGGGTTGCCTGTGGGGTTTATGACTGCTTCTGCTGGCTCTCCCGACTACTGAGGGTCAGCCTGGACTACCCTCCCTGGGCCGAGTCTCCTGGACCTTGCTGCTCCTCTTCCTCTCGGCAAATCCTCTTCTACCCAGATTTGCATTTACCAAGGCTTGTTGGCAATCGTCCTGACCACTGACCCAACTGTGACCCGGCGACCGACCTGGGACATCTTTCTCATGACTCCAAGGATCTTTCAGCAGCTCCTTGGCTCCACAGATGATCTTCATCTTCCATCGTCAACCCGGATTTGCATCCACAGAAGGGTGGGTAGTGGCTCCTACCCCACCAGAACTCTCCTATGTGGACTGGACTCTGTCCCCTTCTGTTGCAGGTCCTCTTCACCCGGAGTCCATCATTGGGTTCCACTGGACTGGTCCTGGTCTTGCAATCTTCCTTTTCCAAGTCTCTGTGTTAGTCTTTGGGAAAACCATGTAACTTACCTCTGCTCTCCTGGTCACTGGGGGTCATCTAGGTACTCACCTTTGGGGGTCCCAAGTTCTCCCAGCTCCCTTCTAACTATTCCACATCCTTGGGTGGGGGACTTCACTTCGCATTCCACTATTTTAGTACATGGTTTGGTCCCCCTATAGGACCCTAGCTATTTTCTGCTATTTCTTGCCAATGCTTGTTTTTCTATGCTAACTCCTAATACTTACCTTGTATATGTAGTGTGTACTTACCTGTAGTTGGGGGACTGCCTATAAGTAATCTAGTTCAGTGTTACTGTAATAAAGTAATTTTATTTTTGTAACACTGTGTGGTTCCTTTCATGTGAGATAAGTTACTGGTTACTACTGTGGTATTGCAAGTACTTTACACTCCTCCTAGATAAGTCTTGGCTGCTCACCACAGCTACCACTAGAGAGCCTTGGCTTCCTAGACACTGTTTCACTAACTGATAGGGGTTGCCTGGACCTGGTATAAGGTACCAACACCGTAGGTGTCCACCACACACCAGGTCAGCTTCTTACAGTAAAGTCAAAGTTTTAGTTACTATTCTGAAAATGCCACTTTTAGAAAGTTGGGATTTTCCTGCTTTAACCAAATGTGCCTTTCTGTTAGTATCCATGGCCACATGACTGTGAATGGTTCTCCAGTTGAGAGTTGAATATTGCTTTCAGACATGAGAATAAAAGGGGCTTATCTGTGGAGGGAGTAGATCTTCCTGACAGGATGATTGGGGAGAAGATGTGCCCTGTTCTGATTACACTTCAAAGGAACTTGACACCAAGCTTGCCCTTGCGTCATCCTAGACAGTTTGGAGCCAAACCCAAGGGAAGAGAAATAACTGTTCAGAACCAGTTTTGGGGGTAGGCCAGGGATTTCCCTCACACAAAACCTACCAAAAGGTATACATGTGACACCTTCGAAGCCTGTCATCATAACACTGTTGGACCTGTGAAAGATTCAGAAGAAGGACTGCCCTTCTGTCTGAGAAAAGAAGACTGGACCTGCTTGCCTTAAACCCAGGACCCCCAGAGTGACTCTAAGTGTCAGTTGGTTGACTTCCTGTGTGAGCAACATGGACACAACAAGATTCCAGAGGTATTGTCTGCAATTGCCCTGCTGACTACCACCAACTAGATCTGCATGAGCCCTACTGTTGGCTCCTGGTGGAGTGAGTCTTAATCCCTTTGGCTGACATCAGAGTTTACTCCACCTGCTACAAAACTAAGCTCTAGGTGCAAAACCAGTAGTTTTGGGCTCTTCGTGACCACAAACAGGCCCCTTTACACCAAATCTCTGCCGTCCGCATCTCTCTCCAACACGAAGCTTCGGAGTCTACCTGCCCTTCGGGTCGACTACAACCACTGGTGACTTCAGCAAGGCGAGGCTCCAGTGCCGACCTGCTTCTCATGTAGACAATGACTGCTGTCACTTCAGCAACGTGAGGCACCAGCAACAACCTGCTCTTTGTAACGACAGCAACTGCCCAAGTTTCCTGCCAATGCAAAGCTCCAGCGGCGACCTGCTCTTTATATCCACAGCGACCATCTGCATCTCCTGCCAACTAGAATCGACGGCAACTGCCTGTTCCTTGTGCCGACCTCCTCGCGACTCCCATCAACACAAATCTCCAACTGAGGCTCCTCACATGGACTTGGAGTCTTTGAAGAGGTAAACTTTCACTGGGGCATATCTGGTCCCTCGATCCAACCTTGCTCCATCGCCGCTGGCCGAATTTGGGACTTTGTACCACTTTCTGCTTCATGGAGCTATTTTCACCTAAAAATGTAAAATCTTTTAACTCCAGTTCTATTTATTGAATTTTTGTCATTTTTGTGTCATTGCTGCATACATGCTTTACACATTGCTTCTAAGTTAAGGCTGACTGCTTTGTGCCAAACTACCAGAGTGTTAAGCCCAGGTTTATTTAGTGGCTTTTGTGGTTCATCCTGATAAGGACTGTGGCCCTCATTACGACCCTGTCGGACGTTGCAATGAGGGCGGTAGGACCGCAAACAGGCTAGCGGTCATTACTCCCATTATGACATTGGCGGTTTGGCACATGCCAAACCGCCAATGTACCGCACCGTCCGCCACGGCGGTAACAACCACCAGGCTGGAGACAACGGTCACTACCCCGCCGGCAGTATCATGAACCTGCATACCGCCATGGATTTCGTGGAGTTTTGAGCCGCCACGAAATCCATGGCGGTAGGCACTATCAGTGCCAGGGAATTCGTTCCCTGGCGCTGATTGGGGTCTCCCGCTCCCCCCTCCCCTGAGTCCACCCCCAACGCCCACAACCCCCCTACCAGCCCCCAAAGGTAGTAGGACCCCCTCCCCACCCTGACCCCCATAGACCCCACCCAAACATACCCCTCACACCCCCCACGCACGCTCACACCACTCACACACATACACGCGCACATACATGTACACATACATACACGGAACATTTCCCCTACACACATTACACCTCCTGCATACATACACGCACTCACACACATACCCCCATGCACGCACACAACATCCCCCCTCCCCTGACGGACGATCACCTTACAGGTTTCGGTGGTCCTCAGGGAGGGAACAGGATCCAAGGGGGCTGCTCCACAGCAAGCACCCCCGTCACCAGAACACCGCCACACCGAATACTGGGACGTAATTCGGTGGGCGGTGTTCTGATGACGTGGTGGTGATGGTGGAGCAGTCTCCACTACACCACCGACCGCCAGTATGGCTGCTGGCGGCTCTCCGTCCAAAAAAGTGCGGAGGGTCGCCAGCAGTCATAATATGGTTGGCAGAAGACCGCCAACATTGGCTGTCTTCGGCCCGGCGGAACCTCGACGTTGAAATGAGGGCCTATGTTTATTAGTTGAGTGGGGCTCACACACGCCTCAACTAATAACCAGATTTCTTACATTGGTGTTTAGTGGTGGGATCCAGTACTTGTGTTTGTGCAGTGCCAATCAGTGAATTGTGTGAAACCAAAAATCCCTGGTAATAATCTGACATCAGGATTGTTTTTTTTTTAATTCCCCTTGATTGGCTATATTTATTTTGGATGGAGGAAAGAAAGCTAGCTCTGTAAGAGAAGCAAATCTTGCTAACACATGACAAAAGTCAAAAGGAACTGGGCATAAAAGCAAAGAAGCTCCTAAACTCCAGTGAAAATGGTGGCAGCGACACAGAAGTGTCCAGAGGAGGCAAAAGGGTCCACAGTCCCAAAGACTTGGGGGCACATGTCCGTACCATTTTTCCATTCGCAGAATGAGACTATTTGCGACAGGAACAAAAATTTTTGGTATGTACAGACCCTATTTTGCAATTCGGTAGTCTGTTTACCAAATCGCAAAATAGGTTTGCGAGTTGCAATTAGGAAGGGGCTTCCCTTCCTAATTGCGAGTCACAGCTCAATGTAGCATTGTTTTGTGACTGTGAATGTGGTCACAAAACAATCGCAGTTAGCACCCGTTTCAAACTAACCCATTCCTGGTCCCCAAGACTGTCCAAGGCAAAAGGTTCATCCGGGTCTTGTGACCATATCACATGGTACCTGGAGACCATTCCTCTGAGGATAGTTACTACACCCACAGTGGCCAGAGCACAGATGGGGATATATACCTGAGTTGTTTTCCACAAGGAGGTTGTGTCTGATCAAGGCACTATTTTCATGTCTGTCCATGTGGTATGAATGCGGGATGAATACACGCTGTCCACATGATACCACCCCCACACCAATGGACTTGTTGAAAGGTTTAACGAAGGGCATGAATATGATCCTACCAGGGCCAATGAGGTATAAGTTGGACTTCCTCTTGCTATGTCCCTCCTTTCTTACAGGGAAACAACTCAGAAGGGACTGGGGTTCAGACCATTTGAACTTCTATTTGGCCATCCTATACATAGACCACTCAGTCTTGTTAAGGAGGGATGAGAGCAAGCTCCCATGAAACCCCTTCAGGAACTTGTGAGAAACATGTTTGTCCTCAAGTCTCAGATGATGCACTTCAGGAAAGAGACCACTGAGAAACTAAACGCAAGCCAGGAAGCTATGAAACACTGGTACATAAAGAAGGCCACTCTGGTGGAGTATCATCCTGACAAAAAAGTGTGGGTGATGGAACATGTAGCACTCCGGGCCTTAATGGACAGGTGAACTGGGTCCTATGAGATAAAAGAGTAGAAAAGGGAGTTCACCTACCTGATGGATCTCAAGACGTGAAGGAACCCCTTAAGGGTCCTACATGTGAACTGCCTCAAAACCCCCTTTGAGACATCTGAAGAAACATTGTTCTTGGTAACAGATGATAGTGAGGAGGAGAAGCACAAGCCCCTCCTAGACCTCCTGTCTTCCAAGGAGCAAGATGGGTCAGTGGAAGGAGTTTTCCTCTCCATTACCTTAAATTTACAGACTCAGTCAGAAAAAGGTAGCAAGAGCAATTTTTGCTGGTGCCAAGAGACACCTCCAGTGTAACCAGTCATATGAGTCCTTGGTGTGCTCCAACTTTTGAGAAGGGAGGCCACCTTAAACTCTTTAAGGTACTGGTATAAAAGTCTGAAGCTGATTCAGTATTCATTGTGGACAACAAGAAGGAATACTCATTGAATCTTATAAAATCTTTGTTATCTCAAAATCGGATATATCAATAGCCAACACGTGTTTTGTAAGGCCCTTCTGGTTTGAACTTCTTTAGGGCTAGAATAACATTATGATATGTATAATCAATTCCAGTGTTCCAGATTATCAAGATAGTTTGCCTGTCACCAGGTTCCTATAGTGATAGATCCACAATATTTAATA
Organism: Pleurodeles waltl; assembly: GCF_031143425.1. NCBI lineage: Eukaryota > Metazoa > Chordata > Amphibia > Caudata > Salamandridae > Pleurodeles > Pleurodeles waltl. The sequence goes on along the minus strand of NC_090451.1, from coordinate 100,345,490 downwards.
TGCCTGGTGCATTCAACCTCTGTGCGCATAAATCATAAGATACAAATACGGTACCTGGGCGCGTATATATTATGGGGGTTATTACAACTTTGGAGGAGGTGTTAATCCGTCCCAAAAGTGACGGTAAAGTGACGGATATACCACCAGCCGTATTACAAGTCCATTATATCCTATGGAACTCGTAATACGGCTGGTGGTATATCCGTCACATTTGGGACGGATTAACACCTCCTCCAAAGTTGTAATAACCCCCTATGTGTCTTACAATGCACAGGCATGTCACATTTTTGTTTTGGGTAGTTATATTTCATTTCACTTTTCTTTAGATCCCTTTCTCCCTCTTTCCCTTGGAGTGTAATTTTTATAATATTAAAGTTTATTGGTTCCCTTTTGCTCAAGTAGATCACACACATTTCGTTCAGACTGACTTCTACTAACATTTCTGGAAGTATTATAACTTTAATATTTGTACCAAATGAATTCGGCATACAGAGATTACATGTCTCATACATTTTAATTATTGTAAACTTACCACTATGGGAACCTGGTGATGGGAAAACTTGATTGTAGTAGTAACTCTGATTCTACATCTCTTTGATTTAAGGACACTGGTTCATCAAGTATGATTAGATCATACATTTGTGAAGGTGTGCAATCACAGAATCCTTAGACAATCAGGGTGAATCTGCTAATTTTTTAGATGTTTAGGCTCAGTTGCCCGCTAGTGTTGAGACAATTTTGTGCTTCTAAAAGAATGTCACACAATGTCCAAAACTTGCCCAAAGAAGTTTGATGATTTTGTAACATACTGAATTGCTACGTTTGTTACAGTTTTTATACTGTGCTTTTTTCCCAAAGGGAGGACGTCTGTAGTGCTTTATATTCCTGCATGCAAGTACTAATAGAATTTTTTGCTGGATGTTCTTTGCTTCCTCATTGGTTCTTGTTATGAACTTTGTTTAGGATTCTACGTGGGTGCAGATTTTCTTGACTCTGGATCTGTGCTTCTTATTTTACACCTGTCCATGTTCATTATGTTAAATTGGAATGACTACAGAAAAGCTAAATCTAGGCTAACTGAATACAAAAGTAGCACTCGTCTAGGTAAAATTACCACTAAACTAGTTAGGCATTATAAGGATCCCCAGGATATGGACTGAGACAGTAACTGGACTGTTATAAAGACTGATTATCCAAAGTTTGTGCTACAATGTGATACGTAGCTGCCAAGTCTTGAGGTTGCTTGTGTGTGACATATCGACATTTTCGGTCTGCTAATGTGTGACACTTTGAGTGATACCGAATAGAGACCTGAGAGCCACATAGGGTGCAAATTATGCTCATGCAATGAGATAAATTTTGCAAATTAGCCCAGGTGGTTGTATAAAAACTGTTCAATTTTTTTTAGCAAACCTCTGTGTAACAGCGGGCACATATTTCAGTTGTATTAAATGGACTGTTAACCCATAACAGTGCTTTTTCTGTTGTGCCACTTTTCATGGAAGTGCCATGTGGACCAAACACCACTGTGATAAAGTGCACGAGATGAAACTTTGGTATTTTTAAATGTTAATGATTAACAAGGAACACAAATGGGAAAAGAACAGGCCCTATCACTTGTTTTCTGCCATTTGGGATTCAGGTAGTATTTCTCCCTTTCTTTGCTTTATGGCATCCTGTAGGACCTCTCTGTAATCAGAGGGTCAAAGGACTGCTCCAGGCGCCAGTATTTGCTAATCGGGACTGAAAAGTGTAACATAGTGAGAGCTGTTCCCGAGGGAAACTCAGCTTTCCTCTCCTCTGGTATTTACGTTGAACTCTCAGGAGCAGGTTAGCAGTAGAATTTATTTTTGAGCTGCCATGCTGAGAGCGCCCCCAGCAATCCAAATGGAGCTTTAATTGGGATGACTTTTAATTTCAATGCGGCATCGCGGAGCCAAGCATTATAATGCGTTAGGTTAACCCGTGATGTGTGCCACTTTGTAGGACTAAATATGAGCAATGATACGTGTTGCACCCCAAAACCTTTATTGACCTTTGTAGGAAAGTACCCTCTTTTTGGCATGGTACCACCATTTTTTCCCTGCTGTCAGTGTGTTTTGACTGTGTTCACTGGGATCCTGCTAACTAGGACACCAGTGACTGTGCTCTCTTCCTCTAAATTTGGTTGCTTAGCACTTAGCACACCCCACAATTGGCATACTGGTGCCCCCATACAAGTCCCTAGTATATGGTACTTAGGCACCCAGGGCATTGGGGCACCAGGGGTTCCCCATGGGCTGCAGCATGTATTGTGCCACCCATGGGAGCCCATGCAAAATGTGTCTGCAGGCCTGCCATCGCAGCCTGCGTGAAAAGGTGCATGCACCATTTCACTACACGTCACTGTAAGTCACCCCTATATTAGGCCCTCCCAACCCAGAGGGCAGGGTGCAGGCACCTGTGCTTGAGGGCACCCCTGCATGAGTAGATGTGTCCCTACGAACTCCAGCTCCATTTCCCTGGACTTTGTAAATGCGGGCAATCCATTTTACCCTGAACTGGACACAACTGTGTCCAGCTACATAATAGTAACTCCTAAACCTGGGCATGTTTGGTATCAAACATGTCAGAATCATACCCCAATACTGTTGCCAGTATTGCTTGTATGATTCCATGCACTCTGGGAGGCTCCTTAGAAGACCCCCAGAATTACTCCTACCAGTCTTCTGTGGTTTTCTGGGCATCCTGAGCTGCTGCCACCACTCAGACAGGTTTCTGCCCTCCTGCTGCTTGACCAGGTCAAGCAAAAGAAGGCAGAACAAAGGATTTCCTTTGGGAGAGGGAGGCAACACCCTCTCCCTTTGGAAATAGGTGTTACATGGCTTGGGAGGGTAGCCTCCCCAAGCCACTGGTATGCTTTGAAGGACACAGTTGGTGCCCTCCTTGCATAAACCGTTTGCACCAGACCAGGGATCCATGGTCCCTGCTCTGGCGCAAAACTGGACAATGGAAGGGGAGTGACCACTCCCCTGTCCATCACCACCCCAGGGGTGGTGCCCAGAGCTCCTCCAGGTGGCCACTTGATTCTGCCATCTTTAATCCAAGGTAAGCAAAGGCCCCTGTGAGCATCTAAGTGGCCAGGTCAGGCAGGTGACGTCACAACCCCCTCCTGATAGGTGGTCACCTGCTAGGTAACCAATCTCCCTTCATGGGCTATTGAGGGTCTCCCTCTGTGGTGGGTCTTCAGATTCGACGTGCAAGATTCCAGCAGGACTCCTCTGCATTGTTTACTTCATCTTCTAGCTCCTGGACTGCAACTGGACCCTCCAGGAACCGACAATCTGCAGCTCCAGCGACGACTCCGCTCTGCAACATTGTTTCTCTGGCTCCTTCCAGCAACTGCAACATTTCCCTGGCTGTGCATTCTCTGAGGGGCGAGGAGTCTTAAGCCTGCATGAGAAACAAGAAGGGGTCACCCTTGGAGTAAAGGAGTCACTCCCCTGCATCCGCAGGCACCAACTGTAATGACGACCAGCTGTGTGGATCTTCTTTACTCTGGAGCTGCGTGGATCCTCCATCATAGGTGGTGGTCTAGAGTGGTTCCCTTGGTCTTCTCTACCAGCTGTGTAACTTGGGAAACAGTAAGCCCTTGCCTCTCCTTGCAGGACAGTATCCCTGTGCACAGCAACTCTTGCAGCTACTAAGGCTTGTTTTTACTCCTCCAGGGGATCTAAAAGCTCTGTGTAGCCCCGGGACCCAGCACTCTTCCCTGCAAAGCACAGTCTCCTGCCAGCTGCTCCAGCAACGTGGGGATCCTCTCCAGGTGTGCTGAGTGGGCCTCACTGCAACTCGTATGCCTGCTGCCTGTGGGTCGCCTGTGGGGGCTGCCTCCTCTTCTTGTGACCATCCAAGTTACTAAGGGTCACCTCAGACTCCATTCCTTGGGTCGAGTCCCCTGGGCCTTGCTGGTCCTCTTCAGCTTTGCAAAACCTTCTTCACAGACTCTTGCATTTGCCAAGGGTTGTTAGTGGTTTTCTAACACCACTGACTGACTACATCACGACCCCCGACGTGGGACATCAATTGCATCACTTCTGGAACTCCTCTTCTGCTGCACTGCTGACTTTCTTCATCCACCGTCGACCTGATGCTGCATCCACAGAAGGGTGGGTAGTGGCTCCTGCCACAACCGGACACTCCAACTCGAACTGGACTTGGCCCCCCTCTTTAACAGGTCCTCTTCTATCAGGATCTACCTTTGATTTTTTTCCAGTCTTGTCTGGGTCTTGAACAGTCATTTTCCAAAGCTCTCCTGTGGGTTGAGGGAAAACCAGGTACTTACGTCTTCTCTCCTGGTCGCTGGGGGGGGCACCCTGGTACTTACCTTTTGTGGTTCCTAGTTCTTCCAGCTCCCCTCTACCGATTCCACTTTCTTGGGTGGGAAACTGCCTTTCGCATTCCACTTAATATATGGTTTGGTCTCCCCTGGGGCCTTCACTATTTGCTATTGTTTTTACTATTTGCTATTGCTTTCTATGCTAATCACTGACGTCTAATGTGTACATAATAGTGTGTTTACTTACCTCCTATTGGAGTATTGCCTATTCAGCATTTTAGAATTTGTGTTACCATAATAAAGTACCTTTATTTTTGTAACACTGCATGGTTCCTTCATGTGTGTAAGTGCTGTGTGACTGTAGTGGCATTGCAAAAGGATGTCTTGGCTGCTCATCCACAGCTACCTCTAGAGAGCCCTGGCTTCCTAGACATGGCCTACACTTCACTAATAGGGGATACCTGGAAGTGGTATAAGATGATAACACCATATGTGCTCACCACACACCAGGCCAGCTTTTTTCAACCTTAGCAATGAGATTAATTCGAAACTGTGTAAGGACAAGATTTATGAAATTGCCTGGGTTCCTCTTTTAGTCATATTTTTAATGACCTGACACCAAAATATAAATTGTCATATATAATCTTCATCTAAAGACTGGGAGTACAGTTGTGTGTCTATATGCCTTTGACTTACACCCAGTTGCCCATCGAACACACACTATTTGCCATTCAATTTTTCCCATGCTCTCAGAAAACCTAGGCCTCCATGGTGCGAATTACTTTAGAACAAGTGCCCACTAATTTATTTTTAATAGTCTTGCCCGCCACTAACTTCATATTGTCCCAACAAGGTAACGCTCTTACTTTTCATCCCACATACATACGTGGGACCTGTTTTAAGAACAGGCCTGCTGTTACAACAGGCAGGAATTCTATGTCAGGACCGGAGGCTCCGATTATGCTTCTTTCTATGCTTTTAATTTCATTTTCAGCAGCCAATAAGAAAACAATAACAAAACGTCACATCCTGTGACACCATATCACATGACCTTCATAGAGCCTAGCCCTATATAACCCCATAAGGAATAGAACCCCTCCTCTTTATTTGTGTCTACTCTTATATTTGTACGCTTATATGTGTTTCATTGTCACAGGGAGCACGTTGCGTTCGTGCGTTTTTGTGTTTTCAATTTCCGCTCGTCTGCAACACTCTCCTTTCTTGCCCACCTTTTCATGTTTCCCTTATCGGATACTTCCCATTTTAATAGCGCGTCCCTTGCGCACATCCTGTGTGGGAGCGTTTTTCCTCCCCGCAAGGGTTTTTATTTACCCTCGCTTTGTCTAAGCTGTGGAGTGGGAGTAGGAGAACGAGGACAGCACGTCTTGCTTGACGCACTGTCCCCTTTCCATTTTTAGAGGTGCCTGCATCGCGCGTGTGCACGCATGAGCCTATTCCTGTTGGCTCATTTCCCCTGGGGCTAAGAACACGTGAAAGACGCGTGTTTCGTCTCATCTAGGCTTTTACCTCTGCTCTCCATTGTACGCCCGATTGTATTTGGCTTTTGGGCTGTAATAATTATAATTTATAGGCTTTGCATGTGAATGCCACTTTATTAGTGGAAATTTCTTCCTTTCTGTAAACAGGCATCTCTCCACGTTCTACTAGTTGCTTGGGGCTGTACCTGGGCATATTTGCCTGCTTTAAAAGTATTAGCTTGCCTCCCCACTTCATTTGAAGTTCCTATTGGCAGTTATTCTGCCCATTTTAAAGTTTTCACCTTTGGTGACATGACTTTGTGCGCCATGGCTGGGTATTGGGGGAAGGTACCTTTTATGATGACTCCGTGGGGTCGTTTGAGCATAATCTTGTCTATGCCCTTGATGCTGGTGTTCGTAACACTGTCAACGTGGCCTTGGCTCAAGCTATTCAGCCGATTAAGCATCACTTATTGGGTTTTGCTGAGCAGCAGGGCTGGGTCCCGCAGTCTAGCACCCAGGAATAGCTGCCGTTTTCCCAAGATACAGGCTCAAGTTCTGTGCTAAACCCTCACCAAGCTGATTTTGAACCACTCGTTCAATCCTTGAATAAAGAGAATGGTTACTCATCCTCACAGTCGCTTCATCTAAGAGATGAGAGCAAAGGGGATTCGGATGCCTCGTCTTCCTCTAACAGCCCGGATAGGGACTCTGATTCTTCAAATCCCGACATTCTTCAATGTCTTCGCAGCCTTTGAAGGTGCTTACTTTTGAACCGGAAGATGTTGTTCATCCTAGATCTTCCTCCTGGACTCCACCTTCCGAAGTGGAGTATGTTCAGGCGCACATTTGCCATTGTTTTGATAAGGATGTCTAGTCTCGGCTGAGATCAGAATGTCCTAGGCCTGATTTTACCTCAAAAGTTACAGACCCCAGCCTGGTAACCTATCTAAAAAAAAAAATCTCTAAGGACCCAAAAAAAGGGTAATGATCGTGCCTGGCGAGGTTGTCAGGAAAAACTCCTGGATGTCTCAGGTCCCCTCACCAAGATTTTGGAATTGGGTTTTCAGGCTAAGGCATTGGGTACTCTTGTTAATCCCAAAGTGCTAGTTGGTTGGGCCCAGAGGGCCTTATGTTTTCTGGGAAACGCTAACTGCGCCATATCCAGTGAGCGGAGTAGCTCCATTTTAATTAAGATTGATCCCAAACTGACTGAACTGGCCTCGTCTGAATCGAGTCCCTTGGCGCAGGGTCTGCTTTTTGAATCTCCTTTCCTCAAGGAACTCTAAGTTCGCGTCCACTTATGTCAATCTTGACAAGGCCTAAGGCTCCATAAAGAAGGTTCTTCAACCACTTTTTTCCAGGGCCGGACACTACAGAGTGCAAGCCTTCGGACGTGATTATTATCAAGGCCCCCAGCGAGGTTCCTACCAACATCCTAGGGGATGATATCAGGATTCCTCCTCCACCCTCTACCCCACCAGGTCATGTGAGAGTCGTAATCAATTCAGGAAAGGAAGATCTAAGGGATCCTACACCACCTATCAGGAGCCCAGTATTACAGGTGAGACTCATTTCGTGTTCAGACGTAATTCTAGGGGGCAGGACAGCTTTGTTTGTTCACAATTGGCAAAAGACCACGCAGGACCCCTGGGTTCTAGAGGCCGTTCAGGGTTTCAAGCTGGAATTTTACAACTCTCCTGTTCAGGGGACTTTTCCCCCGGAAATATTTTTTTCCCTACGAGATCAGGAGTTCATTTCTCTGGAAGTCTCAGCACTTCTGTCCAAAGGGGCGATAGTGGCCTCCTCTCCTCATCCTTACGGTTTTCTCAGTCCGATTTTTCTGGTAGAAAAGAAGGGCAGCAGTTTCCGTCTGGTCTTGAATCTAAAAGATTTCAGTGGCTGGATCGTTAATCGCCACTTCAAGATGGAGGGCATTCACTTATTAAGGGACATCCTAAGAGAAAAAGATTAGATGGTCCGCATAGATTTAAAGGATGCTTATTTGACCATTCCTGTTTTTCCTCCTCATCTGAGATTTCTGCAGTTCCTTCGGCAAGGCCATTGTTATGTGTACAAGGTCCTTGCTTTCGGCCTTTCTTCAGCTTCTTGGGCTTTCACGAAAGTGATGTGCTCAGTAGCCGAATTCCTTCGGGCCAAAGGGGTTCGTCTGATCATATATCTCGACGACCTTATCATCGTGGCCCAGTGCCCTCTTCTTCTGATGACCAATTTAGAGTGGGCGATCTCCCTCCTTCAGGATTTGGGCTTCATCCTCAACAGTCAGAAGTCCATCTTTGTTCCCTCCCAGAGGCTAGAGTTTCTGGATTTTCATGTAGACTAGGTACTAGCTCAATTGATCCTTCTTCCTTCCAAAGTCCGGAACATAAAGAAGGAATTGAGGAAATTATTGTCCAAACAGATGGTATCCTTGAGGTGCCTAGCACGGATGGTGGGCCTCTTTTCCTTGTCCATTTAAGCTATTTTTCCGGGTCCTCTTCATTACCGGGCCCTTCAATGTCTGAAGATTTCCCATCTTCAGAAGGGCCTCAGCTATTCTACCCTAGTTCCCCTCTCTTTCGAGGCTAGGACCGAGATACATTGGTGGCTCAATCATATGGAGGCCTGGAATGGCAGAGTGATCTTTGGCTTGTCTCCGGAGATCGTGATCAAATCCGATTCCAGTTGCTGGGGCTGGGGAGCTCGCTGCGGCTCGATAGTCACCAGGGGTCATTGATCGAGGGAGGAGTTGGATCTTCATATCAATTGCTTGGAACTCTTGGCGGGTTCCTTTGCGATTTGCAGTCTTTCTCTGGAAAAGTCGAATTGTTGCATCCTTCTCCGGATGGACAACATTTCGGCAGTCCATTATGTCAATAGGCTGGGCAGGACAAAGGCCCTCATTCTGACCTTGGCGGGCGGCGGAGGCCGCCCGCCAAAGTCCCGCCGTCAGATTACCGTTCCGCGGTCGAAAGACCGCGGCGGTAATTCTGACTTTCCCGCTGGGCTGGCGGGCGGTCGCCTTCAGACCGCCCGCCAGCCCAGCGGGAAAGAGGCTTCCACGATGAAGCCGGCTCGGAATCGAGCCGGCGGAGTGGAAGCTGTGCGACGGGTGCAGTTGCACCCGTCGCGTATTTCACTGTCTGCGCAGCAGACAGTGAAATACATGTAGGGGCCCTCTTACGGGGGCCCCTGCAATGCCCATGCCAGTGGCATGGGCACTGCAGGGGCCCCCAGGGGCCCCGCGACCCCCCCTACCGCCATCCGGATCCCGGCGGTCCGACCGCCGGGATCTGGATGGCGGTAGGGGGGGTCGGAATCCCTGCGGCGGTGCAGCAAGCTGCGCCGCCGCGGAGGATTCAATGGGGCGGCGGTACACTGGCGGGACCCCGCCAGTGGTGCCGGTCCGACCGCGGCTTTACCGCCGCGGTCGGAATCCCCATTGGAGCACCGCCGGCCTGTCGGCGGTACTCCCGCGGTCCTCCGCCCTGGCGGTCAAAGACCGCCAGGGTCAGAATGACCACCTATTTCTCTAAAAGTTAGGATACTTTTTAAGAATCTAAAACTATCTCTAGAACTTAATCCAAACTTTTACAAAACTTTTACACTCTAAAAGAAATGCTAACAGGGACTAACACAAGGCCCTAGCAGGACTTTTACAATTTTAGAAAAATAGCTCACAAATCAGTTTCTAATGACAATTTTTGGAATTTAGTCATGTGATCAGGTATTGCCTGAGTAGTCCAGCAAATGCAAAGTCTTGTACCCCACTGATGATCCACCAATATAGGAAGTTGGCTCTGTATATACAGTTAGCCTGGCCCCATTCACGCTGTCAAGCTCATCTGCAGAGTTTCACAGGAAACCTCACTGTTCAATGCCTACATGACCTCACTCACCAGCATCATCCATGTCCATGTATGATGCTGAAGTCACCAGATGGATGAAAACCAATTGCCCAAGCTCAATACAGACAAGATGAAAGTAGTAATCTTCAGGAAAGACAGTTCGGTCTGGAACTTGACCAGTTGGCCTGCCAAACTAGGACTCACTCTCTTTCCAGCAACCCATGAAAAAAGAACCTCTGAATAGTTATCAACAACCAAATCACCATGACCAGACAAGTGAATGCAGACTCCTTCTCCAGCTTCCATACTCTCAACAAGCTCATGAAGGTCTTCAAATGACTCACCACCAACACTTGCAGAACTGTCTCCCAAGCCCTCATCACCAGCAGGTTGGACTACAGCAACACGTTCTATGCTGGAACCAATGCTTAACTGAGCAGAAGACTTCAGACCATTCAAAACCGCCAAGCACACCCTAAACCTCACTCCCTGCAATGACATCACACTGCGTCTCCAGGAACTCCGCTGGCTCCCAATCCACATGCAAACACTCCTCGAATTCCTCAAGAACACATACAAATCGTTACACAACATTGATCCCATGTACATCAATAATCACATATATCCCACAAATCTACCAGACCTCTCTGCTCAGCCATATTCCTGCTCACACACACCTCCCCCATACGCAGAACCAGATTTAGTGGTAGCGTCTTCTCCTACCTCCCTCCTAAAACCTTGAAAGCATTGCCCCTTCACGACAGAGCCTCCTCCTCAGTTCTAGAATTCTGAAAAAACAGAGAAGACCTGGCTCTTCTTCTTGCCTCAACAGTGATTCAGTCTATGCAACTTCTACTTCAGCACCAAGATACCCTCCTGGCCCAGTTGTGCGTTATACAAATACACATTAGATGACAACAGAAAGTAGAGGTCAGCGAGCCACTGAAAGTTCAAGCCAGATGCCTGGTCTAGCTCAGCTCGACATCTTCTTGGTCCCTTGAGCTCAAAACAAGACAACTTTTAATGTGACTTCCGCCCACCAAGATCTAAATCAGGCCCTTAGTTTCAGTATAAATGCCTCTCAAAGCAGTGATGCAATTGGATATTTTGAGGTGAAACACTCCCTGTATGTGTATGTTTCATACACGTTTTTGAATCAGAGCTTTTACATGATGTGTGCTGCATGATTTAAATGCCAAATGTTTTCATGGCTCAGGCTGTGCACAGACTCTTTGAGGCTCTGGCCAGGCGCTCCTTGTTCATTTGTTTGCTCTTTCACCGCTTATTAGAGCTGGGTCCTTTCTCGTTTGTTTTTGTGTACAGGACTTACTTGCAGAGCAGAAGACAACGACCATTGTTCACTCAGCTCTCCTGAGGGCCACTGAGTCCTTGTTTGGGCTCACTGCCCATTTCATGCTTGGCTCCTGGTGCTGCAATAACCATACAGGTTCTGCACCGAGTGCTGCGGCCTGCAGATATTGTGGTTGGCAGTGGCTGAGCTGTGGCACCTAGGACACAAGCTGCAGGGAGAGGCAGTTCTTACAGGCTGGTGGCTGCAGATGCATTAAGAGCAGCAGCACCACTGTGGGGCCTGTGTTGCCTGTCACTGTGACACTGTCTGCTGGGCTGGGAGAGGAACAGAAGCTGCTCCCTGAGATGTGCAGTGCACTTCACCACCGGATGATGATATCACTCCTAGAGGCACATCATGTAGAGCGAGTGGGGGCACGCTCCACTGCCCCCTCCACCTCTTTGTCAGGTTATTTTCTTTTTCCCTGCAAAGAAAAAAGACCATCCTGTAGCTTGAAATCACCCTTTTCTGCTGCCCTGCAAGAGGAGTTCCCACCCAGCCATAGCCCCTAGTCAAGAAAAGAGGAGCAAGGTGCAGTGGGCCTACACATTAAAATAATAAAGCAACAAACAAATACTGCAACGCCTGGTTTGTTCAGGGAAGCCCATACAAAAATACTTAAACAGGCACTGCAATAGGTACTGTACTTATCTAGATTAAAATACCAAGTTTCAAAAATTCCCAAGCCCATGGGGAGGCACAATTCGCAGTATAGAAGTGTTTATGTCAAGTTATTGAACTGGGGAAGAGGTTTCTGCTCTATCAGTGGGTGCCCATTGTAAATTCGGTTTGCTATGTTTGATGATTTACCTTCTCAGTATGGCGATGGCAATGAGTTAGAACCCTGAAGACATGCATGGATCAATCTGAACAGCCCTTTTAGGGTTAAAATAGATCAAAGATGGGTGCAGGGCACTTAAAAATTGAAGCATTGTGTTTTGACAGCTCCTGTCGGACTCATTTTCTTCTGTGTACACTTCACAAGCCTGAGGGCCTGATTTAGATCTTGGCGGTCACACCACCAAGCCGCATCGGTGACAAAACCGAGAAGACCGCCAAGTCAACAGTCTTCCACCCGCCGTATTTAGATGTAATGCGGCTGAGCTGAACACCACCATGGCGGAGTGCTTTTCCTAGCTGTCAGGCAGGTGGGTTCCGGCCAGCCGTATTTAGATGTTACAGTTGGACAGGCGGTGTACTGGTGGCAGTTTTCTGACAGTGGGAGGACATCGCTGGATCCAATGGACATTGGATAATGTAAGTGGCCGTAGAATAGAGGTAAGTCACACGCACACTTTACCCTTCACATATGCGTCCTCCTACATCACACACAACACATGACATACACACCATTATCCATTGCCATTACACCACAACACAAAACCTGCATGCCGCAAACATACATGTACATCCATCACACAACATACACACACTAGTGACACTCATTGCTTAATTTGTAAATAAAAATGAGCTGTCCCCAAAGCCCTCCTTTTAAACATGCGGCTGCTGCAATTAAATGTGCAAACACGGAATACTCAGGCAGCGTAGTCCTGAAGCCATCTCGGGCCTCTTCAATCCATTTAGAGCCACTCCCTGCCCCCTCAGCTCACTCTTGCAGCTTTCTGCTTTCTCCCATTGACGCCTTTTCTCTTCCTCCGTCTTCCCCATATGTGTCTTTTGCTCTCAGTTAATGCTTGAGGCAGAGAAATAAGTGCCGGCACTCAAAAGTAAGTGCCGGATACAACAAGCACAAATTAAGCACTGGTGACACTGCACCCACACATAACCACAACAACCAACACACTCATCTACACAACCACATGCACAACTACAAATAACACGACAGCAAACGCCACACAACAACATGCACCTAAGTTCTCCTTGCAGCAACACAACACAACATACACAACAACATCCACGCCATATGCAAGTGGCACACATACTGACACAACCACATCACCCACCTCACCCAGCCAGTTGCATCACACACACATATACACATACTGACTTGCACACACAACTCAAGCTCAACATGACAGGTATAGGTCCCCTTGCAATGTGCACACATCAGCACAGTTGACAAGTGTTAATGTACCGCCATTGTGGGGCCGGCATTCATTTGGCAATTAATACTGATGCCATAATGGCAGTTGTGTATGTGTTTGATACGTGTTGTGTACCAGTGTGACCCCATCTTTGGCTGACCCATCTGTATTCCCAACATATGCCTGTCACAGTAAATAAATAAAAAATACTGAAACATGTTTATGTCTGCAGTGGTCCCGTGCCCATGTGCAGTGACCACCCCAGCATAGACAGCCATTGTGGGTTGCCTACCTTCATATCCATCGACAGGAGGGAGGTCATGTTTTCTCTGGGGTCCAGTGGGAGCAGCAATTGAGGGTTCTGTCCAGTCGTTTTCAGCCAGAAACATAAGTGGAATTGGGAGAAAGGGTGAGTTTTCACCACCTTTCTCCCCTAGTCTGCCAACTAAGTGGAATTCGGACCTTCACTTTTTGCTTAGTGATATGGCACATCCAAATCTACTCGGTCTGAGTGTGTTTGGAGTACAGCTATTAGCCTATGTCACCGTCGACGCGGATGGGAATGCTTGGCGGGATCAGCGGGACTCGGGCGGGATAAAGTCTATGGGACCGCCAACATCTAAATATGGCTGGTGGACTGTCATAATGGTGGACGGATTTTCAAATGGAAAACTGACAGCAGGACCATTACAGCCAACATCTAAATAAGGCACTAAGGGGGTCATTCTGACTCCCGCCGGCCGCGGTAACCGCGGTGCCGGCGGAGCCGCCAGAATACCGCTGCGCGGTCAGAAGACCGCCGCGGTTATTCTGTGTTTCCCGCTGGGCGGGCAGGCGACCGCCAGAAGGCCGCCCGCCCGCCCAGCAGGAAACCCCTTTCCACGAGGATGCCGGCGGAGTGGAAAGGGTGCGACGGGTGCAGTGGCAGCCGTCGCGAATTACAGTGTCTGCTATGCAGACACTGAAATTCTCAGTGGGGCCCTGTTACGGGGGCCCCTGCAGTGCCCATGCCATTGGCATGGGCACTGCAGGGGCCCCCAGGGGCCCCACGACAGCCCATACCGCCATTGTATGGGGGTCAGAATCCCCATGGCGGCGCAGCAAGCTGCGCCGCCATGGAGGATTCCCCAGGGCAGCGGAAAACCGGCGGTACACCGCCGGTTTTCCGTTTCTGACCGCGGCTGTACCGCCGCGGTCAGAATGCCCTTGGGAGCACCGCCAGCCTGTTGGCGGTGCTCCCGCGGTCCCCGGCCCTGGCGGTCCATGACCGCCAGGGTCAGAATGACCACCTAAGTGTGCATAATCAAGCAGGTCACTCGATATGAAAACTGGTAAACTGATCGTCAAGCTGATGAAGGGTTTGCAACTTCTTTGTTGCTATCTCATCCACCCTTCACAAATTAACTCTTCCCGACAATGTTTGGTTTAATATAAACTCAGTGACACTGACCTCTAAGCGTGGAGGTTGATGTTAAATGATTTTTTTAACTGTACTGACCTGGGGCAAGTGGAGCCACTTCAGAAAGAAGTAGCACTGCATTTGGACGTATAATTTAAGGTCATGCTGTGCACAGCAGTGAATTGCTGTGTTATTGCCTTGATCTGAAGGTCACCTAAATTATTGACTGCTACCTTTAGGTAACAGAGGTCTACTGGACAGTCTAGTGAGGGTCTTAGTTGCACATGAGCTGGCTTGAGGAAGGAGGCAACCTGCTACTGGCCCAGACCCTTTAGCCCCATCCCAGTATGATCTTTTACAGGGTGTAACCAGCGTCTGACACCTGGTGCTCTGACCAGGGATGGTGCCGGAAGCCACTCCCTGGGCACTGGTTTCGGCAAATTACAACTCTGCATTCAACTGATGACCATTGTGTCCTTCCTTGATTATCACTTACGCAAATGTTTTCTGATGCTTGGCCAACCAATGCTCTAGGAGTACCCTAGTTAAGAGTCACATTAAGGATACTCCCCTAGTTATGCTAAAGGACATGTGGAGTCTAACACTGAATTCTCAGTCTTTTTTTGCATAGAGACTAAGAGCTGTGTTTGGTTCTAGGGATCGTCAAGGATGCGGCTGAATGTACTCAGCCATTATGGATGATCATTTGGTTATGGGTGGTACGGAAAGGTCAGAGCTGTTGTCTGGCCATCATGTAGACCAGGTATGAAGATCAACACAGGGGAAAGGACACGTGGTGGCCACTCATGAGGCTGCTTGATTATCAAGTGACCCAATAAGGCGTTCAGTGTGCACGCGGGAGGGTCTCCTAACATCCGGAGGCAAACATCAGACATGATCTCTGGTGGCTGGACAAGGGTGATTTTTCAGCGTTGGGGTACATTTCCCCGAAGGGCATGATAAATTATTGATGCTTTAGAGGGGAAGGGTGTGTTCGCCAGCGACCTCTTTGCCCTGTGGTGGAAATTTTGCCAAAAGGAAATCATTATTATGGCCTAAAACTCCTTGATTGGATGTTTCTTAACACCATTAATGAGGGTTTGAGCTAGGCACAGGAGAACGCCTTGAAGACGGGGGCTGACCTGCTGGTGGTCCAGACCCTCTAGCTCAGTGGTCTTCAAACTTTTTAATGCCGCGCCCCCCAGTTGAAAAATAATAATGATTGGGGCCCCCCTTTAGAATTTTTTTTAATCATTTTAGAAAGATGGTAATGTTTAAATAGGTCTAAACCTATTTAATGATTGCAGTTAAGTACCGTTACCGTTTTAAAACTGCAATAACATGCTTCTGCTTAAAACAAAGGCATGTTACCTGTATAATATTTCTTTTACCCAGAGTTTGGCGCCCCCCCATCGGATCTCTTGAGGCCCCCCAAGGGGGGCCCGCCCCCCAGTCTAGCTCTATCTGGGGGTGGCCCACGGTGTGATCTTTTGTGGAGTGTGACCAGGGACGGTGCAGTAAGCGGTTCCCTGGTTACTGGTTCTGCAAATAAACAACTGTGCCTTGAGCTGCAGGTCTTGTGCTTGCTTGAGTATAACGTATGCGGGTGTCTTCTGGTGGCAGGGACCAGATATAAAGGAGGGGTGTAAATATTGTATATGCGTGATCCACTGTGCCAGCATTATGTTATTCACAGTCTGCAGATCCAAACAGTTAGTAAGCTACGCCCTTCCTACCACAAAACTTGTCAAGTGTGCTTCTGTCATAATTTGTGGTCTGAAGAGTGGAGGCACCCACAGGATTGCACACTTGCGGGGGCTATTTCAAGAGCTGCTCCCTTTTAATTCGAGCAGTACTGGGAGTTCTCTGCGAGTTCTCTGCAGAACTTCCGCACTTTTCATAGGGCAGTAGAGGCGCATTTCTGCGAGGTTGCTGCACTTTTAATGGGACAGTACTGGCACTCCTCTGTGTGTCTGATGCTTCGAGGCGCTGCCAATCATTCTCCAGTGAACTCCTGCCCGGGTCCTCCTCCCTCACTCGCCGCTCAGGCGCCCAGCATGGCTCGCCTCATGAGAGCGTCCCCCTGCTACCTGCTGCTGTGGATGGGGCTCTGCTTCCTGCTGCCGGTGAGTCCAGCCGTCTGCTCCCCCCCGACCACTGCTCTAGTGGCCTGCTGCTCGCACCCTGCCCGCTAGGAGCCCCGAGGCGCAGTGACTTCCTACCTCAGGAAGATGAACTTTATTTATACCTCAGGGGTGGACCCGCGTGGGCGTTTCAGCTGACGGGGCCTCTGTGCTTGAGGGGGGCTGTGCAGCTCGGAGGGGGTGTTGCTGCTCCTCTGTGACACCCCGTGCCTCGGAGGGGCTTCCTTTCCATCGTCCGCTTTGGGCGCTATCCCTCAGCTGTTAGTACCTCAAGCGGCCATCTCCCGCTTCTTGGTGCTGCACTCCAGGGTGCTGTGTGACCTGCTCTGTGGATTCGGGTCCACCGCTGCTCAAAGGGGCGAGCAGTGCTTAATTTGTAAATAAATAAATGTATGTCAGGGCCCTCGCCAGGAGACCACCGCAGCTTGCACCATATGTTGCTACTGTCCAGGTCCCAAAAGCTATAATAATTTCTTGGGTGGCAGGTGTTAGTTATATATTGAGTTAGCAAACAACCGTTGTTCTGCTCATCATTAAATTACAAAAAAAAAGCACCACCATATGGCAGCTGTCTGGTGCCGAGCCCCCGGCTCAAACTAAGCACTGGGGCAAGGGTGTGGGCCGGAGGTTTCCTGCTCTCTTCTGTGGCTCGGGCTGTTTTATTGGTGAGCGAGACAATAAAATAATCGAAATAGCCTAGCCAGGGCTCTGGCTTGCCTTCAAGAGTCCACACACGAGCCGAGCCTTGAAAACGTTTGGCGTGTAAATCATGCAACAGACATCAAAATATGATAAAATCTCCGAAATACGAAACAAATCATTTAAAATGCTTCGTACAACAACTTCGTTATATGACTGCTTTGTGACATTTATTACCAGTGAAGTTTTTAAGCGCGAATTTCGAACTATCCTTGCCCTCCCTCCCCTCCCCTCCCCCCACCGCCTTGATGACAATGCCATTATGAAACTAAGAAGCAGACGGCTGAAGCCAGTCGGTGTCAGGTTTGTGTATATGTGGCCCAACTTCTTATTAGAAATAAACAGTAGCATCTATGAAATCAAACACGGGGGACTTGTGCACCTGGCACCCCGAACTTCTGTATTACAAACTACTTTCACATGTGATAATAAAAAAAAGAAGGCACTGAGAAATAGATTAATTACCCAGGATCACACTCTTCGGTCAAGTGGGGAAGCCGGATTGATCCCAGGTTTTCTTATTTCAGATTGTGCAGTTCAGCCATTAGATAGGTATCTCTCTCTTCTGGTTCAAGTTAGTGTGTGTTTAATTCCTCGTGCCTGAGGTAGTGGGTGGCACGCGGACCCACGTGAAAGCTCGGCTCGGGAGTCCAAGAGGACCTCGGGCTGGGCCAGAGCCACGCATCTGGCTCGAGCTTTCAGTGGTTTCGGTCCTCCCTGGACTCATCGCCTCAGTGGCTCCGCTTCTTGGGGGCCTCTGTACTTCGAGGGAGCCCTCCGGAGCAGTGTATTTATACCTCAGGTTAACCTGCTTCCAAGGGCCTCTGCTCTGCACCCACTGAAAGTATGTGGCCGTAACTACACTTTGTCACTGCGATCACTGGGGCCATTCAAGAGATGACCTAATGCATTCCGTTTCATACAGTAAGGGGCACTGGAATTATGCGGTAGGGAGGACCCAAATTAAGTGGCAGGGTCAATTTAAAGGCGTCCTTCCTGTGGGCCACGGAAGGCTTGCCACTGCACAGCGCACGCGGTGTCGTCTTATAGTGACGTTTGATCCTTTTGACCTAGAAACAATTTATTGGGTTAAAATCTAAAAATTTTACTGAGGAAGACGGATTTTGTAACTAGTGCGGCAAATCTAACATTATGCGGAAAACGCAGACTCGCATAATTCCACTGGCCCTCATCACAGTCTTGGTTTAACTCTACTAAGCTAAGGAGACAAACACGCCTGAAACCAAACATGTGTTAAACGGTCTGGGACGGAAACAGCGCCCACATCAATCTGAAGTGATGTGTGGGCACCCTAAGCCCGCGCATTGTGGGAATCTGTGTACCTCACTTCCTCTGTTGGGGGCTCTCTGGCGAGAGGAAGCTCCAAGAAGGGCTCCGGTGCTTTGCATGCCTGTTCTTCCTCCGGCGCTGGACATACGGGGTTCTGGTTCTCAGGAGCTTGGGGGCGCCCAGGGAGAGGGCAGCATCTGTATGTCTGCTCCATCCCGTTCCTATTCGTTTCTCGAGAAGTCATCCGTCATGTGTTTACCAGTGGCGGCTGGCAGCTTTAGGAGGGAGGGGGGCGGGTGGGGCACACACACACACACACTCATTCTTTCACACACAGACACACACGCACATCCATTAACAACACTCATACCATTCAAACATGCACGCACGCACCAAACATTCATTTTAAAACATCACACACACTCATTCTTTCAGGCACGCACCAAACATGCAATTTGAAACATCACACACATACACACACACACACTTACCTTCAGCCTCCAGGTCCCAGGAGGGTTGGGACTGCTGCCTTCCCTCATTGGCTGACCTTAGGTCTGCCAATGAGGGAAGGCAGCAGTCCCAGCCTCGTCACAGTGTGGGATGGGGTCTGTGAGACTGTTGAACCCACCCCACTCTGTGATAAAAAAGAGTCAGTGATTGACACTCGCCCTGGGCACCACAGGGCTTAAACTGAATCGCCCAGGGAGAGTGTCAATTGGTGACGCTTTCCTCGTCACCCAGGGGAGGGCCTCGAGGCACCTTTGCTGGGCTGAGGAGGTCACGCCCATAGGAGCTGTGATCTCCTCAGCCCAGCAAAGGTCAGCTCAGGCAGCCAGGAGTCTGCGCAAATCGCGCATGTCTGCTCCTGGCTGCCTGACCTGAACATGAAGAGTGTCTGTCAGGCTGACTTTTGTTCAGCCTGACAGACACTCTTCATGGGGGGCAAAAGGTGGGGGGCGTGGCCCCTCCGCCCTAAAAGACGGGCCGCCACTGGTGTTTACCCACTCCTTTCAGTGGAAATCTTGAACCAATGTTAATATGTTTCAATTTAAGAAATCGACCCTATGAAATAAGGTTTTCCTGAATATTTTTAATTCAAGCAGTTAGCCCCCTTCCGCCTATAAATGTAGGGCGTTTCTTTGAAAACAAAGTAGTGGGATTCAGGCCGCTTGCTCAGGCATCAATCACCTCGCCCTCCTCCTTGCGTCATTTTGCCTTCCGGTAAGACCACATCCCTTTGCTGCTTCTCCTCATTGTCCTACAACCTGCTGCTGAGAGTTGTTTTTAGGTCGAGCGTTAGCGTTCGGCCTGCTGTAACTAAAGTATACAATAGAGTGAGTTCCAGCGTTCTGATTTGTTAGATGCAGTGTCCTTCAAAAATCCTTGCTTGCTAGTGGTCAGTTCTGCCTCTTCGTCCTGCCTTTTTTCACTTTGGGAGCATCACAAAGTACTGTGTAATTACGCTATGTCCTGTTTATCTCTTCTGTAAGGGACTTTTTTTTGGCATTTGCCTGTTTCACCTCAACAGTGTTGGTGCTTGTTCAGTTACTCCTCCCCACCACCCCCCTCTGTAAACATAAACCAATAGCAGAGGGGGGATTTTCCAGGGCCAGCTCACCCTCGCTCTCTTCCTTTTGTTATTTTCAGTCTGTCTGGCAATAAAAGTCCAGTCAGTAATTTACAACACAATGAGCTCTAACTCGAGCAAACACAAGACTATTGCATTCCAAATGCTTGTTGTGTTTCGCCGCCACTGGGCTGCATGGAAGTGTTGGAGTACCCTATGCTGGTGGTGCCTTGTGCCCGGTCCGAGCTGCTCCTCAGAGAAGTCACGGAAAGGCCTAACATGGCTTCCTTCTAGCAGCGGAAGGACTCGACTTCTAAACACTTAAAAAGCAGATCCTTCACCCCCTAAGTTCATGCTGACAAGGGCTCTGAGGCCTAGTGCACGCTACTTCTATCCCAGTTGATCTCTCGTTCCTCCCCCTCATGCCTTTACTGTTCCACGCAGCGCTTTGAGGCTGCCTAAGTATGCAGTAAACACACAGACCAGCACGACAGAGCGTTCTGTTCCTTCACTTCTGTAACACACACCCCAACCCGTCCCTTCCCTCTACAGCCCCCTTATTACTTCTCAGTCACCCATTGCCTCTTCTGCTCCTCGCAGCGATTTGAGCGCTATACAAGCTCCCACCACGGCCTTAGGGTGAAACAATTTCCAACAAACAAAACCAGATTCAGAGTCTGAGTGGACAGAGATTAACGAACAGGAGTGAGCAGGTGCCTGAACCGGCCATAAAACTCTGAGTACACCTCGGACTCAAACATAGGATGGGCGCTGTGTCAAACCTCCTCTGATAAGAAGCAATGAAATGTGAAGGAACCTCCACCCCAGTGCCTTATCTGGACTCGTTCACCCCCCTACCCCAAATCTCTCTTAAATGGCCCTGATGTCAGTCGGCCTATACCATAAATGTTTTGCAAGTATCCGTGGTTTCCTGAACTTCAGACGCAGTATCTAGCCATCTTGCTCTGCACATTTACAACTTAAAAGTTTGAAAAAGGTGGATGACCATGAGCGCCTTCTTTCTGTTGCCATGCGCAGCATTTCTTACCAAGCTGTTCTTGTTGATCACAATAAATAAATACAATTATACTGAGAGTATAACATGTAAGGCATGTTTCGGTGGATGTAGGCAATGGCCAAGAGCAAGATTTAAGTCTCAAATCTGGGGGTGCAGTTTTTCCCACAACACTAAATGCGGACGCTGTTGGTAAAGGGGTTCCTCGTGCCTGTAATTAAGTTTTCTAATGTGCAGCTTATATTAAGGTTCCAAGCCCAGCAGGGACAACTCAGCCTTTTATTTTTCAGAAGACAAGAATATGTGGCACAGGGTCACCAGATTACACCTGATGTACCCATGACAAAACGTTGCAACCAGTGCATGGATCTAATTAATACTGTTAAGTTTAGCTCAGGGGTCCCTGGCCTTTTCATTAATAAGAGCTACACAGGTTTAGTGAAAATCATGCTGAGTTACTAATATTATTTGTGTTGTATACATCACACAAAATTGCATTAGTGGCCTCCATACACAGGATTACCAGCCATGATCACTTCAGTGCAGGATTGACACAGCAATGTAAAAAGGCTTTGTGAATGTGGAATGCATCTTGAAAGGAAACACATAACAGCCACAGATGCAATGCCCCGATACTAAGATAATTATACCAAGGTAATAATATTAGTAATAAGTCTCCCAATGCCGCATGATTTATCATTCAAATATCAGCTTTAAACATCTTTGGAAGTTATAGGCTCTGCAGATACACACATTGTCACATTGTTGTTGTGTTCATTACAAAATTAGACAAGCAGTGCCATGTGACAGGCTGTCATAAGTCCCAGTGTTGATGATTAAGTGCCGGTGCTGAGCTCCAGAAACCACCGGCTCAAATTAAGCACTGCCTCTGGTGCTGTATGGGTATAACAGGAGAAGAGGTTTTCGCTCTCTCAGGACAGGGTTGAGGCTAAGTCGACCTGAACCCTTTGGAAACTCCAAATGTTGTTATCAGATTCAGGATAAATATGTATATATCAGCAGGGTTCACGAAATTGCTATCATGGCGTTTATTAACTTAGTTCCTCCACTTTTGCCCAACAGGAAACCCCGTCCACCTTTTAACAGTTAGTTCAGTAGGAGCCGGATAGGAAAGATATCATGGGCCCAATTCACAAAGGGCCTCCTCACTCGTGGACTAGACCCGCACTTGTTCCAGGACCTCTGTGCTGCATTTGGCCATAGCGGAGGCCCCGTCACATGTGCGGGCCTCCGTCACCTCTGAGCAATGCCACCGCACAACAACACCCCCCTCCCCACCCAAATACTGCCAGGTACCCACTACCACTGCAAGGGGCCCTTTGTGACTCGGCCCCCATGATTGGAGTAGTCCTGGCAAAATAAACCAGTGTCTGCGCCATGAAGTGCGCATAACATTCTTTTGTTATACACGTTTAACCAGGGAACAGAACTACCCACCTTTTTACTCATGGGTTATCAGTCAATGCGCTCGTTTTGAGACTGAGTCATGAAGAATATGCTTTAGAACAGTGGTTCCCAACCTTTTGACTTCTGTGGACCCCCATTTTATCAATACTGGAGCCCGGGGACCCCCATTGAGTCATTATTGAAATCCGGGGACCCCCCACTGAGTCATTACTGATAGTTGGAACCTAATAATATTAAATTTTCTAAGCTGTCGCGGACCCCCAGGGGTCCCCAGCCCACAGGTTGGGAACCACTGCTTTAGAACTTTGATCTTCAGTCACTCAGATCTTGGTGATTAAGGGGCCGCTATAAATACAGTTTGTTTACATTTTTCCCCTCGTGACAGTTGTATACACTTTTCGGGATTGCATTACTACAGGGTTGTTTCCTACACCTCTTGTTCTTTTTGATTGTGATTCTTCCATTCTCCCAGGAGCTCACGCGACCAAGCAGACACCAGGATGATTCCTTCCCTCAGTTGTACGCGCTGCTGTGGGTTGTGTCAGAATAATAGTGTGCGACTACAATATCATATCAGAATATCAGCTGCCAACATATTATTAAGGTAGGTATATTTAGGGAGTTTTACATGTA
Source organism: Pleurodeles waltl (assembly GCF_031143425.1). NCBI lineage: Eukaryota > Metazoa > Chordata > Amphibia > Caudata > Salamandridae > Pleurodeles > Pleurodeles waltl. The sequence continues at coordinate 100,322,275 of NC_090451.1, read as the reverse complement.
GTATTCTTTATGCCACATTAACATAGCTCGCCCCTATATTTCCAAGGGACACACATTTAGAGTTTAGTGCAGCAAATGTTTTGTTGTCCTGGATCAAGGTTTTATTCACTGATCCTGTTGCGCAGGTAAAGACCGACAAGAGTTTTCCGTTTAGTGGCAAATCCAGAGAGGCAGGGCTCCCCCTGTTGCCTCTACTTTTTGCCCCCATGATGGAATCATTAGGTAGTAGTATACTCCAGGCAGGCAAGCACCTTGGCCTAGTCTTAGCAGGCCACAAGCACTCCATCTCGTTATGCGCAGACGATGTTCTGATTTATCAGATGGACATTACACTGGGCCATTGCAGATCCAAGATGCTTTTGGAGCAGTATTGTGAATAATGGGCAACAAGGTAAGTCCTGCATATTCGCATTGACTAATGCCTGCACATGGTGAGAAGGATCCCTCTGCAATCCTCATCACACTGCAAACAATTAAATATCTAGGGGTGTACATATAAAGGTGTTTAAAAGACATCAAAGAAGGTAACCTGGATAACACACTGGCATGCCTCAGGTGCTCCTTCATGTTTTTGAGAAATCTTCGACCTCTCCGTTAGCACGCATGGCATAGTATTGTCCAATATGGTGGCCTACCTCGCCTCCTGTACTTATTTTCAAATTTGTCCTTGATGCTACATCAGCCGGTGTTCCGCAAACTAAATGGCTGGCCTATTGAGTGGTGTAGGGGATGGGCAGACCGAGGGTAGCTCTTGATAAATTGTTCCTACCACTGGAGGCCGGTGGCCAGAGTCCCACTACCTTGCAGTGCAGTTCAGGGGATTGTGACTTGGGTTGATCTGAACACATTCTTAAAATGGGCTATTTAAAGTGCTGCACTTCTTTTTTTTTGTGTCTCTCTGTGCTTGAATATGCTCACTTATGTCAACTGTTTCAGTTTTCATTTTCAATTTAAGTGGCATTAAATGTCCAGTTAGGAATTTACAATGCCAATGGCTCTAACTCCAGTAAACGCGAGACCCATTGCATTGCAAATGCTTGTTCTTGCTTCCTGTGATGAGGAAGGTGTGGCTCCAGCGCGTGAACGATGTAGATGGTCACCCTCGTTGGTCCTATTGGTGGCTGATGGAAATCCGCAGTGACGGAGCCGGAAGTGTGCTATGCACATGCTTCAGGCAGGGACGGCGCAGAAAGTAAACAGCTCCCCAGCCGACCCTCAGCATTTTATTTGATCTTATAGATATTGCGAAAAGGCCTACAAGAGCAAATACTGGAGGGGTGATTTAGGCCCTAGTGTTACCGCAAGCAGAAGTCCCCAGCACATCTAACATTGCACCAGGCATCAGGGGTGTTCGAAATCTAAAATTTGTGCCAGACGTAGGATGTGCTCTTAATCTAAGATTTGAACCAGACCTAGGGTGTGCTCTTAGTCTAAGATTTGTGCCAGATCTAGAGCGTGCTCTTAATCTAAAATATTAAACCAGATATTGAGTGTCCTCTTAATCTAAGATTTGAGCCAGACCTAGGGTGTGCTCTTAATCTACGATTTGAGCCAGACCTAGGGTGTGCTCTTAATCTAAGATTTGAGTCAGACCTAGGGTGTGCTCTTAATCTAAGATTTGAGCCAGACCTAGGGTGTGCTCTTAATCTAAAATTTGTACCACCGATTGGGTGTGCTCTTATTCTATGATTTATACCAGACATAGGGTGTTCTCTTAACCTAGGATTTGTGCCAGACATTGGGTGTGCTCTTAATCTGACATTTGTACCACACATTGGGTGTGCTCTTAGTCTAAGATTTGTACCAGACATAGGTTGTTCTCAAGTGTGTTCGAAATCTAAAATTTGTGGCAGACATTGGGTGTGCTCTTAATCTAAAATTTGTGCTAGATATTGAGTGTGCTCTTAATCTAAAATTTGAGCCAGATATTGAGTGTGCTCTTAATCTAAGATTTGAGCCAGACCTAGGGTGTGCTCTTAGTCTAAGATTTAGCCAGACCTAGGGCGTGCTCTTAATCTAAAATATTAAGCCAGATATTGAGTGTGCTCTTAATCTAAGATTTGAGCCAGACCTAGGGTGTGCTCTTAGTCTAAGATTTGAGCCAGACCTACGGTGTGCTCTTAATCTACGATTTGAGCCAGACCTAGGGTGTGCTCTTAATCTAAGATTTGAGCCAGGCGTAGGGTGTGCTCTTAGTCTAAGATTTGTGCCAGATCTAGGGCGTGCTCTTAATCTCAAATATTGAGCAAGATGTTGAGCGTGCTCTTAATCCAAGATTTGAGCCAGGCCTGGGGTGTGCTCTTAATCTAAGATTTGAGCCAGACCTAGGGTGTGCTCTTAATCTAAGATTTGAGCCAGGCGGAGGGTGTGCTCTTAGTCTAAGATTTGTGCCAGATCTAGGGCGTGCTCTTAATCTCAAATATTGAGCAAGATGTTGAGCGTGCTCTTAATCCAAGATTTGAGCCAGGCCTGGGGTGTGCTCTTAATCTAAGATTTGTGCCAGAACTAGGGCGTGCTCTTAATCTCAAATATTGAGCAAGATGTTGAGCGTGCTCTTAATCCAAGATTTGAGCCAGGCCTGGGGTGTGCTCTTAATCTAAGATTTGAGCCAGACCTAGGGTGTGCTCTTAATCTAAGATTTGAGCCAGACCTAGGGCATGCTCTTAATCTAAGATTTGTACCACAGATTGGGTGTGCTCTTAGGCTATGCTTTGTACCAGATATAGGGTGTTCTCTTAACCTAGGATTTGTGCCAGACATTGGGTGTGCTCTTAATCTGACATTTGTACCACACATTGATGTGCTTTTAGCCTAAGATTTGTATCAGACATAGGTTGTTCTCAGGTGTGTTCGAAATCTAAAATTTGTGGCAGACAGTGGGTGTGCTCTTAATCTAAGATGTGTGCCAGATATTGAGTGTGCTCTTAATTTAAAATTTGAGCCAGATATTGAGTGTGCTCTTAATCTAAGATTTGAGGCAGGCCTAGGATGTGCTCTTAATCTGAGATTTTAGCCAGACCTACAGTGTCCTCTTAATCTAAGATTTGAGCCAGACCTAGGGTGTGCTCTTAATCTAAGATTTGTACCAGACATAGAGTATTCTCTTAACCTAAGATTTTTGCCAGCCATTGGATGTTCTCTTAATCCAACATTTGTGCTGGATATTGGGTGTGTTCTTAACCTAAAATTTGTGCCAGACATTGCATGTGCTCCTAATCTAAGATTTGTGCCAGACATAGGGTGTGCTCTTAATCTGACATTTGTGCGAGACATTAGGTGTGGCCTTAGTCTTACACGTGTGCCAGACATTAGGTGTGTTCCTAATCTAAGATTTGTGCCAGGCATGAGGTGTGTTCTTAATCTAACATTTGCGCCAGGAGTCAGGTGTGTTCTTAATCTAACATTTGCGCCAGACATCAAGTATGTTCTCAATCTAACATTTGTGCCAGGCATCAGGTGTGTTCTTAATCTACCATTTGTGCCAGGCATCAGATGTGTTCTTAATTTACCATTTATCGCAGGTGTGGGGTGTGTTCTCAATCTAGCATTTGTGCCTGGTATGGTGGATGCTCGTAATTTAACAATTGTGCCAAACATTAGGTTTGTTCTTAATAAAACATTTGCCCCAGGCATCAGGTGTGTTACTAATCTAATATTTGCGCCAGGCGTCACATGCTTTCTTAATTTAACATTTGGGCGAGACGTCAGGTGTGTTTCAAATCTAACAATTGTGCCAGACATCAGGTGTGTTCTTAATCTAATATTTTGCGCCAGGCGTCACATGCGTTGCTAATTTAACATTTGGGCTAGGCGTCAGGTGTGTTCTTAATCTAATAATTGAACCAGGCATCACATGCTTTCCTAATTTAACATTTGGGCCAACCGTCAGGTGTGTTTCAAATCTAACAATTGTGCCAGACATCAGGTGTGTTCTTAATCGAATACTTTGCGCCAGGCGTCACATGCATTCTTAATTTAACATTTGGGCCAGGCGTCAGGTGTGTTCTTAATCTAACATTTGTGCCAGGCATGGGTGTTTCAAATCTAACAATTGTGCCAGACATCAGGTGTGTTCTTAATCGAATACTTTGCGCCAGGCGTCACATGCATTCTTAATTTAACATTTGGGCCAGGCGTCAGGTGTGTTCTTAATCTAACATTTGTGCCAGGCATGGGTGTTTTCTTAATGTAACATTTGTGCCAGGCATGGGTGTTTTCTTAATGTAACATTTGTGCCAGGCATCCAGTGTGTTCTTAATCTAACATATGTGCCAGGCATCAGGTGTGTCTTAATCTAACATTTGTGCCAGGCATCAGGTGTGTTCTTAATCTAACATTTGTGCCAAACGGCACCACCTCAATGGAGTCACCTGGATGGATATAGTGGTAAGGCCTAAAAGAGCAAATACTTGAGGGGGGATTTAGGACTCAGTGTTACAACATGCAAAAGTCCCCAGCACATCTAACAGTGGCGCCAGGCATCAGGTGTGTTCGTAATCTAACATGTGTACCAGACATTGGGTGTGTTCTTAATCTAACATTTGCGCCAGGTGTCACATGCTTTCTTAATTTAACATTTGGGCCAGGCATCAGGTGTGTTCCAAACATAACAATTGTGTCAGGCATCAGGTGTGTTCTTAATTTAACATTTGCGCCAGGCATCACACGTGTTCTTAATTTAACAATTGAGCCAGGTGTCTGGTGTGTTCCAAATCTAAAAATTGTGCCAGGCATCAGGTGTGTTCTTAATGTAACATTTGTTCCAGGCATGTCTGTTTTCTTAATGTAACATTTGTGCCAGGCAGCAGGTGTGTTCTTAATCTAATATTTGTGCCAGGCATCCGGTGTGTTCTTAACCTAACATATGTGCCAGGCATCAGGTGTGTTCTTAATATAACATTTGTGCCAGGCATCAGGTGTGTTCCAAATCTAAAAATTGTGCCAGGCCTCAGGTGTGTTCTTAATCTAACATTTGTGCCAGGCATGTGTGTTTTCCTAATGTAACATTTGTGCCAGGCAGCAGGTGTGTTCTTAATCTAATATTTGTGCCAGGCATCCAGTGTGTTCTTAATCTAATTTATGTGCCAGGCATCAGGTGTGTCTTAATCTAACATTTGTGCCAGGAATCAGGTGTGTTCTTAATCTAACGTTTGTTGCCAGGCATTTGGTGTGTTCTTAATCTAACATTTGTGCCAAACGGCTCCCCAGCCCATCTCTCACCACCTCATTGGAGTCACCTGGATAGAGATGGTGGTAAGGCCTAAAAGAGCAAATATTTGAGGGGGGATTTAGGACTCAGTGTTACAACACGCAAAAGTCCTAAGCACATCTAAAATTGGCGCCAGACATCAGGTGTGTTCGTATTCTAACATGTGTACCAGACATTGGGTGTGTTCTTCACCTAACATTTGTACAAGACATAGGGTGTGCTCTTAGCCTAGGATTTGTACAAGACATAGGGTGTGCTCTTAACCTACGATTTGTGCAAGACAGAAGGTGTGCTCTTAACCTAGGAATTGTGCCAGACATAGGGTGTGCACTCAGCCTAAGATTTGTGCCAGACATAGGGTGTGCTCTTAACGTAAGATCTGTGCCACACATTAGGTGTTTCCTTAATCTAACATTTGTGCCAGACATTAGGCGTGTTCTCAATCTAACGTGTGCCAGACATTAGGTGTGTTGTTTATCTAAGATTTGTGCCAGGCATGAGGTGTGTTCTCTATCTAACATTTGTGCCAGGCATCAGATGTGTTCTTAATTTACCATTTATCGCAGGTGTGGGGTGTGTTCTCAATCTAGCATTTGTGCCTGGTATGGTGGATGCTCGCAATTTAACAATTGTGCCAAACATTAGGTTTGTTCTTAATAAAACATTTGCCCCAGGCATCAGGTGTGTTCCTAATCTAATATTTGCGCCAGGCGTCACATGCTTTCTTAATTTAACATTTGGGCGAGACGTCAGGTGTGTTTCAAATCTAACAATTGTGCCAGACATCAGGTGTGTTCTTAATCTAATATTTTGCGCCAGGCCTCACATGCGTTCTTAATTTAACATTTGGGCCAGGCGTCAGGTGTGTTCTTAATCTAATAATTGTACTAGGCATCACATGCTTTCTTAATTTAACATTTGGGCCAGACGTCAGGTGTGTTTCAAATCTAACAATTGTGCCAGACATCAGGTGTGTTGTTAATCTAAGATTTTGCGCCAGCCGTCACATGCGTTCTTAATTTAACATTTGGGCCAGGCGTCAGGTGCGTTCTTAATCTAACATTTGTGCCAGGCATGGGTGTTTTCTTAATGTAACATTTGTGCCAGGCAGCAGGTGCGTTCTTAATCTAATATCTGTGCCAGGCATCCGGTGTGTTCTTAATCTAACATATGTGCCAGGCATCAGGTGTGTCTTAATCTAACATTTGTGCCAAACGGCACCACCGCAATGGAGTCACCTGGATAGATATAGCGGTAAGGCCTAAAAGAGCAAATACTTGAGGGGGGATTTAGGACTCAGTGTTACAATATGCAAAAGTCCCCAGCACATCTAACATTGGCGCCAGGCATCAGGTGTGTTCGTAATCTAACATGTGTACCAGACATTGGGTGTGTTCTTAATCTAACATTTGCGCCGGGTATCACATGCTTTCTTAATTTAACATTTGGGCCAGGCATCAGGTGTGTTCCAAACATAACAATTGTGTCAGGCATCAGGTGTGTTCTTAATTTAACATTTACGCCAGGCATCACACGTGTTCTTAATTTAACAATTGAGCCAGGTGTCTGGTGTGTTCCAAATCTAAAAATTGTGCCAGGCATCAGGTGTGTTCTTAATCTAACAATTGTTCCAGGCATGTCTGTTTTCTTAATGTAACATATGTGCCAGGCATCAGGTGTGTTCTTAATCTAACATTTGTGCCAGGCATCAGGTGTGTTCCAAATCTAAAAATTGTGCCAGGCATCAGGTGTGTTCTTAATCTAACATTTGTGCCAGGCATGTGTGTTTTCCTAATGTAACATTTGTGCCAGGCAGCAGGTGTGTTCTTAATCTAATATTTGTGCCAGGCATCCAGTGTGTTCTTAATCTAACATATGTGCCAGGCATCAGGTGTGTCTTATTCTAACATTTGTGCCAGGCATCAGGTGTGTTCTTAATCTAACGTTTGTTGCCAGGCATTTGGTGTGTTCTTAATCTAACATTTGTGCCAAACGGCTCCCCAGCCCATCTCTCACCACCTCATTGGAGTCACCTGGATATATATGGTGGTAAGGCCTAAAAGAGCAAATATTTGAGGGGGGATTTAGGACTCAGTGTTACAACACGCAAAAGTCCTAAGCACATCTAACATTGGCGCCAGACATCAGGTGTGTTCGTATTCTAACATGTGTACCAGACATTGGGTGTGTTCTTCACCTAACATTTGTACAAGACATAGGGTGTGCTCTTAACCTAGGATTTGTATAAGACATAGGGTGTGCTCATAACCTACGATTTGTGCAAGACAGAAGGTGTGCTCTTAACCTAAGAATTGTGCCAGACATAGGGTGTGCACTCAACCTAGGATTTGTGCCAGACATAGGGTGTGCTCTTTACCTAAAATCTGTGCCACACATTAGGTGTTTCCTTAATCTAACATTTGTGCCAGACATTAGGCGTGTTCTCAATCTAACATGTGTGCCAGTCATTAGGTGTGTACTCATTCTAACATGTGGCCCAGACATTAGGTGTGTTGTTTATCTAAGATTTGTGCCAGGCATGAGGTGTGTTCTCTATCTAACATTTGTGCCCGGCATCAGGTGTTTTATTTATCTAATATTTGCCACAAAGGGCTCCCCAGCCCAACTCTTAACACCTCATTAGAGTCAGTTGAATAGAGAAGGTGGAAAAGGCACACAAGAGCAAATACTTGAGGGGTGATTTAGGCCCCAGTAGCACCGCACACAAAACTCCCCAGCACATCTAACATTTGTGCTAGACATGAGGGCCCTCATTACAACATTGGCGGGCGGCAACCGCCGCCTGCCAAGTTGTAACCGCTGTGCGCGGTGCCCATTATGACATCCCCATTGGGCCGGCGGGCGGAAACAGAGTTTCCGCCCGCCGGCCCAGCGGGGATGTGGGCCGCAACATGGGAGCCGGCTCCAAATGGAGCCGGCGGTGTTGCGGCCGTGCGACAGGTGCAGTTGCACCCGTTGCGCTTTTCACTGTCTGCATAGCAGACAGTGAATAGCCGCATGGGGCCCTGTCAGGGGGCCCCTGCACTGCCCATGCCGGTGGCATGGCAGTGCAGGGGCCCCCAGGGGCCCCGTGACTCCCTGTACTGCCAGCCTTTTCCTGGCGGTTCAAATCACCAGGAAAAGGCTGGCGGTAGGGGGACTCGTAATCCCCTGCAGCGCTGCCCTGGCGGATTACTACCGCCGGGGCCATTGTGGCGGGAAACCGCCGGCGGTGCGACCGCAGTGCTTCTGCCGCGGTCGTAATGACCCTGGAAGCACCGCCAGCCTGTTGGCGGTGCTTCCGTCATTTCAGCCCTGGCGGTCCTGTACCACCAGGGTTGAAATGACCCCGAGGTGTGTTCTTAATCTAACATTTGCACCGTTGTCAGATGTGTTCTTAATATAACATTTGCGCCAGATGTCAGATGGGTTCTTAATTTAACTTTTGTGCCAGGTGTGGGGTGTGATCTAAATCTACATTTGTGCCAGACGTGAGGTGTGTTTTTAGAGTTGTGTTCTTAATCCATCATTCGTGCCAAACATTAGGTGTGCTCTTAATCTAACTTTTGCGCCAGGCGTAAAGTGTTTTCTTAATCTTACATTTGTGCCAGGCATGAGGTGTGTCCTTTCTCTCATTCTAGAACTTTTTTCAGTAGTTTATATAATGTTTGTGATGGAGTATTCCCCTCTGCCAAGATCTAAATCAGGCTCCTAGTTTGTTCATTGCATTTTAAGTTGGAAGGTTGAGTACTGCTTACCAGTGGTGATCAGGAGCCACCGTTCTCCAGCTAGGAGTAAGAGTGTTGCATTGAGTGACTCTTTTGAGACTCAGGACACAGAGCATTTATCAAAGTTAAAGGAGATCTTATTTGAGCCACAATTCAAATCCTTTGCTGGTGGTGCTACCAGCGCTTTAAATGGGCAGATCCTGTCGGAAGTAGTGTTTGGTGTGTGTTCTTGCAGTTGTTTACCAATTCGAGTACTTGCCACCTTGGAAAATGGGATGTGCACTGCCCTGCTTGAAGTATGTGTCTGAACTAATGGTATGTTATTGGGGTCCAAAGTATCCCTTTAACAAGACATACTGTAGCGAAAGGTGTGGGTATTGGTTTAGTATGTCATGTATTGTTGTGGATTGCTATATTGTTTGTGAAGCGTGAGATCCTGTTGTGAGCTGGGTGAGGTCCAACTATATGTATTCTGCTGGAGTTTGTGATTGTTTCCTATGGTTTAGTACTGTTGAGCGCACAGTGGTACCAGTGCTTAACTTTTAAAAACTCCACCGCTGCAGCCAGCCTGCCCATTGTCATCACGGGCACCACCCAATATCTGCAACAGCCACTTCAAGGCACCTCATAATTTACAATTGCAACAACACATTACAAATAAACCAAACTTCTGTTTGCGCCCAAAATGGGACTAAAGCCTTTGCTCAAATTGCAGGTGTTTGCTCTTGTGATTTTCAGCAGGCGAAATCTGGCATAAACTGGGGGAGTACATAAGCGCATAACTGGGTACAAGTAGCGCACCTGCAAAAGTGCAAATCCGCACAATCATAAATTAGCGGGTGCATAATTTCTACTTTATTTTTGTAGCCCAGTTATGATGGGCATGAGAACGACTGGACACAAAATGTAAATTGCTAGTGAGTACTAAATGATAATTATATATTTGTCCTCTTAAACATAATCTATATTGGCTCCCCTTTGGCACTCATACTCATTTTGAGGTCTCCTCCTTCTCTGGTCTCTTAGCCACACTCACGTCAGTGGGTCATGTTCCCGAACCAACTATGCAATTTCATCCATCCTTTCTGGGTCTGGCTGCAGTCAGTTTTAGCTGTTATGGTCCTCATGTCACCAGTTCTTCAAAGGCTTTGGGGCAGCTCCTTTCAACCATTGGCTTTCAAGTGCCCTTTTTTAGGTCACACGTTCAAGAGCGCATGCATGGCGGGCGCTTTGGCTTGCGAGAGAGGATGTATAATGCCTATTGCTTAACATTTACTGGCTTCATTGCCACTCTTTTTTTTTGCTTTCTTCTAATTTGCTAGTGAGTGCTGGCTTCACTTCCTCTTCTCTAATCTGGAGCATGGACCAAGTACTGATTGCTTCTGCTTGATTGCTGCCTTTCCACTGATCACACCATGATGGTGGTACTACTTCTATTTTTTCTCCTTCCCTGTCATCCTTGTTGAAGCTCTTGAGACTATTGGCTCTACCATTGCCTTTTGTTCACGCTGTACAGAATAGGCATTGCTGACTTTGGCAATGATTTGTAGCCATGCTGTATAGGTGTGCAGCATGGCTAAAAATTAAAATTAAAAAAA